>NC_143056.1:126954015-127257045 GCF_052426305.1 Pelodiscus sinensis | reverse complement strand
ATTGTTCAAACTCAGGGCTCCTTACAGCCCTTGACTGGAAGCCGCTCCCAAAGAGGCCACAAACCAGTTGCACAGAGTGCTTCAGCTGCCAATCCGACCAGCGGGAAGCCTCACGAGCAAAACCCCTCAGACAGCCCAGCTCTCCCTGTGACACAATCAGCCCTGGGCCTACCACATAGGTGAGGGGCTATAGAACCCAATCTCACCTACCGTGAACGGGTCTCTCCAGTTCCAAAGAACCAGCCACAAATCCCCGGTCAATATACATTCTGGATCTTACCACATTCTGGGCCAATCCTTTAGACTCTATCTAAAGGGTTATTTCTAAAAGAAAGAGAAGCATGAGAGTAAGGTTATTAAGGAGAATACATTACATACATCAAATCACCAAGTTCTCCATGCAGGCTCTTAGCAGAGATGTTACAAACTGGTATCTTAAACATCTCCGGCGTACATCCTATATCAGGATGGGCCAACGATTCTTCCCGGTTCACTGTTCCTCACAAGGCTGCATCTGAAATCAGTAGCAGAATTGGAGACAAGATGGAGTCTGCCTCATGGCATTTTATATCCATCCCTGGTATCTTTCAAGCTGGAGCATGTCAAATGGCCCATTGACCTATCCTGGTGTCCCATGTCAGCAGTCATGATATTGGCTGGTGTGCAGGTCCCAGACACATTCCTCAGGTGTGTATTGGCCTCTCTGAGAGCCTTGTCCCTGGAGCCTTGCTAATTAGCATAGTCACTGAGGGTATGTCTACACTTGCCCCCTAGTTCGAACTAGGGAGGCAAATGAAGCATACCAAAGTTGCAAATCAAGCACAGGATTTAAATATCCCGCACTTGATTATCATAATCGCGGCTGATCGCCATTTTAAAATGGAGGTAGCCCAATTTAACTTGCCGTGTGTAGACGAGGTAGTCCGATTTAAAACCCTTCCCTTGAATTAACTGTTCTTCTGTTCATGCCAAACAGCTGTGCAACCCTGTGGTAAAGCGTGTGTCTCGCACCCTTCCACTGCTGGTCATACGGCGCATGCCAACCCATTCCTGCTGGCGGTGAGTGCATTGGGTCAGCGGGAAGCCGTCAGTGCGGTGGATGGAGTTAAAGGGTCCAGCTGTGCTGCTGGCCCATGTGGGAGTCTGTATGATTGATTGAAACACCACAGGAATAAGTTAATTAGAAAAATCAGAGGGGAAAGGAGTAATTAAGAAGGTACTTATTTCCATACTTGTTAACATTGAGGTTATAGCCTCAGGACCTCAAAAGCCTCTAAATCGGGGGCTGGGATGATCTGTGAACACAGTGCCGAGGATGTTCCAGTCACCTTCTCTCTGCTAACAGGTGTGTGAGAGAGGGTGGCAGAGAGAGACCTGTACCTGCAGCAGAGGTTTTTCCATGATTGAACTGAGCACAGTGTCCCTGCCAGAGCCCAGCCTGCACTGTGGGTAGGGTAGGGAAGGGGCAGTCCTGGACTTTTTGGAAGCGTAACATCAAAGAACACTGCAGAGCGGTGGGAAAACGGAGGCAGGGGAATGTGCCCCAGGAAATGCGTCTAAAACTGTGTTTCACGTGCTAGCTAAAGAAAAAGCGACGAGGAGTCCTGTGGCACCTTATAGACTAACCGAAGTGTAGGAGCATAAGCTTTCGTGGGCAAAGACCCACTTCGTCAGATGCATGCATCTGACGAAGTGGGTCTTTGCCCACGAAAGCTTATGCTCCTACACTTCGGTTAGTCTATAAGGTGCCACAGGACTCCTCGTCGCTTTTGCAGATTCAGACTAACACGGCTACCCCTCTGATAGCTAAAGAAAGGAGCACATGGTTTTTGTAACCTTTTGCAAAGCCTGTGCATCTGTCTGCTTTGCTTTCACATGCCCCTGAAGAGCTGAAGCTCTAAACAAGGCAGTGCTTAAAGTAATGGGGCATCTTGGAGGGGTTAGCACTGGTCCAGAGCAGTGTTCCCACTAACATTTTTTATCGATGAGTGGAGGGAGTTTTGTCTTGTGCACCAATACTGAGGTCATAGAATCAGATCACTAGAACTGGAAGGGACCTAGAGAGATCATCAAGTCCAGTCCCCTGCTCTTACAGCAGGTCCGAGTACCAGATCGTCCCTGACAGGTGTCCGCCTAACCTGCTCTGAAATATCTCCAGTGATGGAGATTCCACAACCTCCCTAGGCAATTTATTCCAGTGCTAAATCACCCTGACAGTTATGAAGTTTTTCCAGATGTCCAACCTAAACTTCCTTTGCTCCCTATTAAGCCCATTGCTTATTGTCCTATCCTCAGAGGCCAAGGAGAACTGTTTTTCTCCTTTCTCCTTGTCCTTTTAGATACTTAAAAACAGTTATCATGTCCCCTCTCTGTCTTCTCTTTTCCAAACTAAACAAGGCCAATTTTTTCAGTCTTCCCTTTTCAGTCTTCCCTCGTATCTCATGGTTTCTAGGCCTGTAATCATTTTTATTGCTCTTCTCTGGGCTTATTTAGCTTGTGGTGCACTATGACCCCTAGATCCCTTTCTGCAGTACTCCTTCCTAGACAGTCGCTTCCCATTCTGTATTTGTGAAACCGATTGTTCCTTCTTAAGTAGAGTACTTTATTTATTATGAAATCATATAAAAAGAAAATAATACTGCAACATTTTCAGTAACCATTTGATATCTTACACATATCTGTTTCTTTGAGGCATAAAACAAAATTGTCCATTTTCTTGACATAGCAAACAAAATCATTAATACTGATACATGAAATGAAATAGTTGTTACAGTTTATGCTTGAAATTAAAGATTATGTCTCTTGGCTTGACACATATGGAAAAATGCTAGCATTTTTATATATGCAAAAGTGTATTGATTGTCTCTTTTGTGTTGTGACTTGTGAAACAAATTTAAACATTTTGTTTTGATACAAGAAATTACTTCTTTTATTTTCTTTATACAGGCAGTCCCCGACTTACGCGGATCCGACTTACGAACGGGGCTTTCTCGCCCCGGACGTCGAGGTAGCTGATTGCTACCTGCGAGCTCCGGGCGAGAAAGCCCCGTTCGTAAGCTGCTCCGGTGCCCCTGGTCTGCTGGAGACTGTCTCCAGCAGACCAGGGGCACCGGGCGGGTTCCCGCGCTTCTGAGGCTTTGCCAGAGCAAAGCCTCAGAAGCGCGGGAACCCGCCGCTGCTGCCGCTTCAGTCCCCTGCCTGTGGTCTGCTGGGGACCGTCCCCAGCAGACCACAGGCACCGGGACTGAAGCCGCAGCCGCGGGGGGGTCCCGTGCCTCTGAGGCTTTGCCAGAGCAAAGCCTCAGAGGCGCGGCACCCCGCTGCCGCTGCGGCTCTGCTCCCGTATCCCTGGTCTGCTGGGGGGGGGGCGCGGCTAGTGTGCCCCCCCCCCCAGCAGACCAGGCTTTTGTTTTGGACCCTGGAGCAGAGCAGCTGGGGCTGCCAATTGGTCCTGCAGCACCTTCTGGGCACTACTGGACCAACCTGGCAGCACCCCAGCTGCTCTGCCCCAGGTCCTGATTCAGCCGCTGCTGGTCAGTTTCAGCAGTGGCTGAATCAGGACGCCTGGGGCAGAGCAGCTGGGGTGCTGCTGGGTTGGTCCAGTAGCGCCAAGGAGCGGTGCTACTGGAGCAACCCAGCAGCACCCCAGCTGCTCTGCCCCAGGCGTCCCCAAGTCAGCCGCTGCTGAAACTGACCAGCGCTGACTACAGCAAGCCCGAGGCAGAGTTGCTCTGCCCCAGGCTTCCTGGAATCAGCTGCTGATCAGTTTCAGCAGCAGCTGACTTGGGGAAGCTTGGGGTTCTTAAAGTGAATCTGTATGTAAGTCAGAACTAGCGGTCAGTTTCAGCAGCGGCTGAATCTGGACGCCAGTTCCGACTTACATACAGATTCAACTTAAGAACAAACCTACAGTCCCTATCTTGTACGTAACCCGGGGACTGCCTGTATAGGAGACCACTAATCACAGTTATTGGTATGGTACCTATAGCCACTAGTTGACACTGCCAGGCTAGATGATGGGGCCTTTATTTGCTGCTGGTCAAAGGTCTTTTGCCTTTAAAATTTGTCCTGGGTTCATACACAGTATCAAGGTTTACTTTTCCATCGCTTGAAGTGGTACATTTAATCCCCATTAGTATATCCAAATGATCTGCTTTCAATTTGCTTCATAATTTAGTTTTTTTGTTATTCATAAGACCGAAGTCACGCTCACAATCAGCACTGGAAGCTTGACATGTTGCACATCTGTCCACCCGTTGTAACACTACATTGCATTGGTCTGCATTCTGTAGAATGAAAGTCACCATTTCCTGCAATATTCCTGTCATCTCTGCTTCATGTTTCTCTGCAATTATTTATCTGTAAGCCTTGTATTGGCTCCCAATGAACTCCCTCTCCTCCTCCACGGTTTTTGGGCAGATGACTTCACTTGACTCAAGTCCAATATTTTTCTGTTTGTCGTCTAACTTGCTAATATTTCCTGTGCCGAATTCACACTTGATTTGATGTGATGGAAGTGAGGCAAAGACAAAAGGTGCCCATTCGTTGAATTCATTCTTTGCAAACCTCTTATCAGATGATCTCACAGCTAGCAGATGAAACTTAGAATAGGTTCACTGTGGAATTATTCATCTGCTGTGCTTGATGCAGTTATATTTTTTTCATAGTGTTGCTCTAAGGCAGTGGTTACCCACCAGAAGATTAGGATCTACTGGTAGATCTTGGGGCTTCTGTCAGCTGATCCTGACGGGTTTCAGTAGGAAGCGCTCAACCGCTGGCACTTCATTTGTCCCTCCAGCTGCTGTCATGCTGCTCCTGTCCTCTGCCTTGGAGCTGTCTTTTGTTTCAGCTAAATCAGACTAACACGGCTGCATCTCTGTCACTTTTCTGTCATTCTCACAAACACACGCTGACCTTCACTCTCATCTCCCGATGCAACACACACATTGGGGGTTGTTACTTCTTGTACTGCTTGCAAAGGGGGGTAAGTTTTGTTTTTGACTGGTCTGTGCTTTTCTTAATTTTCATTTCTCTCTTACGCTTAAATGTAATTCGGTGAATAGTGAGTTCTAAAACACCCAACCTGTCATGGCTGAGTCATTACCTCTCTGATAACTGCTGCTCCTAGAAGTGGCTGGCATGTCCCTGCAGCCCCTGAGAGAGGCAGAGCAGGGGGTCTCCACAGGCTGTCCTTGCCTGCAGACACTGCTCTGTAACTCCCGTACAAAGGGTCTTCAAAAACGTCTCTATTGTCTTCATGGTTGGCCCTTGGTTCCACACATCAACTAAACCCAGGTCTTCTCGATGGCCATGCAGTGTTGTGCTGTTAAATGTGGGTTGCACGGCTTGAGTTGTGTGGCAACACTCTTGTTTTTCCCTAACGTGCTACAGCACCATCTGAAGTGAACATCACCATTTTCATCAGGTCCAGTTTATTTCGGGTGTAAAAATCATATGTTTTTGCTGGACCAACTTTGGCCGGTGCTACACCGAGCTCTCCTTGCTCTGGGCTCTCTCCATCTTGCTCGCTGGACCAGTGGCATTTTTTTATGATGCTGCAAATGGGGGGGGGGGGGGGGAGCATCATGACGACACATCTCGTGTGTGTCGAATGCCCAGATTTTTGCTCCTCTCATGGTTCTATCTTTTTAGATTCCACCCATCAAGGTCTGACATAGTTCCCAGGGATGTCGGACAGCAATACTCTATACCATTGTTCTGTGCATTGTTCTCGGCACCATTGTTCTGTGCAGTCCTCTTTGCTATTCTCCCAAGTGTCCGAACCTTCCTTCTTTGTTGCACTGTAGAGAATTGCAGTGAGATATCACACACGAACAGCAGCATGAACCTGGTTCTTTACTATTTTGTTGAGACCTGCAGAAAGTGGAATTTAAAGGGATCCATCAAGGTCACACTGAGGAGTGGCTTTGAAGGGAGGGTGGATCTCACAGAGGAGGCAGAAAACCCCTGGGCCAAGCCAATGGAGATGGTCAATTAAATTCCTACAGTGCTCAGCCTGGGAGACTCTGCTCTGGGATGGAGATTTCCCCACATCGTAGAATCAAAGAACAAACAGCTAATTTATCAACATAAAAAAAACAGACATATGTGACCCTCCCCAAGGCTGCATTTATCTGCCCCATAACAGCTACATCGATAACAACTACATCGATCTCATCTGATTTAATCTTGGGTCAGCAATTTCCTCCTCATTTAGGGGAGCAGGAAAAATGTACAGAGCTGTGTTCCTTGATGTTATCAGACCACCCCGTGCTCATGAGACCTCCGGATGCTGTGATCTCTGTGTCCCACCCTCCAGTGTGGGCAAGACAGTTCTCTGCCTAGAGTTGGCAGGCGCCGGGTGCAGAAGCAGCACAGGGACTGGCAAGGTGGAAAACGTGCCCAAGAAGATCCTCCCTGGGAAACTGCAGTTAGTGACCATGAGACACTGAGATTCTGAAGAGGATCCAGCCCAGCCCGGCTCCAGTGAACACGCGGTTTGGGAGGAAGGCAGGTAAGAGACACTTGGAAGGATTCACTGCTCATTGTCACCATTGATTGATTAGACAGCATTATTCTTTTTCTCTTCCACTATCCTCAGTCCCTCCTTCCCCCGATGTGGGTCCCTGACCATCCATGGCCAGCCAATATCCTGTCCCATTTCTGTCTCTCTGTCCTTGCCTGTCTGTCCAGCTCTCCCCCGGGTTTAATTTTCTCTCTGCCACTTGCTTTCAGTCCAGGCTGCTCCCCACCCTTTGGCCTTTCTCTGTTTCCTTCTCTGTCCCCAGCATCCTCCAAAGCCCCTGGGATCAGCTGGTCCAGGGCAGGAGACTGGGGAGGGGCTGGAATGAGCAGTGATAACACAGCGCTGGGGGATCAGTCGCTGATTTCCCCGTCTGCTCTCTGCCAACAGGTGTGTGTGCGAGAGAGGGGGAGCGGGGGACACCAGCATCCCGCAGCAGCTGGTTCCATGATGGCCGAGCTGAGCACAGAGACCCTGCCATTAGCATCATTTGGCTGGGATGACGAATATGATCTTTACAACGTTGCATGCCCAGAGATTGATGGCCATGACGTGACCATCATGAGCATCACTCTGATCATCAGCCTTTTGGGACTGGTGGGGAACGGGATCGTCATCTGGTTCTTGGGCTTCCGCATGAAGAGGAACCCCTTCACCGTCTACGTCCTCAACCTGGCCGTGGCTGACACTGGCTTCCTCCTCTGCTCGACTGCCTTTCTTGTAGCTTACTGGGTGGGATATCCGGTTTGTGGCTTTCTTGAGATTATTGACATGTTAGTTCTGTTTGCAATGCTGTGTGTGTGGATGAACAGCACCAGCCTGCACTTCCTGACAGCCATCAGCACCGAGAGGTGCGTGTCCGTCCTCTACCCCATCTGGTACCGATGTCGCCGGCCAAGGCACTTGTCTGCCATTGTGTCTGCCCTGCTCTGGGCTCTCTCCTGCCTCCTATGCTGTTTTATGGTCATTTTTTGTCCAGATTTCATCAGTGAAAGCTGTAAGGCTTCCCTCCTAAACATCTTTGTTCTGAATGTCCTGATATTCTCCCCTGCCATGGTTCTATCCAGTCTGATCCTCTTCATCAAGGTGCGTTGGAGCTCCCAGCGGCGCCCACCCGGCAAGCTCTATGCCGTCATCCTGCTCACCGTCCTCTTCTTCCTCCTCTTCACTCTCCCTTACAGCGTCGAGCTTCTCCTCTCCTACCTGGACATATCTGAGCCCACTTGGATGTTTCATGCACTGGCCTGTGCAAGCAGCAGCATCAACCCATTCATCTACTTTCTAGTCGGGAGCTACAGGAAGCGGCGATTCCGTGGCTCTCTCAAACTCGCACTCCAGAGGGTTTTTGAAGAGCAGAGAAATTCTGGAGAAGACAGAAATGCCCCCAGCAGAGACCCAATGGAGACGGCTGTTTAAATCCCTTCAGCAGCCAGCCTGGGAGACCCTTTCTGGGCATGGAGATTTCCCTAGATCCCGGAATGTGAGCTCACAGAAAGGGAAAGGACCTTCCTAATTCTCCCCCACCCCTGCTCCAGTGTGGATCCCCGGGACTCATTTCCACTGTCAACCACTAATAGTTTTCCTGTGGCTTGATCTGGTTCCCACTGGAATCAGTTAGGAAAATCCAAGTGACTTGCGTGGGAAGAAGTCTCAGAGGGGTCGCCGTGTTCGCCTGAGTCTGCAAAATCAGGGAGGAGTCATGCCATCTTAAAGACTCACAGGTTTATTTGGGCTTGAGCTTTTCTAGGTGAAAATCACTTTGTCGGGAACAGGAATGGGCGCATCATGGTCTGATTTGCTTTGTTTTTGTAATGCCACTAACAAGAAATTTGGCGAGTTTCCCCTGGTCTCTAACGGATGCCCTGGAGCCTCCCCATTTGCCCTGTAAATAGGCAGAGTAGTACTGCAGTGGCCAGGAGAAATGGATAAGAGGGGGAGGGGAGGCAGGAGGGGAAAAATAGCAGCATGAATGCAGGATTGTCCCCTTGTAATGCATTCCCCATCCCGCTCCCCTGCAGAGACCCTTCCGTGGATGGCAGGGGATCCTTCCACACAGCTCTGGATTGCTCATCCCAGCTGAGATACGATTCCCCTTTGTGCCCATGGCAATAATACAGACTAACCCACGATCGGTCAGAGTTCAGTCCATCTAGCAACATTGCCAGGTTGCAAGGGATGGCCTGTCGCTGGGCATTGGAGAGACAGAGAGAGGAGAGCTCTGAGCGCAGAGGGAAGAGACCGAGGTGGCCTGGTTCGGAAGAGAAGCCATGTGCAGGACTGGGGACCCGGGACCCGCTAAGGGACTCTGAGCTTCACCCCACGCATGCACCAGCATGGCGAGGAAAGCGAAGCAGGGCAACGGGCTTGGTGTTTGATGTGGTGTCGAGATTTGTGTACGTCGTGCACTCGCTACAGCAAAGAGGGATTGATCTGAAACCCTTTTGCAAAGGCTGAGTGTGCGTTTGCTTCACTGTCCAGTTCCCTGAAGAGTGGCACGGGAAACCCTGTCTGCTCACAGGACGGTCAGTCTGGGAAAAAGTTTGTCTAAGCTACAGAGAGGAGGATGGAGCTGTGGGGTGTCTGCAAGAAACTCTCTAGTGATCGCTGGTGCTGCCGCAGGAGCAAGTCAGCTGATCAGCATGTCATCAGGGAATCCTATGTCAATAATATCTCTATTCTATGGCTGATTGTGTTGCTAGTGTGTTGGGCTTTAGGAGGCTGAGGAAGTTGCTAAAGCCCACGCTGTCTATCCTGTATTGAGCTATATGAGCCTGAAGAACTGGTGCTGAAAGAGAAACTTAAAAAACAACCAATGTTTTGGTGGCACTTTAAAGACTAACAAAACAGGTAGGTCAGCGGTGTCCAACCTTTTTCAGATGGGGACCCATTTTGACAATTCAGGAAAACTTGGTGACCCAAGGCAATTCAAAAACTGGGGGAGGAGGGAGGGCAGAGCCACCTGGTGAAACACTTGACGACCCTTTTGAAATGTAATGGCAACCCATATTTGGGTCCTGACCCATAGTTTGGGAAACTCTGATGTAGATGGTATCATGAGCTTTCATGGGCACAGCCCACTTCTTCAGATGAGCTGTGCCCATGAAAGCTCATGATCCCATCTACATGTTTTGTTAGTCTATAAAGTGCTACCAGACCATTTGCTGTTTTTTAAGTTTATCCTCTACAGATTAATTCGGCTACTTCCTGAAGCTGATGCTGAAAGGTTCACATTCGAAAAAAGAGTTTCAATATAAGCTATAAAATTCTACACAAACTGTGTCAGCTAAAATATTCTGAGTCGTGAAGAAATGTGCAGTGCACATACAAAAGCATCTGGACAGCTAACCTTGGTCCCTGGTTTTGAGCCTTAACATTGGTCTACAGGTCAGGCTGATTAATTTGAAAAAGAGGAAAAAGGGTTTATTCCAGGCTGATGCCTCTTAGCCTGAGAGACAGCTCCCCACTCACCCTGCATCCCAAGAGGCATAACGGGGCGGTCGACAAAAGGGTTTTCTGGCGACAGGGGAACGTCCAGACTGCCCCGATCTGCCGACAAACAGCTGATCGGCAGAGCGGGGCAGCCATTTAAATTTAAATGAAGCCGCGATTATTTTAATCGCGGCTTCATTTCCCTCTGCCGATCTGGCTAATCTACATGCCTCCGTCGACGGAGGCATGTAGTCTGGACGTACCCACAGTCTGAGTGTATTTTGCTGTGGGAAGAAGAACAAATTGGACAATGCTCTCACTGGACTGAACTCCAATTTTAAATTGTAGTTTTGTTGCTGACAATTAAAGAAAGCCTGGGAGGGGTGGGGCTTTTTCCCCTGGGTGCGGTTGAGTTAGATACTAGAGATGGAAAAAATCAGCATGATCAAGGTGCACCTGGTGGACAGTGTGAGACTTTCCTACAATCAGAACAGGAGAAAAGTGCTGGGTTGAAAGTGTTGGGGAGGAGAAACCTGCAAGAGGAAAATTAAATGCAGAATTTTTCTCTCATCATAAACACCTGCTATTGTAAGAGGTCCTGTATGTGTTGACCCAAGCAGTGCACTCTGCAGAGCTTACTTGTCTACATTTAAAAGCCAGAGGTGCAGTGGGGGACTTGTGTGTGCTCCATGATGTGGGCCGTGTCGATTTGTGCAGCAAGCCCAGGAGAGCCCCATGAGACCACAAACCACATAAGGATCAAAGGTGCCTGGTAATAGACCCAGGTAATTGGTACTGGTCATAAGTTGAAAGCACATGGCACCACCAGCTCACTAAAAAAGACCTTGGAAACCACACTCCTCACGGATACAGATCCAGGTTCAGGAAAGGGTCTAAACTGACAGCATGATGGATAGAGATGATCTAATCAGATCACGAGGTGCAGGGCGATGGGTGGTATTGAAGTAGCGTCGGAGAGCGGTAACCCGGCAACATCAGAGGGTGAAAACCTGATACGTCAGCAGTGAT
Source organism: Pelodiscus sinensis (assembly GCF_052426305.1). Lineage (NCBI taxonomy): Eukaryota > Metazoa > Chordata > Testudines > Trionychidae > Pelodiscus > Pelodiscus sinensis. Next base: position 127,246,064 of record NC_143056.1, on the reverse strand, counting down.
GTGTAAGTTGTTAGAACCTGTATATAAAGTGGTGTCTTGGGGAGGGGGGGTGTCAGTCTTTGGACTACTCCAGAGCGCTGTGGTACCGGTGCAGAGCGACACATCAGTGTGGGGTGTGGGGGTTTTCCTCTCCTGGGACTCCGACACCCTCTCACACAGCCCCCACCCAAGTCTCCTTCCTTTCCTTGTGCAGCTTCTTTCTCCTCCCCCACTCTCGAGAAGAAGTCCACGTCAGTGTGCTTCTTGCCAGGTCGGTGCAGAAATTTCCCACTAATGGAGTCATTCCAGTGATATGGAGTCCATATGCTTGGTGTTTCAGTACAGTCTACTGACAACTATTTCTGTACTTTGCTTATGACCAGTACCAATTACCTGCGCCTATTACCAATTCGTGTTCTGCACTCTCAGCCCTGTTTGTGACAAGTTCTGTGAGCAGGGTCCAGCTTCTTGCTCACAGCTTAGCTTTGCTTTACATTAGCCATGTTTTGTCTGTTGTTAGCTAGGGATCAGTCCTCACACCAGGCCTGTTCTACATGGACGTAGGTTTTAGGCCTTTATGTTACTGCACCTGTAAGCTGGGAAAATCACACAGCACCCTTGGGAAATGCTTCCCCACTCACACATACAGAGTCGGAGTGGAGAAAAGAAACTTTTAATAAAAAGGGAGGTAGGTTACCTGGCATTGGTTTGGGAAACCACCAGAGAGTTCATAATCAGAACCAGGAGTTACCCTCCCACCCCAATTAGGGTGGGCAAAGTCCTTTTCCTCTCAGGTTCGTAAGTCCAGCAATGTCAATGTCCCCTTTACACACCCTGCCCTGCTCTGAACCCCACTCACACTTGCTGCCCTTGGTCAGGGCAGACCCAGAGTTCACCTCACATCCTGAGTGGCAGGAAGTAAAGAGGCAACTTCCTCACATCGCAGGTCACTCCCAATCAGCCCTGTTGGCCACTCATGAAACCTCTGCATCACCATCCTGCTGGCTGCTCATCGTGCTGCCGCTGTTTTCCTGGCTGCTCGTTGCATGTTTCTGCTACTGACCTGTTAGCTCTGTCACCATCCACTCACTGCTTCTGCCGGCTTCTGATGGATTTGGTTATGGGCCAAAGCTAGTGATTTCAGCTCTTGGCCCAAAGCACAGTCCAGCCACAAGAAAGTCCAGCATCCACTGGAGTAATTTAAATAACAAAAGAGATTCCTTATGGAACCTGACTTTAGCTCTATCATTGAGACGAGGAGGGAGGGAAGGAGGAACAGGTTGAACTAATCTTACAGCTTGTGCCCGGAGGACTCGCAGCCTGCTGAGTACTACCCTCCCCAGCTTAATCTCACAGGACTCTGGAAAGCAGGGGCAAACTGTATTTACATAGACACAGTGCTTGTTTTGGTACTCTGGGGCAAAGTCATTGAGAAAAAAAAAAAGGAAGGAAAACTTGTTGGCCATAAAAAAATAGAAAGGAAAACTTGTTGAGGGAAGAAAAAAGCCAAAATGCAGATGCAGCCCCTTTAAAACTGTGCTGGGAGTAGGGGGGGAAAAAGCCATGCCACACTGGGAACAGGAAAAAAAAAATGCCGCACATCCCGTCAGAGGCCAAGCTGCCCCAGGAAAACAGGTGCCGGTATGCACAGGGGAAATGGGTACCTTTTCTGTGGGCTGGGAAAATAGGAGATGGTATGCCGTTCCGGGCCATACCGTCACAAAAAAAGCACTGCATAGACACATCCGGGGTTTCTCCTCCATTCTGGTTGGCTGTAATGGAAGCATTTCTTCAGACCCTGCTTACATCGTTAAGGGTGGCTTTCTGTGCTATCTGTCCCCTAAGGCTAGGGTTGCCAGGTGTCTGGTTTTGAACGGGACAGTCCAGTATTTGAGCTTTCTGTCTGGGATAGGGTTACCAGATGGCTTCCAAAAAAATACCAGACACACATGATCTCAGATGGGGGGTGGGGGCGGAGGTGCGGACCAGCTGGGAGAGGAGCAGTGCTAGCTGGGCGGAGATTGAGGGGAGTGGGGCTGGGTGAGAGAGTTCGGGGAGAGGGGGAGAACTGGCTAGCGGGAAGCAGGGTTGGCCAGGAGTGGGGAATTGGGGCTGGCCTGAGGAGATGGGGGGGACCAGCCTGTGGGAAGCAGGGGGGGAACCAGTTGGCAGGGAACAGGGCTGGCCGGGAGGGGATCAGGGAGAGTGGGGATGGCTGGGGGAGGAAGCGGGGGGAGAGAATTGGCTGGCAGAGGGAGTGGGGCTTGCTGTGAGGAGAAGAACCGGGGGGGGGGGGGAACCAGCCAACGGGGAGCGCGGCTGGCCAGGAGGAGGTCAGAGGGAGAGAATTGGCCGGCGGTGAGTGAGACTGGCCAGGAGAGAAGAGCTGGAGGATTTATCAGGAAGGCGAAAGCGCAATTGGAATTGCGACAAGCAAGGGATGTGAAGGATAACAAGAAAGGTTTCTACAGGCATGTTAGCAAGAAGAAGGTGATCAGAGAGGGTGTGGGGCCCCTACTGGATGAGGGAGGTACCCTAGTCACAGAAGACGTGGGGAAAGCTGAAGTACTCAATGCTTTCTTTGCCTCTGTCTTCAAGGAGAAGATCAGCTCCCAGACTAATGCGCTAAGGGACGCAATATGGGACAAAGGTGGACAGCTCTTGGTGGGGAAAGAACAGGTTAGGAACTATTTAAAAAAGCTAAATGTATATAAAGCCATGGGTCTGGACTTAATACATCCGAGGGTACTGAGGGAATTGGCAAATGTCACTGAGGCGCCTTTGGCCATTATCTTTGAAAAGTCGTGGAGATCGGGAGAGATCCTGGATGACTGGAAAAGGCAAATGTAGTGCCCATCTTTTAAAAAGGGAAGAAGGACGATCCAGGGAACTATAGGCTGGTCAGTCTTACCTCAGTCCCTGGAAAAATCATGGAGGGGATCCTTAAGGAATCCATTTTGAGGCACTTGGAAGAGGGGAAAATGAGCAGGAATAGTCTAGTCAGCATGGATTCATGAAGGGCAAGTCATGCCTGACCAATCCAATTAGGGGGGAGGGATAGCTCAGTGGTTTGAGCATTGGCTTGCTAAACAGAGGGTTGTGAGCTCAATCTTTGAGGAGGGGATTTGGGGCAAAAATTTGTCAGGGGTGGTACTTGGTCTTGCTGTAAAGGCAGGGGACTGGACCCGATGACCTTTCAAGGGCCCTTCCAGTTCTAGGAGATAGGTAATCTCATTAATTTAATTTTAGCTTCTATAATGAGGTAACTGGCTCTGTGGATATGGGAAAATCAGTGGATGTGATATACCTTGACTTTAGCAAAGCTTTTGATACACAACAGTCTTGCCAGCAAGTTAAGGGAATGTTGATTGGATAAATGGACAGTAAGATGGATAGAAATCTGGCTAGAAAGTCAGGCCTAGTGGGTAATGATCAACGGCTCAATGTCAGGATGGCAGTTGGTTTCTAGCGAGGTGCCCCAAGGTTCGGTTCTAGGACTGGTTTTGTTCAACATCTTTATTAATGACCTGGATGAGGGAATGGTTTGCACCCTCAGCAAGTTTGCGGATGACACTAAGCTAGGGGGAAAGGTAGATCTACCAGAGGGCAGGGATAGGGTACAGAGTGACTTAGACAAATTGGAAGATTGGGCCACAAGAAATCTGATGAGGTTCAACAAGGACAAGTGCAGAGTCCTGCATTTGGGATGGAAGAATCCCAAGCATTGTTACAGGCTGGGGACCGACTGGCTAAGTAGTAGTTCTGCAGAAAAGGACCTGGGGATTACAGTGGATGAGAAGCTGGATATGAGTCAACAGTGTGCCCTTGTAGCCAAGAAGGCTAATGGCACATTAGGTTGCATTAAGAGAAGCGTTGCCAGCAGATCCAGGGATGTGATTATCCCTCTTTATTCGGCTATGGTGAGGCCACATCTGGAGTATTGTGTCCAATACTCTTCCCAATTCTACCCAATTACAAGAAGAATAGGTCTATTTAGTCTGCAGAAGAGAAGAGTGAGGGGGGATTTGATAGCAGCCTTTAACATCCAGAAGGGAGGTTCCAAAGAGGCTGGAGAAAGCCTGCTCTCAGTAGTGACGGATGGCAGAACAAGTATGAAATTTGATCCTCATTAGTATATCCAGGTGAACTTCTTCTAGTCTGCTTCATCATTAAGTTTTGCTATTATCCATAAAACTGAAGCCATGCTCATAGTTAGCACTAGAAGCTTGAAATGTTGCACATCTATCCACCCATTGGGACACTACACTGCATTGGTCTGCATGCTGTAGAATTTAAATCGCCATTTCCTGGAACTTTCTCACCAGCTTTGCTTCATATTTCTCTGCAATTATGTACAGGGGGTCCATGCTATAAGTCCAAGATACATTCCAAAAAACTTGGACTTTTAGCGAAACAACTTAAAGCGAGGATTTTTTTTTTCCATGGCTGACTTCCATTTAAGCAAATTGAGGGGAGTGTTTTCAACGACTTATAGCAGGGAATGAAAGGACTTATAATGCATCAGTTCCTACAAACTTCGATAACTTTAGTGTGGAACAGATATATACCAAGGTAGTTTACAGTGGGAACCCCTGAACTACTTCTCTTCCTCCGCAATTTTTGGGCAGATGCCCTCACATGATTCACGTGCAACATTTTTCTGTATTTGTCAACTAGCTTGCTAATGTTTCCAGTGCCAAATTCACACCTGATTTCATTTGATGAAAGTGAGGTGAAATCAAAAGGTGCCCATTCGTTTAATTCATTCTCTGCAAACCTAGCAGGGAGATGAAACTTGGAATCGGTTCACTATGGAATTGTTCATCTGCTGTGCTTGATGAGGTTATCTTTTTCATAATATTGCTCTAAGGCAGTGGTCACTAACCAGTAGATTGGGATCTACTGGTAGATGTCAGAGCCTCTGTCAGGGGATCCTGACTGGTTTGGGCAGGAAGGTCTCAAACACTGGCACTTCAGTTACCTCTGCCCCACCTGGAAAAATTTGCCAGTCTAGACGCAGCCAGAGAGACGTGGATGGAAGAGCTTGGCAATGCAAATCCGTCACTCAAATACTGTGTCTCTCTCTGGCTCTCTCACAAGAACCAACTGCCCTTCCCTCTGCCCTCCCAACCTAACACACACATTGTGTGTGTGGGGGGGGGGGTTGTTACTTCTTTTACTGCTTGCAAAGGGGGGTATTTATGGGTTTTGACTGGTCTGTGCATTACGTAATTTTCATCTCTCTCTCACTCTTAATCCGTTGAGTTGTGAGTTCTAACAAGCCTAACCTGTTGTGGCTGAGTAATTCTCCCTCTGGTCATTGCTGCTCCTAGAAGTGGCTGGCATGTCCCTGCAGCCCCTGAGAAAGGCAGAGTAGGGGGTCTCCAGAGACACTGCTCCTGCATCTCCCATTGATCAGTAACACGGAACCGTGGCCAGTAGAAGCTGTGGGCTGAGTGCCTGTAGATGAGGGGTAGCACATGGCACCATCAAGCCATTGCTGTACATGCCAGCTGCTTTCAGGAGTGGGGCAGGGCCAGGGTAGGAGTAAGCCTGCCTTAACCCCACTGCTCCACCACCTGGAAGCCATCTCAGTTAAACGGTGTCCAGCCAGAGCCTGCTCCCTGAACCTCTGTCCCAGCCTTGAACCTCCTCCTGCACCCAACCTGCTGCCCCAGACATTAGTCCCCCTGCACCCAAACTCCTTCCCACAGCTTGCACCCTGAAACCCCTCCTGGACTCCAATCTCCTGCCCTGGGCTAAGCCTGGAGCCCCTCCCACATTCCAAAGTCCTTGACCCAAGACCAGAGCCTGCACCCCAACCCCCGACCCCAGCCAGCTGAAAGTGAGTGAGGATGGGGGAGGAAGAGGGATGGAGTGAGCAGGGGGAGGCCCCGGAGAAAAGGTGGATCAGGTCAGGCCCTCAAAGAAGGACTGGGAAGGAAGTGCTGCAGGGCTATTTGGGTTTGAGGTGGATCTTACATTGCACTGAAATTGAAAAAGCGATGTTGTGGCTAAGAAGGTTGGAGAGCACTGCTCTAAGAGCCTGTTTCTCCGAGGTACGGCCCTCTCATCTGGCGGATCCAGGCCCTTGCTAACTGTACAGCTGCCATTGGTAAAGAGCTCTTCTGAAAGCATTTGGTCAGTTCTGCTAATTCATGTAAGACATTTAATACAGCTACCGTGAAATGGTAATTAGTGTAAGAGAGTTTATTCACGCTGTACATTGCTATTGGGCCATTATTTTATGAGATTTCCCATTCAAAATATGTAGGAAGAGTCTCCTTATTACACATTAAAGCACTTACAGTAAAATGTCTAAATAGCCACTTTACTTCATTTGGAGGTTCAAATGATACAGTCTCGTTTTCTTTGACTCAAATTGTCTTCTTCGGACTGAGGAGCTGCAAAAGACCTTATAAAGGGTCTTCAAAAGTGTCTCTACTGTCTTCATCTTTGGCCCTTGGTTCCACACATCAACTAAACCCAGGTCTTCTCGATGGGCCATGCAGTGTTGTGCTGTTAAATGTGGGATGCGCTGAGTTGTGTGGCAACACTCTTGTTTTTCCCTAACGTGCTGCAGCACCGTCTGAAGTGAACATCACCATTTTCATCAACTCCAGTTTATTCCAGTTGTAAAAGTTGTATTTTTTGTTGGAGCAACTTCAGATGGCGCTACACTGAGCTCTCCCTGCTCTGGGCTCTCTCCATCTTGCTCGCTGGACCAGTGGCATTTTTTTATGATGCTGCAAATGGAGAAAAAAACGTGTCACAGCAAGTTTGTTCTCTGCCTGCACTTGGCAGGCGCTGGGTGCACAAGCTGCACAGGGACTGGCAGGGACATCCTCCGCACCTGGGTAATGGACGATTGCTTGGAAAACGTGCCCAAGAAGATCCTCCCTAGAGAAATGCAGTTAGTGACCATAAGACATTGAGATTCTGAAGTGGATCTAGCCCAGCCCAGCCCAGCTCCTGTAAACTCACAGTTTGGGCCGCAGGGAGGAAGGCAGGTGAGGGACTGCTCATTGCCACTGTTGATTGATTAGACAGGATTATGCTTTTTCTCTCCCACTATGCTCTGTCTCTCCTTCTTCCCTTTTTCCCCTTTGTTATTTCCTGACCATCCATGGCCAGCCAACATCCTGTCCCATTTCTGTCTCTCTCTCCTTGTCTGTCTGTCCAGCTCCCCCCCCCCCCCCGGATTTAATTCTGTCTCTGCCACCCCTGGGCCTTTCTCCATGTCTCTCTCTGTCCTGAGCATCCCCCAAAGCCATTGGGATTGGCTGGTCCAGGCGAGGAGTTTGGGGAGTGGCTGGAGTGAGCAGTGATAACATTGTGCTGGGGTGGGGGTTCAGTTGTTGATTTCCCCATCTGCTCTCTGGCAACAGGCATGTGCTTTTCCAAGCAAAATGTTTCTACAGCGGACGCACTTTTTCGCCATCCCTGTAAACCTCGTTCTATGAGGCATGTGGGTTATGTCAACAAAGCAGGTTTTTCCAAAATTTGGCATCGTGTTGCTGTTCCACACCTCCAAAAAGCCTCTTTTAAAGGAAATTGGAAAAAGATCATCAGTCTGAATACTGCAAATTGCAAATCTTTTTCTGTTTTAACTCTGCAGTCTAGACGTAGCCAGAGAGAGGAGAGCACTGAGCGCAGAGATTAGAGAACGAGGTGGCCTGGTTCAGGAGAGAAGCCATGTGCAGCACTGGGGACCCGGGACCCACTAAGGGAATCTGAGCTTCACCCAATGCATACACCAGCATAGTAAGGAAAGCGAGACAAGGGAACGGGCTTGGTGTTTATTGCGGTGTTGAGATTTGTGTATGTCGTGCACTCACTACAGCAAAGAGGGATTGACCTGAAACCCTTTTGCAAAGCCCGTGTGTGCATTTGCTTCACTTTCCAGTCCCCTGAAGAGTTGCACGGGAAACCCTGTCTGCTCATACAGGTCTGGGACATGGTGTGTCTAAGCTTGAAAGATACCAGGGATGGATATAAAATGCCATGAGGCAGACTCCATCTTACCTTCAGTTCTGCTACTGATTCCAGATGCAGCCTTGCAAGGGACAGAAAGCCGGAGAGAATCATGGGCCCATCCTGACATAGGATGTACACCAAAGACTTTCAAGATACCAGTTTGTAACATTTCTGCTAAGAGCCTGTGTTGAGAACTTGGTGATTTGATGCACGTAACGTATTCTCCTTAACAACCTTAGTCTCATGCTTTTCTTTCTTTTAGTAATAAACCTTTAGATTTTAGATTCTAAAGGATTGGCTCAGCATGATCCTGTGGGTAAGATCCAAAGTAAAAATTGACCGGGGATTTGTGGCTCGTTGTTTGGGACTGGAAAATCTTGTTTGGAATTAGTAAGATTGGGTTCTATAACCCCTCACCTGTATGGTAGGCCTGGGGCTGGGGTGAGCTGGGGTGTCTGAAGGGTTTTGCTCAGTATACCAGTTTGGGACCTGTTTGAGAAGGTCTCCCTCCAGTCTGGCGCTGTAAAGAGCCCTTGTTTTGAGCACTTCAACCTGAGCAGACGCTCTCATGGGTGTTCAGGCCCGGACGGTTCTGTCACACCTGTATTTAGCAATATGAGCTTGAAGAACTGGTGCTTAAAATTTCACGTTGAAGAGATGGAAATGTGTCAGTCTTTTAATTATACTGTGGTGTCAAGGAAGTGGATCTCTCATGTGGACTGGTCCGGGCTAAGGATCATGGTGAGGTGGAAGTCGCTAAAATCCCTGTGGAATTCTTCAAGGATCTCCTTCCCATGGCTCCATATGATGAAGATATCGTCAATGTAGTGTAAGTTGATTAATGGTTCTACAGAAGGAGAGCTGAGGAAAAGTTTCAGGTCAGCCATAAAGATGTTGGCATATTGTGATACCGTGTAGGTGCCCATCGCTGTATCTCTGTCGTTAAGATTAAATTGTCCCCAAATTGGAAATAGTAGTGGGTGAGTTCTAATCACCCATTCCACCACAAGACTGAGTTTCAGCATTTTACTGCAGAGACATGGAATTCAGTGAACAACTGTTGTTTATATTTGATAGTTTGCGGTTTGGACTTCAATTTTGTCATTGCTCCAGCTTTCTTGCCCCTCATTGATGATAGCCTGTCTATGTCTGGGCTGACTGCTCTTGTCCAGACAATTTCCTGTGACTGAGTCTCTGATTGGCACCAGTTCTTAGACAATAAAGTAGAATCTTACATGACAGCTGATTAAAGAAGAAAGATTTTTTTCCCGATGATTTCGATAAACAATTGTTCCTGACTCTTTTTTCCAAGGAAAATGTTAACTACTGAGTGACAAATTAAAACCAGATTATTTGAATTCTGAAATTTCAGCATCCTTGCTTGTGGGGTCGAGAGTTCAAGTGTCTCCCATTCCCATTTTTCTCCGGAGACTGGGGTCCCTGACTAGACTACAACTCCCATGTTGCACCACAGTCTTCCCCCTTTGGAAAGAAGTGGTAGTTGGTCATGCTAGGCACCTGGATGTAGTGGGAGATTTAGTTCTGTAGGATGGCCTGGCCCATAGAGAATGGCAGCATAAGACAACTCAAATTAAAATTCCTATGAAGTACTAAAGAAAAATAAAAACATTGCAGTTTATAACTCACATATTTCCATTAGGGGTGTTTAGTTTTCTGACAAAAAATCCAAAAGTGCAAGGAGAATGGACATTAAAACAAAAAAGAACAAAAGGAGCTGATAGACTCATAGAATCATAGAATACTGGAAGGGACCTTGAGAGGTCATCGAGTCCAGTCCCCTGCCCTCATGGCAGGACCAAGTACTGTCTAGACCAGTGGTCCCCAAACGTTCGGGTCTGCCGGGAGCTCAGGGGCGGGGCCGTGCATGTGCCTCGCGCCCACGCCACGCGCCCATGGCCAGGCGCCGCACTGGGGACCAATGGTCTAGACCATCCCTGATAGACATTTATCTAACCTGCTCTTAAATATCTCCACAGATGGGGATTCCACAACCTCCCTGGGCAATTTATTCCAGTGTTTGACCACCCTGACAGTTAGGAATTTTTTCCCAATGTCCAACCTAAACCTCCTCAAAAATCTCTCAACAAAAATCAACAGATACGGGAAATGTTTCACCCTCCCCCGTGCTGCATTTCTTTTTACCATAACAGCTTTCTACTATACCAATCACGTCTAATTTAATCAGAAGCCAGCCATTTCCTTCACTTTTAGAGGAAGAGGAGCAATGTACAGACCCTGTCATTACTGGATATTATAAAACCACACTGTGCATCTCAGACCTCGAAATTCTGTAGTTTCTGTGTCTCGCCCACAGTGTGGGCAAGACGGTTCTCTGCCAACACTTGCAAGCACTGGCTGCAAAAGCTACACAGGGACTGGCAGGGACATATTCTACATCTGGATAACAAACGATTGCTTGGAAAACGTGGCCAAGAAGATTCTCCCCAGAGAATTGCAGTTAGTGACCATGAGACATTGAGATTCTGAAGTGGATCCAGCCCAGCCCGGCTCCTGTAAACACGCAGTTTGGGCCCCAAGGAGGAATTCCGGTGAGGGACGGATTCACTACTCTTTGCTACCATTGATTAGACAGGATTATTCTCTTCCTCTTCCGCTATCCCCTCTCTCCACTTCCCCTGCATGCTGTTTCCTGACCATCCATGGCCAGCCAACATCCTGTCCCATTTCTGTCTCTCTGTCCTTGTCTGTCTGTCCAGCTCTCCCTCTGGGTCTAATTCTCTCTCTTCCATTTGCTGTCAGTCCAGGCTGCTCCTCACCCCTGGGCCTTTCGCCATGTTTCTCTCTGTCCCCAGATTCCCTCTCCCCGCCCTCCTCCGCAAGCCATTTGGGATCAGCTGGTCCAGCGCAAGAGGCAGAGGAGGGGTGGAACAAGTAGTGATAACACAGCACTGGGGTGTGAAATGCTGATTCGCCCTTCTGCTCTCTGCCAATAGGCGTGTGCGAGAAAGGTGCAGCGGGGGACACTGGCATCCCATATCAGCAGTTCCATGATGGCTGAGCTGAGCACAGAGTCCCTGCCACCAACAGCCTCTGGCCGGGATTACGGATATATATATAATGACACAAAAGTCAATGCATTCCACGTGAATTATGCCCCTCCAGTGATCATCAGCTACATCACTCTGATTATCTGTCTGTTGGGGCTGGTGGGGAACGGGATCGTCCTCTGGTTCCTGGGCTTCCGCATGAAGAGAAACGCCTTCACCATCTACGTCCTCAATCTGGCCATCACCGCCACTGTCTTCCTCCTCTTCTCGGTTGCCCATCTTACAGTTTATTTGCTAGAATATATAGTTTGCGAGTGTACTCCAATATTTGAAATGTTATTACTGTTTACAAGTCATTTGACATACAGCACCAGCCTGTACCTCCTGATGGCTATGAGCACGAAGAGGTGTGTGTCTGTGCTCTACCCCATCTGGCACCGAAGTCGCCGGCCAAGGCACTTGTCTGCCATTGTGTCTGCCCTGCTCTGGGCTCTCTCCTGCCTGCTCTGCTGTCCTGTGGCTGTTTTATGTCTAGATCCCTTTCAGAAAAGCTGCATCACCTCCCTCCTCCCCATCAGTGTTCTGAATGTCCTGATATTCACCCCCGTCATGGTTCTGTCCAGTCTGACCCTGTTCATCAAGGTGCGACAGAGCTCCCAGCGGCGCCCGCCCAGCAAGCTCTATGCCGTCATCCTGCTCACCGTCCTCTTCTTCCTCCTCTTCACTCTCCTTCAGAGCCTCCACTTCTTCATCTGCTACTGTAACGTATTTGAGCACAGAGCGATATTTCACGTGCTGGCCTGTGCAAGCAGCAGCATCAACCCATTTATCTACTTTCTAGTCGGGAGCTATGGGAAGCGGCGATTCTGTGGCTCTCTCAAGGTCGCGCTCTAGTGGGTTTTTGAAGAGCTGAGAGATTCCGGAAAAAGCAAAGACACTCAGAGCACAGACCTAAAGGAGACAGTGCCTCCAGCAGGCCAGGCTGGAGACCCTGATCTGGAAATGGAGGTTTCCCGCCATCCTGAAATCAAAGAACTTTGGGAAAGGTCCTGACAGGACTTGCTAATCCGTCTCCATCCTGACTCGGAGCAGAGTCCTGCCCTAGAGCGGATCGCCAGGGCTCTGTGCCGGTGTAATGACACCAGTGGGTCTCATGGGACCAAACCCCACTCTCACTGGTCACAGACCAGAAAGACTATGGGTATGTCTACACTGCCATCCTAGTTCGAACTAGGGTGGCTAATGTAGGCATTTGAACTTGCAAATGAAGCCCGGGATTTAAATGTTCCGGGCTTCATTTGCATATTCCTGGGCGGGCACCATTTTTAAATGCCCATAGTTTGAACTACCTGCCCGTGGCTTGCAGGAGGAATAACGGTAGTTTGAATTAGGAGCTTTAATTCGAACTACCTAGTCTGTGCCGCATTTAGCCGCAGGCAGGTAGTTCGAACTACAGGCATTTAAAAATGGCGCCCACCCGGGAATATGCAAATGAAGCCCAGGATATTTAAATCTCGGGCTTAATTTGCAAGTTCGAATGCCTACATTCGAGTTCCAACTAGGATGGCAGTGTAGACATACCCTGAGTGATGTGAGCTGAAACAGGAATGGGTAGAAATCGGGAACTACAGCATTTTATTAACATCAGCAGAACTGAATTATATGGGGCCTGTGTGTTTAGTCCTGCCTTAATCTTTGTATTTATGCCCATCAGTGTGAAAGAAGCTATTTCCATATATTTGCATATATATTTGCATGTCTATGCAACCACTCTTAAGTTGAGGCCCTCGGCATGTGCTGTGAGTATCATTGTGGCCCCTGGAGCTTCTAAAGTTGAGGAGCCCTGCTCTAATAGAAACAAAACCCGTATCTAATGTGTCTGCAGATAGACCTCGTCATCAAAATAAAATACTGATGACAAGAAAAAACCTGCTTTACCATTGTATGCTTAATAAAGGCGGTGTTTTGCCTTTTGCCCATATAAAGATTTGCCGTGTCCTTTTTATACACAAAACGTCAAAAGATTTGGACATTTTATAACCAGACAATTTGTGCATTTCATTTGGCAGTGACATTTCAGTCCATTCAGATCAAGGGAAGCTTCTCGCACGTCCTTTCAATTCCAGGTGATGTTTCACGCCTGGTATCAGGGATGTGTCTTTTAGGGGTCCCATGAAAATCACCCACATGGAGCCAAGATAAGACCCTTTTAAAAAAATGTCAGTTCACACCCACTCTTCCCACTTACTGCGCCTACATGTGACCAAACTGTGTATGAGACATCCGGGCAGAGCATCTGAGCTTGGGCCAACCTGGGAATGGCCACACCAAACAGGACTTCTCCTGCAATTCTTGCTCCTGTGTGTTCTCAATGCTCCCAAAGCTGGAACCAAGGCAGCGAGAAGGAGAAGGAAGCAGCCTGTTCCAAACAGAGGGGAGACAGGAGCTAGACTAGTGAGCAGGAGAAGGAGTAGATTGAGGCATAGGGCTTGGAGACGGGGAGTCAGTGAGTGGGCTAGAGGGGAAATGGAGAGTCAGGGTGGACAGGAAGCCAACGAAGCAGTAAACACAGAGGTCACACTATGAGCTCAGTGGAGGGAGTGTAGATTAGGATTGGCTGGGCCAGGAGATGGGAACAAGAGCTGCAGAGGCAGGTTGGACTGGGTGGTGCAGACGGGGCATGCAGGCAGGGAGAATGTGGCAGGAGATGGACGAGGAACTTGGGCTGCAGGAGGATAATGGGGCTGTTTGCACAGAGAGACTGGGACAAGAATATGAAGGGAAAATAGGAGCCAGTGGGGATGGGGCAGAAAATGATCAAATGAGGAGCCTGGGATTGGCTGGGACAAGGGAGCTGGGACAACTCTCTGAGGTAGGAGACAGAGGCAGAAGAGTGTGACGGAACGGTCCACTTCTGGGCACAGCTGAGGACATCCGCTCATGGTGAATTGCTCAAACTCAGGGTCCTTACAGCCCTTGACTGGAGGCCGTTCCCAAAGAGGTCACAAACCAGTCACACCGAGTGCTTCAGCTGCCAATCTGGCCAGCGGGAAGCCTCACGTGCAAAACCCCTCAGACACCCCAGCTCTCCCTGTGCCACAATCAGCCCCGGGCCTACCACATAGGTGAGGGGCTATAGAACCCAATCTCACCTACCCTGAACGGGTCTCTCCGGTCCCAAAGAACCAGCCACAAATCCCTGGTCAATATACATTCTGAATCTTACCCACAGGATCACGCTGGGCCAATCCTTTAGAATCTAAAATCTAAAGGGTTATTACTAAAAGAAAGAGAAGCACGAGAGTAAGGTCATTAAGGAGAATACATTACATGCATCGAATCACCAAGTTCTCCATGCAGGCTCTTAGCAGAGATGTTACAAACTGCTATCTTAACAGTGTCAGTTGTACATCCAATGTCAGCAGTCAAGATACTGGCTGGTTTGCAGTTTCCAGACACATTCCTCAGGTGTGTATTGGCCTCTCTGACAGCCTTGTCCCTGGAGCCTTGCTAATTAGCATAGTCACTGACTGGATATTCCTGGCCCATTGCTCTGTCTCAGACAGGGTATGTCTACACTACCCCGCTAGTTCGAACTAGCGGGGTAATGTAGGCATACCGCACTTGAAAATGAAGCCCGGGATTTGAATTTCCCGGGCTTCATTTGCATGAACTGGGCGCCGCCATTTTTAAATCCCTGCTCATTCGAACCCCGTGCCGCGCGGCTACACGCGGCACGGGGTTCGAACGAGCAGGGATTTAAAAATGGCGGCACCCTGTTCATGCAAATGAAGCCCGGGAAATTCAAATCCCGGGCTTCATTTGCAAGTGCGGTATGCCTACATTACCCTCCTAGTTTGAACTAGGAGGGTAGTGTAGACATACCCACAGAGAATCTTCCAGCATCCACATAGAGTACAGGTTTATAACTCCACAGACAGATATCACACAAGTACATGAGTAGCATTCATAGAATCAGTAGGACATAAGCTTTTGTTTGACATCTGACATGGCCCCCTTTGTACAGACTTTGGGGCAACCCGGCTCCTTTTGTACACACTGTGGGGCTACCCTCCATTGGCGCAGCAGGGATATGGCTGCTCCCTTTAAAATCCAGTAACGTGACAGCGAGTCACAGCCTGGAGGAGAACTCATCCCACCTGAGACTCACTGTTCCTCTGCTCGTGCCAAACAGCTGTGCAACCCTGTGGTAAAGCGTGTGTCTCGCACTTTTCCACTTCTGGCCACATGGCTCATGCCAACCCACTCCTGCTGGCGGTGAGTGCGCTGGGTCGGCAGGCAGCCGTCAGTGCGGTGGATGAAGCTAAAGGGTCCAGCTGTGCTGCTGACCGACATGGGAGTCTGTATGACTGAAACACCACAGGAATAAGTTAATTAGGAAAATCAGAGGGGAAAGGAGTAATTAAGAAGGTACTCATTTCCATACTCGTTAACATTGAGGTTATAGCCTCAGTATCTCAGAAGCCTTTAAATCAGGGGTGTGCAGTAAATTTAGCCAGGGAGGGCCACTTCAGAAATGTTTGAAGTGGCCTCAGGCTGCCCTGGAAGGGGCATGGCCTTTGGCGGAAGGGGTGGAGCCTTGGTCAGAAGGGGCGGGACCAGGAAACTTCGTGCTTCCTGATTACCCTCAAATGGGGGCGGAGCACATGAAGTGTTTGCTCCTGCCTCCCTGAGAGAACCAACAGCTGTTCTGAACTCCTGGCGGCGGGATGAGACATCGTGCATTGCCCCACCTGCCCCCAGGTCAATGAGGGCCTGGAGGTGGGAGGAACATGTGACGTCTCCTCCCTCCCTGCCTCTGCCCTGCAAAGTTCAGACTGTGCTTAGAGCCAACCCTGGCAGTTGACTCTAAGTACCACGCACTGCTGGCAGGGGAGGAGACTTTGTGCATTCCTCCAGCCCCAGCTCCTGATTGGCCTGAGGGTAGGAGATTGGCAGGGCATCTCCGCCTATGGATGCTCTTTTGCCGACCCCTGCTTTAAACGATGTAACTCTTCCACCAGGTGGAGACAGCAGCCTCTTCCACCCAAACCCTCGCCCGTTCCAGGGCAGCCCAGGGCCACTTCAGAAATTTCTGAAGTGGCCCCTTTGCTCAATCTCAGTATCTAGAGATTCCTTTCCAGAGATCCGACATTGAACCTGCTCGAGCCCTTCCACTGTTGCGGTTGTTCAGGAAGGGCCTGGATTTACTGCCGAGGTGTCCTCACAAGTCTCTGGCTCCGTGGACGATGACGATAACCAGAAGGCTGATTATGTATGTGCTCCATGATGTAGGCCATGTCAATTTGTGCACTTAGTCTCCACAGCAGATCACAAGAGAGCTCCCAAAGACCACAAATCAGATAAGGATCCTAGATGACAGGCCAAGTTTGTTGTTAAGCGAAGTACAGGAATAGTTGTCAGTAGATTGTACCGAACCACTATGTGTACGTACCCTGTAACAATGGAGTGACTCCATCAGTGGGAAATTTCCTCTGCCCCCTAGGTCATCCAAACACTGACCCCCGCTCCACACACCACTTTATATACAGGTAGTCCCCGGGTTACGTACAAGATAGGGACTGTAGGTTTGTTCTTAAGTTGAATTTGTATGTAAGTCGGAACTGGTACATATTGTAGGGGAAACTCTAGCCAAACATTTCTCCAAAGCTCAGTTTTATTATCCCACACCTCACTTCCCTCAGTCCTTTATTCTCAAGTTGAGGTGTCTGTTGAGAAAAGCCGCTCCGCGTCTCCCTGGTCTGCTGGGGGGGGGCGGGGCGCTAGCTTCGCGTCTCCCTGGTCTGCTGGGGGGAAGCAGCTAGTGCGGGGTTGCTTCACCCCGTTTGTAAGTAGGGATCCGATGTAAGTCGGATCCATGTAACCCGGGGACTGCCTGTATAGGTTCTAAAAACTTATACATCACTGCTGATGTATCAGGTTTTCACCTTCTGACGTTGCCGGGTTACCGCTCTCTGACGCTACTTCGATATCACCCATCGCCCTGCACCTTGTAATCTGATTAGATCATCTCTATCCATCATGCTGTCAGTTTAGACCCTTTCCTGAACCTGGGTCTGTATCCGGGGGGAGTATGAGTACCAAGGTCTTATTTAATGAGCTGGTGGTGCCATGTGCTTTCAACTTATGACCAGTACCAATTACCTGGGCCTATTACCAATTACTGTTTTGCATGCCCAGCCCTGTTTGTGGCACGTTCTGTGAGCAGGGTCCAGCCTCTTGCTCTCAGTTTAGCTTTGATTTATGTTAGTCATGTTTTGTCTCTTGTTAGCTGGGCCTCAGGCCCCACACCAGGCCTGTGCTACCTTGACTTATGTTTTAGGCCTTCATCTTACTACACCTGTAACCTGGGAAAATCACACAGCACCCTTGGGAAACGCTTCCCCCCTCCCACGTACAGACTCTGAGTGGAGAAAGGAAACTTTTAATAAAAAGGGAGGTAGGTTACCTGGCATTGGTTTGGGAAACCACCACAGAGTTCATAACCAAACCCATGAGTAACACGCCCACCCCAAGCAGGCTGGGCAAAGTCCTTTTCCTCTCAGGTTTGTAAGTCCAGCAATGTCAATGTCCCCTTCACACGCCCAACCCTGCTCTGCACCCCACTCACACTTGCTGCCTTTGGTCAGGGCAGACCCAGAGCTCACCTCACATCCTGAGTGGCAGGAGGTAAAGAGGCAACCTCCTCACTCCGCTGGTCACTCCCCATCTACCCCACAGGCCGCTCATTACGCCTCTGCATCACCACTCTGCTGGCTGTTCATCATGCTGCCACCGCTTTCCTGGCTGCTCGTTGCATGTTTCCCCCACCAACCTGTTGGCTCTGTCACCATCTTCTTGCTGCTTCTGCCGGCTTCTGGTGGATTTGGCTCAGGGCCAAACCTAGTGATTTCAGCTCTTGGCCCAAAGCACAGTCCAGCCACAAGAAAGTCCAGCATCCACTGGAGTAATTTAAAGAAGAAGAGACTCCTTGTGGAACCTGTCTTTAGCTTGGTCATTGAAATGGTCAGGGATGGAGGAACAGATTGAACCAGTCTTACAGCTTGTGTCTGGAGGGCACGCAACCTGCTGACTCAAGACTACCACCCTCCTTACTTAATCTCACAGGACTCTGGAAGTGGAGTCTCTGTCCATTCAAGTTTCTTTACACATCTAGCAAAGTAGGGGCAAACTGTATTTACATAAAATACAGGACTATGTAGCACTTTAAAGACTAACAAGATGGTTAGTCTTTAAAGTTTAAAGTTTCAACCATATGAAGAAACTTGCACAGATACAGACAGACATCATCTTTCTATCCAAGTGCAAGAAGAAGGACATCGTACCCAAAGGAATGAAAGTGAACAATCCATTAAGATTCTTGAAGCAAAATGCAGGACAATGTAGCACTTTAAAGACTAACAAGATGGTTTATTAAATGATGAGCTTTCGTGGGCCAGACCCACTTCCTCAGATCAAATAGTGGAAGAAAATAGTCACAACCATATATACCAAAGGATACAATTAAAAAAAATGAACACATATGAAAAGGACAAATCACATTTCAGAACAGGAGGGGAATGCAAGGGGGGGGGGGAGGAAGGAAGGTAAGTGTCTGTGAATTGATGATATTAGAGGTGGGGAGAGTGGGATATTTGTGAGTTAATGGTAATTCCCCAGTTATCACCTCTAATACCATTAACTCACAAACATCCCACTCTCCCCACCTCTAATATCATCAGTTCACAAACACTTACCTTCCTTCCTCCCCCCCCCCTGCATCCCCCTCCTGTTCTGAAATGTGATTTGTCCTTTTCATATGTGTTCATTTTTTTAAATTGTATCCTTTAGTATATATGGTTGTGACTATTTTCTTCCACTATTTGATCTGAGGAAGTGGGTCTGGCCCAGGAAAGCTCATCATCTAATAAACCATCTTGTTAGTCTTTAAAATGCTACATTGTCCTGCATTTTGCTTCAGCTACCCCAGACTAACACGGCTACATTTCTATCACCATTAAGATTCTTGTTAGTCTTTAAAGTGCTACATAGTCCTGTATTTTGTTTCAGCTACACCAGACTAACACGGCTACATTTCCATCTGTATTTACATAGACACAGTGCTCTTTGTGTAAGAAAAAAGGGGCCTGTACTCTGAGGCAAAGTTTTTAAGGGAAAAAAAAGGAAGGAAAACTTATCGAGCAAAAAAGCAAGACCAAAATGCAGTCGCAGCCCCTTTAAAAGCTGTGCTGGGAGCAGAAAAAAAAAAGCCACACCATGCTGGGAGCAGGAAAAAGAAATGCTGCGCGTCCCATTGAAAGCCAATTCTCCCCAGGAACACAGATGCTGGTATGCACAGGGGAAATGGGTACCTTTTCCTTGGGTTAGGAAAATAGGTGACGGTATTCTGTTTCGGGCTGTACCGTCACAAAAAAAGCACTACATAGACACACCCAGGGTTTCTCTCCTATTCTGGCTGGCTGTAATGGAAGCATTTCTTCAGACCCTGCTGACTTCGATAAGGGCGGCTTTCTCTGATATCTGTGCCATAAGGCCTAATCTTGAGAATGTCATTTCATTTTCCTTGAAGAACTCAGGGAGTGGCAGGGGAACAGTTCTGGTGTATTATTAATCAGCCAAAACAGTTCTCACTCTCCACTTCTTCTTCCATATCTATCTCACCAGCCATTCTCTGCCCAGGCATAGCCAACAGCCCCTCCCCTGTCAGTTTCTTCCTTCTCTGTCTGCCCATCTCTCTCTGTCCAAGCTGGTCTCTGCTCATCAGCCTCTGTCCATGGCTCTTTCATCCCTCCCGGGCAATAACGCTGGTTATTTCTCACTCCCATTCATTGGCCACATCCCTTAGCATTGGATTGAACTGGCAGTGCCTTCTGACTCTGTGGTCCTATGCGGCTGGGATGATCTGTAAACACAGTGCCAGGGATGTTCCAGTCACCTACTCTCTGCTAACAGGTGTGTGAGAGAGGGTGGCAGAGAGAGATCAATACCTGCAGCAGAGGTTTTTCCATGATGGAACTGAGCACAGTGTCTCTGCCAGAACCCGGCCTGGACCATGGGTAGGGTAGACCTGGAACAGCCAGGAAGGCTCCTGCGCTGGCCCTGCCCCGAGGTCCAGCTCTGCAGCTCACACAATACTCCAACTGAGGCCTAATCAGCACAAAGTAGAGCGGAAGAATGACTTCTCCTGTCTTGCTCACAACGCTCCTGTTAAAGCATCTCAGAATCATGTTTGCTTTTTTGGCAACAGTGTCACATTGTTGACTCATATTTAATTTGTGGTCCACTATGACACCTAAATCTCTTTCTGCAGTACTTATTCCTAGACAGTCACTTCCCATTCTGTATGGCTACATCTAGATTGCATCCCTTTTTCGTAAAAGGGATGCAAATTAGACGTCTCGCAATTGCTAATGAAGAGGGGATTTAAATCTCCCCCGCTTCATTAGCATAAGAGTGGCTGCTGCTTTTTTCGGCAAGGAGCTTTGTTGGAAAAAAGCACCTGTCTAGATGCTGATCTTGTGGAAAATAAAGCCTTTTCCGAAAGATCCCTTATCCCTCTGCTGCCATGTCTCCTCCCCTTGCTTCATCAACTCCCCTAGTGCCTGCTGCCCCCCAACCCCTCACTCTCCTCTGCTGTCCCGACTCCTGCCCTTCTCACTGCCCTCAACCTTCCTGAGACCTGCCTCTCTCCTCCAGCCCTTCTCTCCCCCCTGTGCCCACTCCTCCAGTAGCCCCACTCTGATCAAGTGAGCTACCCCATCTCATCCCCTCTTCTAACACCTCCCTCTACACACCTGCCCTGCCTCTCTCCTCTGGTGCTGGTCCCTCCCCTGCAGGTGTCTGCCCTTCTGCTTCACCCCCAGAATCCCCTGGCACCTGCACCTTCCCTTAACCCTGCACCCTCCTGGTTCCTCCCCCTTCCCTCACTGCCCCTGCCCCCTTTGCCCTCTTTTTCCCTGATACCCACCCCCTCAGCACCCTCTGTCTCCATTCCCCTCATGCCCCTGTGCCCTCACACATGCCTTGCTCCATCCCCACCTTTCTCATGCCCACCCCTCCTTTCAAGCCTTCTCCCAGCACCTCCCCCTCCACCCTCTAGCCCCCAGTGCCCTTACTCTCTCCTCTCCCAGCATCACCCTGTTCCCCCCTCCCACTGACACCTCCCCTCCAGTCCTTTTCCTCTTTGTCTGCACTTGGCCCCCTGGGATTTGTCTCTCCTGCACCCCTGTCCCTTGGTGCCTTCCCCTTTCTTCTTCTTCTTCTCCTTCTCCTGACCTCCTCCTCTCCCCTCAGCACAAACTCCTACCCCATATTTTTCCCCTCCACTCCCCTCCCCTCTCCTCCCCACAGCCCAGCCACTTCCCCTCCCCCAGAGCCAAGCAAAACATCCCCCCCCTTTTTTGTTGTCTTTTACACGTTTGCATTTTGCAATGTTTTTTTGTTTTGTTTTGTTTTGTTTCATTTTTGTCCCAGCATTTTAGCCCTATAAATAACAAATAGCATTTTCATTTGTTTTTTCCCCATAAAGGCAAAGGCGCTTCAAGTGAACTTCCCCTTTCACTTGCTGCTGGGTCACAACAGCCTTTTCCCTGCCCTGTCCTGCCCAGCCCCTCCCTATGGACAAGCACCCCACACTCCCAATCCATGGGGGAAACAGGGTGCAGGGACAGCACAGAGCCAGAGGGGTGCAGGGAACAGTGGGGGGGACAAGACAGGGTTGCCACGGGGGTTAGGAGGGTTGGCACGGGGGACAGGAGGCACAGAGACAGAGGGATGCACAGATCGGGGGAAGCAGGATGCGGGGTGCAGTGGAGGCACGGGGAATGGGACGCGGGGAACAGGAGGGACAGAGGGATCGAGGTCTACGGGCAGAGCAGGAAACGGGCAGCACAGAGCTGGGGGGCGGGAGCAGAGATTGGGGGGAGCAGGGTGCGGGGTGTAAGGGCGGCGCAGAGCCAGAGGGAGAGATGGGGATCCGGGGTGTACTGGTAGTTCGAATTAGAGAGCCTAACTCGAACTACCTACTCCATGCCATGTGTAGCTGCGGGCACGGAGTCCGCACTAAGGGGGATTTAAAAATGGCAGCGCCCGGCAAGATGCAAATGAAGCCCGGGATATTTCAATCCCGGGCTTCATTTGCAACTTCAAATGCCTACATTAGCCACCCTAGTTCGAACTAGGGTGACAGTGTAGACATACCCCTAATGTGGAGTACCCCCAGGGAGGTCTCTTGAAGAAAAAGAAGAAATGACTCACTTTCCTGAAACTGATGTTCTTCGAGATGAGAGTCCCTGGGGGTGCTCCACTACCCTCCCTTCCTCTCCTCTACTTCGGAAACTCAACCCCCCCCCCCCCTCCCCACACACACACACACAAACACATAAATTACACTCCTTCACCGGGTTCTGGATAGAGAAGGAACTGAAGGGAGGGGCGGGCGTGCCTGCGCATAGCTATAGGGGAAAGCCCACATGTTTGGCACGCCGCACATGTGTAGTCCCTTAATACACTGCTAGACAAAACTCTGTCCAGAGGTGCTGGAACGATCAACACTTGATGTGGAGCACCCCCGGAGACGCTCATCTCAAAGAACGTCAGCTACAGGAAGGTTAGTAACTTCCTCTTCTTCCCGTGTTCATACACAGTATCAAGGTTTACTTTTCCATCTCTGGATGTGTGAAACTTGATTCTCGTTAGCATATCCAGGTGAACTTATTTCTATCTGCTTTGTAATTTAGTTTTGCTATTATTCATAAGATTAATGCCATGCTCACAGGGTATGTCTACACTACAGCACTAATTCGAACTAACTTAATTCGAATTAGTTAATTTGAACTAAGCTAATTTGAACTAGTGCATCTAGACCTAAAAACTAGTTCGAACTAGCATTTTGCTAATCCGAACTAGCATGTCAACATTGAGTGGACCCTGAACCGATGTTAAGGCTGGCCAAGCAGTGCCGGCAGGGCATCAGGTTAGGTCTTAGAGCGTGGAGCTGCTGTCTCAGGCTAGCCGAGGGCTGTGCTTAAAGGGACCCGATCCCCACCCCGGACAGACAGTTCTCAGGGTTCCCCGCTTGCATGTCTACTTCGATGAGGGACAGCAAAGCAGTCCTGTCTTGGAGTGCCCTGAGTGCCCACACTCGGCACATCACAGCACTCGGTCATCAGCCCAGCTACACTTGTCGCAGGCTGCCATCCAGGGGGGGTCAATCAGGGGGCTGCAGGAGAGCTTCCACCCCGAGGAGCCCGCAGAGCCACCCCAGTCCTCCTCATCGGGGGCTCGAACCCCATTCCTCCCTCACCTCCTTCCACTTCCTCACTAGTCCCCCTTCCTGATGTACAAAATAAAGGACACGTGTGTTCAAAAATATAAACTCTCTTCATTGAACAAAACTCGGGGAGACTGGGAAAAGGAGGTGGGAGAGGGGAAGAGAGAGGGTGGGAGGGGAAGGGCAACTAAAATGATCAGGGGTTTGGAACTGGTCCCATATGAAGAGAGGCTAAAGAGACTGGGACTTTTCAGCTTAGAAAAGAGGAGACTGAGGAGGGATATGATAGAGGTCTATAAAAGCATGAGTGGGGTGGAGAGGGTCCATAAAGAAAAGTTCTTCATTAGTTCCCATAATAGAAGGACTAGAGGACACCAAATGAAATTAATGGGTGGCAGGCTTCAAACTAATAACAGAAAGTTCTTCTTCACAAAGCAAAGAGTCAACCTGTGGAACTCCTTGCTGCAGGAGGCTGTGAAGGCTAGAACTAGAACAGAGTTTAAAGAGAAGTGAGATAAATTCTTGGAGGCTGGGTCCATGGAGTGGTATTAGCCAGGGGATAGAAATGGTGTCCCTGGCCTCTGTTTTGGAAGGCTGGAGATGGATAGTATGAGACAAATGGCTTGGTCATTGTCTTCGATCCATCCCCTCTGGGGTAGCTGGTGTTGGCCGCTGTCGGCAGACAGGCTACTGGGCTAGATGGACCTTTGGTCTGACCCAGTACGGCCGTTCTAAGCTCAGGGTCGGGGGTCTCACTGGACCACCTTGATTTTCATGCAAACCTGCTGCTGGGTGGCCAGGCTGGCAGCTATCCTGCCCCAGACAACCACTTTCCAGTGCCTAGTGCGGAGGTCGTGGATGAGGTCCATGATCTCCACACTAGGCCAGGCGGGCGCCCGCCTCTTGTAACCCCGGGCAGGCTCCTGGGAGCTGCCAGCCTGGTCCTGGGAAGAGGCGGAGGGTTGGGTGGCAGCGGGTGGCTGGTTCGTGCTGTGCCAGGTGCAGGGTCTACTGGCTGGGTGCTGGCAGGCTTGCACCTGGCACGGGCACCGTAGCCAGACCGTGCCCCTTTAAGGGCTCCAGGGCCGGGAGGGGGGCAGAAGAGTTTCTCTGATGGTGCCCAGAGTGGACACCAGGGAAAGCTGGGGAGGGCTAGCCTCCCACTAGTTCGAATTAAGGGGCTACACAGCCCTTAATTCGAACTAGGCGTTAGGCCTCGTAGAATGAGGTTTACCTAGTTCGAATTAAGCACTCCGCTAGTTTGAATTAAGTTCGAACTAGTGGTTTGCATGTGTAGCGCCTATCAAAGTTAATTTGTACTACCGTCTGCTAGTTCGAATTAACTTTGTAGTGTAGACATACCCACAGTGAGCAGTGGAAGCTTGAAATGTTGCACATCTGTCCACCCTTTGTGACAGTACACTGCAGTGGTCCGCATTCTGTAGAATGAAAGTCGCTATTTCTTGCAACTTTCTCATCATCTTTGCTTCCTGTTTCTCTGCAATTATTTACCTGGGGTCCATGCTGTAAGTCCAAGATACGTTCCAAAAATCTTGAAGTTATAGTGAAACAACTTAAAGCGGGGAATTTTTTTCCCATGGCTGACTTCCATTTAAGCAAATTGAGGGGAGTGTTTCGCACGACTTATAGTGACAAATGGGAGGACTTATAACGCATCAGTTCCTACAAACGTCATCGACTTCAGTAGGGAATGGATGTATACTGAGGCAACTTACAGCGGGGACCCCCTGTATCTGTAAACCTTGTATTGGTTCCCAATGAACTCCCTCTTCTCCTCCACAGTCTGTTGGGCCGATGACCTCACTTGACTCAGGTCAAACATTTTTCAGTTTTTGTCAACTAGCTTGCTAATCTTTCCAGTGCCAAATTCACACCTGATTTGATGTGATGAAAGTGAGGTGAAGTCAAAAGGTGCCCATTTGTTTAATTCATTCTTTGCAAACCTCTTATTCAGATGATCTCACAGCAGGGAGATGAAACTTAAAATAGGTTCCCTGTGGAATTGTCCATCTGCTGTGCTTGATGCAGTTATATTTTTTATAGTGTTGCTCTAAGGCAGTGGTCACCAACCAGCAGATGGGGATCGACCAGTAGATCTTGGAGCCTCTTGCAGGGGATCCTGATTGGTTTGGGCAGGCGGCTCTCAACCACTGGCACATCAGTTGTCTCTCCCTCCACTTTCATGCTGGTCTTGCTCTCTGCCTTGGATCTGCCCCTTGGGAGCTTCCTTCTTGCTGTGCAGGGTATGGGAGAGAGAAGGGGGGGGTGGATGTCAGGGTGTCCCTCCTCCCCTTACTTCAGTACCCAGTCTCCTCACAGACAAGAAGGGATCGAGGGAGCTTAGCAATGCAAATCTCTGTGTGTCTCTGTCATTCTCACAAACACCGACTGTCCTTCACTCATCTTCCGACACAGCACACACATTTGGGGTGGCTGTTACTTCTTTTACTTTTTGCAAAGGGTTTTTTTTGGTTTTCGACTAATCTGTGCATTTCATCATTTTCATCTCTCACTTACACTTAGATTTAATTAGTAGAATAGTGACTTCTAAAATGCCTAACCTGTCGTGGCTGAGTAATTCTCCCTGTGCTCATTGCTGCTCCTGCAAGAGGCTGGCATACCCCTGTAGCCCCTGAGAAAGGCGAAGCAGGGGGTCCCCACATGCTGTCCTTGCCTGCAGACACCGCTCCTGCAGCTCCCATTGACCAGTAACAGGGAACCATGGCCAGTAGAAGCTGTGGGCTCAGTGCCTGTACATGAGAGCAGCACATAGAGCCATGGAACCATTACTGTACATGCCAGCTGCTTTCAGGAGTGGTGTAGGGCCAGGACAAAATGTTTAAATAGCCACTTCACTACGTTTGGAAGTTTAAATGAAACAGTCTCATTTTCTTTGACTCAAATTGTCCTTTTTGGACTGAGGAGCTGCAAAAGACCTTACGAAGGGTCTTAAAGGTGTCTCTATTCACTTCATCATTGGCCAGTGGTTCCACGCATCAACTAAACTCAAGTCTTCTTCTCGATGGACCACGCAGTGTTGTGCTGTTAAATGTAGGATGCACAGTTTGAATTGTGTGGCAACACCCTTGTTTTTCCCTAGCATGACTGCAGCACCCTCTGAAGTGAACATCACCATTTTTGTCAGGTTCAGTTTATTCCAGGTGTAAAAGTGGTATTTTTTTCTGGACCAACTTCAGATGGTGCTACACCGAGCTCTCCCTGCTCTGGGCTCTCTCCATCTTGCTCACTGGACCAGTGGCATTTTTTTATGATGCTGCAAATGGAGAAAAAAAAGCATCACGATGCTCCAACTCATGTGTGTTGAATGTCCACATTTTTGCTCCTCTCATGGTTCTATCTTGTTAGATTCCATCCATTAAGGTCTGACATAGTTCCCAGGGATGTGGGACAGGAACACTCTGCCCCATTGTTCTATTCACTGTCCCCTTTGGCCTCCTCTTTGCTGTCCCCCAAGTGTCCAAACCTTCCTCCTTAGTTACACTATGGAGAATTGCAGTGAGATACGGCGGCGCATGGAGATCTCTGCGAACAGCAGCATGAACCTGGTTCTTTACTTTTTAGTTAAGAGCTGCAGGAAGTGGGATTTGAAGGGATCCATCAAGGTCATACTCCAGAGTGGCTTTGAAAGGAGGGTGGATCTCACAGTGGAGGGAGAAAATACCAGGGCCAACCCAATGGAGATAGTCAATTAAATTCCTACAGTGCTCAACCTGGGAGACACTGCTCTGGGATGGAAATTTCCCCACATCACAGAATCAAAGAACAAACAGCTAATTTATCAGCATAAAAAAAATATTGACATATTGCACCCTCCGCAAGGCTGCATTTATCTGCCCCATAACAGCTTTCTACTACATCAGTCTCATCTGATTTAATCTTGGGCCAGCCACTTCCTCCTCATTTAGGGGAGCAGGACCAATGTGCAGAGCCCTGTCCCTTGATGTTATCAGATCACCCCGTGATCATGATACCTCCAGATGCCGTCGTCTCTGTGTCCCACCTTCCAGTGTGGGCAGGACAGTTCTCTGCCAACTCTTGGCAGCCGCTGGGGGCAGAAGCTGCACCAGGACTGGCAGGGACACCCTCTGCACCAGTGTAACAGACGATTGCTTGGAAAATATGCCCAAGAAGTTCCTCTCCGGAGAATTGCAGTTAGTGAGCATGAGACACTAGTCGATTTAGTTGGGATTGGTCCTGCCTAGAGCAGGGGGCTGGACTTGACCTTCTGAGATCCCTTCCAGCTCTGTGGTTCTATGACACTGAGATTCTGAAGTGAATCCAGACCAGCCCAGCTCCTGTAAACACGGGGTTTGTGCCCCAGGGAGGAAGGCAGGTGAGGGACGGCTGGTAGGATTCACTGCTCTTTGCCACCATTGATTAGACAGGATTATTCTTTCTCACTTTCCTCTCCCCACCCCCCAACTTGCATGCTGTTCCCTGGCCATCTGTTTCTGTCCCAGTTCTGT
Organism: Pelodiscus sinensis; assembly: GCF_052426305.1. Taxonomy (NCBI): domain Eukaryota; kingdom Metazoa; phylum Chordata; order Testudines; family Trionychidae; genus Pelodiscus; species Pelodiscus sinensis. Next base: position 127,218,279 of record NC_143056.1, on the reverse strand, counting down.
GTCTCTGTCCTTGTCTGTCTGTCCAGCTCTCTCCCAGGTTTAATTTTCTCTCTGCCACTTGCTGTCAGTCCAGGCTGCTCCCACCCCTGGGCCTTTCTCCATGTTTCTCTCTGTCCCCAGCATCTCCCAAAGCCACTGGGATCGGCTGGTCCAGGGCAGGAGGCTGGGGAGGGGCTGGAATGAGCAGTGATAACACAGAGCTGGGGGGGTCAGTTGCTGATTCCTCCATCTGCTCTCTGCCAACAGGAGTGTGCAAGAGAGGGGCAACGGGGGACACCAGCATCCCGCAGCAGCGGTTCCATGATGGCCAAGCTGAGCACACAGACCCTGCCACCAACAACCTCTGTCTGGGATTACGAATATGAACATAACGACACTGGATGCCCAGAGTTTGATTCCCTTCCCGTGACCTTATACAGCTTCTTTCTGACCCTCTGCCTGTTAGGGCTGGTGGGGAACGGGATTATCCTCTGGTTCCTGGGCTTCTGCATGAAGAGGAACCCCTTCACCGTCTACATCCTCAACCTGGCCGTTGTCTACACTGTCTTCCTCCTCTGCTCGGTTGTCTTTCTTGTAGCTAACATGGTGGGATATCTGCTTTGTGACAATCCCACGTTTATTTACACGTTTCCAATACTGTGTTTGTGGACGTACAGCACCAGCCTGTACCTCCTGACGGCCATCAGCACGGAGAGGTGCGTGTCCATACTCTACCCCATCTGGCACCGAAGTCGCCGGCCAAGGCACTTGTCCGCCATCGTGTCTGCCCTGCTCTTGGCTCTCTCCTGCCTGCTCTGCTGTTCCATGGTCATTTTTTGTCAAGATCTCACCAATGAAAGCTGTTTTGCTTCCCTCCTAAATGTTTTTGTTGTGAATGTCCTGATATTCTCCCCCATCATGGTTCTGTCCAGTCTGACCCTGTTCATCAAGGTGCAACGGAGCTCCCAGCAGCGCCCGCCTGGCAAGCTCTATGCCGTCATCCTGCTCACCGTCCTCTTCTTCCTCTTCATCACTATCTCGCAGTGTTTTCTGTTTTTCCTCTCCTACCTGGACATTGATATGTTTTGCGCGCTGGCCTGTGCAAGCAGCAGCATCAGCCCATTCATTTACTTTGTAGTCGGGAGCTATGGGAAGCGGCGATTCTGTGGCTCTCTCAAACTCGCACTCCAGAGGGTTTTTGAAGAGCAGAAAGATTCCGGGGAAGACAGAGACCCTCCCATCAGAGACCCAATAGAGACGGCTGTTTAAATCCCTTCAGCAGCCAGCCTGGGAGACCCTTTCTGGAGATTTCCCTAGATCCTGTTATCAAAGCACATAGCAAGGGAAAGGACCTTCCTAATTCTTGCCCACCCCTGCCCTAGTGTGGATCCCCAGGGCTCATTTGTCGCTGTCAACCACCAATAGGTCTTCCAGGGCCTGGTCTGGTTGCCATGGGAATCCGTTTGGCTTTGTCTCTTCTCTAAAGGATGCCTCTCAGCCACTCGCCCTGTAAATAGGCAGAGTAGCACTGTGGGGAAGTCTGAAGAGCCCAAGAACAAGAATAGCACTGCAGTGGCCAGGAGAAATGTTTGGGGGCTGGGTGTGGAATAGTAGCAGAATGAATGCAGGACTTTCTCCATGTAATGCATTCCCCGGTCGGCTCCCCTGCACAGAGACACTTCCATGGATGACAGTCACAAGGGATCCTTCCACGCAGCTCTGGCCTCCTGCTGATTCCAGCTGAGATTTGAATCACTCCCCTTTGTGCCGATGGCAATAATACAAACTAACCCACAACCGGTCAGATTTGAATCCATCTACCCACATTGCCAGGTGGTGAGGGAGGCCCTGTCCCTGGCCATTGGAGAGACAGCAAGAGGAGATCACTGAGCGCAGAGGTAAGAGGACAAGGTGGCCTGTTTTGGAAAAGGAGCCATGTGCAGGACTATGGACCCAGGACCTGCTAAAGGATTCTGAGTTTCATCCCACGCATGCACCAGCATAGTGAGGAAAGTGAGGCAGGGGAACGGGCTTGGTGTTTATTGCAGTGTCAAGATTTGTCGTGCACTTACTACAATAAAGAGGGATTGGTTTGAAACCCTTTTGTAAAGGCCGTGTGTGCGTTTGCTTCACTGTCTGGTCTCCTGAAGAGTGGCCTGGTAAACCCAGGCTGCTCACCGGTTTGTGGGCGGAGAAAGGGTGTGTCTACGTATCCCTCATTACAAGCAGGTGCTATGGCAGTGAGTTCTCCCTGTTCCACCTTCCAGAACACAGTTCAGCAAAGCTCAAACTTCTGGAAACCAGGAAATGCAGAGGTAAGATCCAGGTCAACACAACCTGCAATGCTGTGATGTGTTGGCATGAGCAGGGTGAGGTAACGTCACCTCCAAAAAACTCTCATGAATTGAGAGTCGGGCTCCAAGAACTTCTGGGATTGCTTTCAATCAAGAGTAAAAACAACCAAAATTATATTAGGTTCTGTCATCGATAGGTTGGGTTCGGAGTCTTTTGGGTTTGTATTTTCCATCTTTTTTTTTTAATAACTCACTTTTTCTTAAATGAAAGCAAAGACTCATGATTCTAGCAGCTGAATGATGAAGAAGAACATCAATCACAGGGTGGATGGGGTCCCTTGCAGGGGAAACAGATCCAGCACATCTGGACCTCATTAGCAGATTTGTGATTGGGTCTGAAAGAGGGCAGCTGGTGTCTATAAAATGCCAGGGGGTAGCTATGGCAAAGAGAGATTAGCAAACTAGACTCCAGCAGGTTGCAGAAGGTCAAGGGAGAGTTTGAGACCCCCAGGACAGCCAGCCAGGCCTGGAACTAGCTCACTAAAAGCAGGGAATTGAGGTGGACAATGTGGACTTTATTTTGAGTTTTGTCTGCAATTGAAACATTAATAAATCCAGACCCTAAAGAAGGATGTTTGCACAGAAAAGCCCGTGTGAGAAGTCTGAAGAGCCCAGGACCAAGGGAAACTGAGGCAGAGTTTCACAGCACTATCCCTGGCCAGGAGGAGGAGTGTGGGAGCTGGCCAGCCCTTCTACAGTTACAAAGAAGGTACACGTGTCCTGCAGGTTGCTACAATCCGACTCTGAATCCAGCCCTCGGATCGTAGGGAAGATGTTTGAGTTTCCTCAGTGACCCAGCTGAATTCCTCTAGAGCTTTTCCTCTCCCTCTGTGAAGGTCTCTTTCCTCAGCTGGATTTCACATCACCTCTGCTGCACATGATTCAAGGCTCCCAGCAGGCCCTGAGATTGCTGGCCTGATGCAATTTCTGAATGGTCACTTGCAGGTAACAAGTGTGAGAAATGGGGACACTTTTTGTCAGGGTTTATAGTTGCATAGGTAAGGGGACTATTAGCCTCTTACTAAAACTCAGTGGGAGTTTTTGGTTGACCAGCTCCCAGTACCAAAAGGGGAAGGGTCCATGAGACTGACAGACCCCCAAGGACAATGGAAAGAGGCCAACACTCTAGCTCAGCCTGATTGACAGGTTGGACACACCAATGAGGAAATTAGGAGGCCAGGTCCCATCTTCCGTGTGAGCTGTGCTTAGGGTTGCCAGGTGTCCGGTATTGACCCGGACAGTCGGGTATTTTCGCCTCCTGTCCAGTTAACAAAAAAAATCAGAAAATACCAGACACCAAAAATGGCCGGTATTTTCTGACTTTTTTCCAGGTCAGGAGGCGAAAATACCAGACACCTGGCAACCCTACGACACACTCAGCAACTAGGCCCAGCCTCCGGCCTCCCCCTGTCCAGGGCCCCCAACGCCCCCAGCTTCCCACCTCCGGACCCCCTGCTTACCTGGGGGGGGGGGGGTCAATGAAGAAAACAAGATGGTTGCTGGCAAAAACCCTACAGATCTGAAGCAAGGGGAAGCCATGCCTTCCCTAGGTCTTAGTGCTTAACCGCTTCCTATCCCTATTCTGGCTGCATGCACTTAAAGGGGACGTGCTGTTTTGTTTTATTTTATTTTAATTTATTTCATTTGCTTAATAACTCTCAGGGTCCTTTTTTTTTTTCTCAACAACTTTGGTCTTCTTCCCCCCCCCCCCCTTTTTTCCCCCCTCAACAGAATTTTTCCCCTAGTGTTTTTTTTGGGGGGGAGGGAGGGAGGTGCTGGAATTGTTTGTTAAACCATCTGGCAACCCTAGCTGGGATTTTCTGGGTCTCTCTGAGAAAAGGAGAGAGAGCTAAGAAGAGCAGCAAGAAGTGCAAACGGGCAGTCCTGTGGTGTCAGAGCTAGACACACACAGCCCAAGGAGCGCAGACCCTGTGGCGAGAAGCAGACCTACAGTGACAAGAGAGCCAAAGGAGTCCGAAAAGCAAGGCAAAGAGCTGGAGGCTGGCAAAGCAGCACAGTCTGCAGCTGGGTGTGGTGAGCAGCTGGGACCAGCAAAGTGCGGGGAGAAGCTCTGGGCAGGGAGACCCCTCCCCCCCCCCCCCCCAGCCAAGAGGCCCAGCAGCCCAGACTTGGAGAGGGATTGTAACTCCAACTAGTAGAGGGGGTCCTGCCACCTAGAGCCTGAAGTCGTGTGGTCACTGCCAGAGCAAGCATGTCCAACCTGCAGCCCCCCCTGCAGCACAGCCGAGGCCTGAGAAAGAGCCCTGAGACCTATAAGGAACAGACTGTGAACTGTCCTTACACTTTGCTGTTTGTGATGTCCCAGTGCTACAGAGCAGGACTGTGTTCTCATTTAACCAGTCTCATTTTTTCTGTATTCTTTTCTTTTTAATCAGTTGCTGTTTAATAAATTGTATTTGCTTTGAACTGTATGTAATGATCAGTGGGTCAAGAAAGCATGCAGTGTGCAGAGAGCACCCCGGAGTGGGGACACCCTAGCCCCTGCCCCAAGTGACTACAAGGTCGGGGATTAAGCCCCAGAAAACCTGGGCCCGGCCTTGTTGGGATTTCAAGGACTCTGCTACTCAGGAGTGGAAGGGGAGCCCTCAGGGTCAGGGAGACCGTGGGGTAAAGGAAGTGGGAGCAGGGACTCAGATCCTTTTGCTGGTCCGTTTCACCGGCGTGGTATAGAAGCCAGGAAAGTTCCCCACAATAGTGGGACCATTCCCCTGCTTACACATATATAAGACAAAGCCCCTGATACCAGGCTGGCCCCAATATCAGGGCATTCTGGTTACCCTATGTGCCGATTGCAAGTCTCTGTTTCAGCATAAGAAGCAGTGTAGTCTGTTTCTCAGGTAATCCATATTTTTCACTGTCCTGTGCTTGGAAAAGCTCCTCAGTTTCCATTATAAATCTCTCCCTTTGTTTTGTGAACTTGCCGGGTGTTTCCCAGGGTCTGTTCAGAACTTGCCACCTCTCCATTCCATTGTGAGTTGCCTTCTTTGTGTGTTCGGGGACAGGGAGAACCAAATCCAGGCTAGTCAGGTAGCTTAAGACCCCCCCCCCCCCCCCCCCCCGGAATGGGCTAAAATAACCCTGGTGACAGACACAGAATAAGACTTGGATGGTCTGAGACTCAGTCACTTTGTGTGGGCCTTTCCCCTACACTGGGGTTGAGGGGCAGATGTGAAAAGGTTGGACATGCATTAGCCGCTCTGGGGTTTGGCACCAAAAGAGTCTGACCCAGTTTTCAATCAGCTCAGCTGAAGCCGTACACTTTAACATCCACAACTCATTTTCTAGCCCCCCCCCCCCACCCACCCACCCACCCACCCACACACACACACACACACACACAACTTTTGCAGAATATTTGCAGTTTCCATTGAAAAACGGAACGAGATCTGGTTTGGGGGGAGGCCAGGGTTGCAGTGTTTGGATTGGAACCCACAAATTTACCAAAGAAATCCCTTATTAGTGTCCTGCCCTATTAGTATCCTGCCTGACCTCAGCTGGCAGGGGAAATAGTGTGTCAGGAAAGCGCTGGAGAGTGGAAGGAGCTACCTGATCAGTGCGTAACTCCAGCTTACAAAGCCCCACCTGCTACACTACCATTTTGCTTTTCTTCCTTAATCTCACAGTGACACTTGCTGGACACTTTTTTATTGCAGCACCATGCAATGGAACTAGATTCACAGCTCCTGTCCTGGGGCATGGTTGCTGGAGAGGGAGGATGTCATGGGATAAGAAGGAAGGTGCTTTCATGGATTAATCAGAGAGGTAACTAATGGTGTTCCACAGGGGTTCATACTGGGACCAACCCTATTCAACATATTCATAAATGATCTGGAGAACAGTAAACAGAGAGGTGGCAAAATTCAGAGATGATACAAAACTGCTCATGATAATTAAGTCTAAAGCAGACTGTGAAGAGCTTCAAAGGATCTCTCAAAACTGAGTGACAGGGCAACAAAATTAATATTGATAAATGCAAAGTAATGCACATTGGAAAGCATAATGCCAATGATATGCATAAAATTATGGGGACTAAATTAGCTGTTACCACTCAAGAGAGAGCTCTTAGAGTCATTGTGGACAGTTCTCTGAACACATCCACGCACTGTGCAGCTGCAATCAAAAAAGCAAATAGAATGTTAGGTATCGTTAAAAAAAGGATAGAGAATAAGACAGAGAATATCTTATTGCCGCTATATAAAACCATGGTACAGGCAGTCCCCGGGTTACGTACAAGATAGGGACTGTAGGTTTGTTCTTAAGTTGAATTTATATGTAAGTTGGAACTGGCTTCCAGATTCAGCCGCTGCTGAAACTGACCAGCGGCTGACTACAGGAAGCCCGAGGCAGAGTTGCTCTGCCCTGGGCTGCCTGGAATCAGCCACTGATCAGTTTCAACAGCAGCTGAATCCGGACGCCTAGGACAGAGCAGCTGGGGCGCTGCCGGGTAGGTCCCCGCAGGGGCGGCGCTGCGGGGACCAACCGGGCAGCACCCCAGCTGCTCTGTCCCAGGTGTCCCCAAGTCAGCCGGTGCTGAAACTGATCAGCGGCTGATTCCAGGAAGCCCGGGGCAGAGCAACTCAGCCTCGGGCTTCCTGTAGTCAGCCGCTGATCAGTTTAAGCTTTGCAAAGCCTCGGTGGAAGCCAGCGCACCTGGGCTGCCCGGCTGCCCGGGCCCCTCCGCGGCTTTCCTCTAGTTTTTCTATCTACGTGCAGAATACATTTTGTTATATGCACTGAGATATGTGTGGATGTGCACCACCAATAGAAACATGGGCTGCTGGCTGTGGGCTTTCTGCTAATCTGCTGGGTAGCACCTGAATCTCTTCTGGTTCAAGCGCCCCTTTCTCTTAAATTAAAATGATACTTGAAAGCTTTTGGGTGTCTTGTATGTTTTCTCCCCAGGTTTTGGACCTGGAAGGGGGAGGGAAATGAACATGCAGCTATGGCTAAGAGAGGACAGACACTGCAGTGAGTCAGTTGTTTGAGTCAGGGATTATCATCTAGAGGAAAACATGCCAGATACCATCTTGATAGTGCATCAGACCTTTAGTCTGAGGGTCCCGGGTTCAGCTAATGCTATTAAATGCATTTTCCCTTCCGCCCAATTCCCCCATGTATTAATTCCGCCCCTTTCCTCTCTCTGCCCACTCCAGTGACTCTTAGCTCCCTGTTATTGGCAAAGCACCAGGGAGATGATTGGGGAACAGCCCCTCCCTTCCCAAGGGTTTGTGTACTCCATGAGCCCAGCTGAGAGCCCTTGCTGGTCTATGGATCTGATCTCCCTGGGTGTACAGAGGCTGCAGACAGCAGGTGTGGCTGGGAAAAGGACAGGGCCAAGTGACTCTTTGACCACCCCTCCCTAGTACTCTGGCACAGCCACTCTCCTCCCCGCACAGCCAGAATCCAGCAGGGGCAGGGCTCAAGGGCAGACACCACAAGAGAGTAAGGTGTTCTTCTCTCTAATCACTCCCTGGAGGTGCTAGGGGAATTCTACTGACCTCTTTTGCTGGGGGAGGAGGAGGAAGAGAGGTGCTGGTACCTTGGCTGTATCAGATGCAGAGGGGCTGAGTGGGTGCGGAACAGACAATGGCCACACGGGGGCAGCACAGACTGTCGTAGGCAGGGGGCACTGGCAGAAGCAACAGCTGACAGGCTTCCCCCAGCTAGGTCACAAAATCAACTCTCTTGATTTTAGCTTCCCCCTAAAACAACCACCGGGCTGGTTCCACTGGGGCTCGAACCCAGGACCTTCTGCGTGTAAAGCAGACGTGATAACCGCTACACTATGAAACCACCTCTGCAGAAACCCTCCCCCTTCCAGCAGACAAGCGGTCACATGGCAATCCCAGAAAATTTGGAGTAAATGTGGGACGATTGCTAAGGGGGGGAGTGGAGGACCTGTCTGGGAAAGTTAGACAAACGGGGGGGGGCGGGCTGGGGATATTTGGGGAGGGGCTGCAGGGTACGGGAGGAGAGGCTGTTTAAAAAAGCAGCGGGAGGGGGGGCTGAGTAATGGGGTGTTGTGGGAGGCAAAGGGAATTCAGGGGGGGCTATAAGAAGGTGCGGCGGGGGGGGGAGGGGAATCAGTGGCGGAGAAGTCTGGGACTCGCTGCTGCAGGGGGATCCGGCGGCTCGCTGAGCACTACACGTGGTAAAGGAAAGCGGGGGCGGAGCCTGGGACAAGGGGGCGGGGCTATCGAGGGGCGGGGCCTGGGGAACACGGGGCGGAGCTCGTCTCTCCCCAGGCTCCAAAGGCAGCTCCTACCGGGACCGAGCGGGCGAGCTCCGCAGCGGCCTCTGGCGGCCGGAATCTGCCATCGCAGCCCCGGCTCCGCGGGCTGCAGCGGCTCGTGCGTCCTTTCCCTTGTGCGCCAGGCCCCCTCCCTTTGGGGCAGCCACCCTGCTCCCAGCGCAGAAGCGGGGGGGCCACGCCCCGTGGCAGGTGCGGCTGGGGAGGCCAGGCCCTGGCTCTCCGAGCATCCCCTGCTCCAGGGACAGGGTGGCAGCTAGGCAGGAGCCCCCTCATGGGAGTGCGAGGCTAACCCTGGGGACAGGGCAGGAATCAGACATGCACTGCCCTGGGGGCTCTCTCCAGGCCCCAGCCAGCTGCTGGGGGAGGCAGGGACACCCCTGGGGTGGGGGGCTGTGCCAGGAGCCCAGCTAGGCCCTGAGAACCTGCCCCAAAGCAGCAGCAGTTAGCAGGACCGGGCCCAGCCAGCTCCTGCCAGCACAGAACCGGCCCCCACACACGTCTCCACAAGGGGAGGCAAGTGGCCCCCGGGATGCTCCTGGCCCCTTCCACAAACCTGGCCAGCCCCCAGGTCTGTGCACCTGCTGCTGCCGCCTCTGTTCTCCTGGGCTGCATGAGGCGAGCCCCATCGCCCAGTCTATCATCCATCACCTGGCCCTGCCTCCCCTCCTAAAGCCAGGCCGGCTCCTCAGCTCGCCCTGCACATGCTAGTGACTTAGGGCCACCACTGTCTGCCAGAACCGGGAATAGGGGACAGGCTGGATCACTTGCCTGCTCTGTTTGTTCCCCCTGGGGCACCTGCCCCGGCTGCTGGCCGCAGCCAGGACACTGGGCTAGGTGGACCTTTGGTCTGACCCAGCCTGGCCACACTTGTGCCCTATTCATCCTCAGCCGGTGAACGCTGAAGGGCGAGGGAGACCTTGCCCAAGCAGCTGTTGACTTTGGAAAGGTAGGAGACATGCATGTGTCATCCCCCCTCACTCCCCAACTCTCACACCTTCCCCCGGCTGAACCCTGTGGCAGCCCTTTGAGTTTTTCCCTTCCAAGCCAGAGGAGGAAAAGTCCCACCTTGTCCCTGCCCTTTTTGGCAGGTGCATCGCTTGTGCCATTCAGTACTGACCCCATTCCCCACTCTCGGCAAGGGGTGGGGCATCTTTTCCCTTGACACTGCACTGGGACAGCCTGCAGCCAGACTGGAGAGAGGGGTAATGCTGCCAGCCAGGCCTGGGCCTGCCATGAAGGCCCTGCATTGGCAGCACCTTTTGCATTCAGCCAGGGCTGTATGGGCTGAATGAAATACAGGGTGGGTGGCACAGCTATTGGATAGCGGAATGGCTGGGCACTCAGCCACGAGCCTGCAGGGAGAGTTTGGGACAGTGCCTTAGCCTCAGTTTCCCCTAAAAACCCTGCTCTGATGGGCCAGCACTAAGAAAAGGCAGCTTTGCTCCTAGCCTGTTGGCAGCTGGGAGGCTACAGCATTCTGGGTAGACGTTGCATTGCAGGGTTGAATCTTGCTCCGCAAGTAAGTGCCACAGGAGGGAGAAGCTGGAAAGGATCATGCCCTCACTTGCTGCTTCTGTGATTCCCTCCTCTCCCCCCTCGCTGAGGCTGTTTGGTGTAGGGATTACTCCCTTATGTCACTGCCCCCGTGCCTGCCTTTGGCCAGAGTGCCATGTAGTATCACGGACTGAGACCGACTCACACTGGGAGGAGAAGCAGCAACCCCGGGCTAGGGGAGCCCAGTACCCAAAGCAGCATTCCCTCCTGAATGGCAGCAGCACCTTCTAGCACTGGGGCGGGGGCTAAGTGGAGATTACTACTGCTACAGGGGCCCAGGGCTGCCCCACTCTGCCCCCCCCCTCCCCCCAGGTTGCCACAGATCCCTGTGAACCAGCACCTGCCCCAAGCTGAAACTGAGAGGCAGCTGGAGCCCAGGGAGCTGCATTCCCCTCCTAAGCCCTCCAGGCCGGAGTCCATCATCTGCACCCCTGGCCACCACGGACCTGGCTGCCCCTCCTGCTAGTGCTTGAAGAACAGCTGCCAATCAGGGTGATGAAGAAGGGCCAGAGGATCCAACGGGGACAGGGGAAGAGAAATGAAACAGAATGCTCTCCCCCCCACCCCACCCCCACCGCAGCCATGGGATAAAAAAAAAAAAAAAAAAAAAAAAAAAAAATTAAAAGGCCCCTTTTTGAAAATTATCCAGTTATTCTAACACCTGAGTGCCCCTCTCCTCCCTGAGGTGGGGCCAGTTTGAACTGGGGGCAGCTGTCCTGTCCACTACCGCTTTGGTGGGAGAGGGGTGGGGTATGGACAGAGCCTGAGCCTGTGGGGACCGCTAGCAGAGGAAGGGTTGGTAAAAGCCAGGAAGCGAGAGTCCTGGGGAAGCCAAGGGGATCAATGCTGGGGGTGGGAGGAGTCAGGGTTTCATTGCCTTCTGTTTGTGGAAAACCACACCTGCACCCTCCTAATCTTCCCCCAGCCTTTGCCCACTGGAGCCTACGCCCAGCTGGGTTGAAGGAAGCATGTCCAAGCTCTGCAGGCCAATGAACACAGGCTGGCCTGCTGGATGAAAAGGAGGAAGGAGACAGCTACACGACTAGAGGAGGGGCCAGGGTATCTTCACTCACTCACTCCCTGGCCTTACCCGCCAATCCCCAATGGAGCTGAACCTACCATCACCAGGGGGCAGGGGATTTTCAGAGCATCCTCACCCCCCACCTGAAGTCTCAGAGCAAGGAGCAGTTCAGCCCCAGCTGTCCAGCTGGGGAGGAGTAGATTCACACAGTTATGCAGGCAGGAGCTGGTCTCCACGCTGAGCCGGCTGGCAGTGACACTCACACCAGAGGGGCTTTCAGGTTTTTTTAATTTAGTTGTTTTCTTGGAAAAAAAAAAAAAAAACAATAAGGCAAAAAACCCAAAAATAGAAGTGGAGGGATTTGATTTTTTTTTAAACCTACCGGGGTCCCTTCCCCAGGAATCCAGGGCCCCTGCCCCTCCTGGGCCTTCTCCTGCCTGAACACGCAGGGGATCGGCTAGCACTGGGCTTGGCCTCATCTCACCCAACTGGCGAGAGGGGACCTGCCCCAGCCAGCCAGCAGGCGAGGCCCAGGCAGCACAACTGCTGCCCCTCTCCGGTGGCAGAGGCGCTGGAGTCATGGAGGGGAGAAAAGAATCCAGAATGAAACGTACAAGGAAGGCACCTCAGTGTGTGATTCTCAGCCAGGGCCCAGGCTGCAGGGAGGCAGCCCCTGGTTTTGGGGCTGGCCTGCTTCCTCTCAGGCCAGGGCAGCACCTCAGGCAACAGCTCCGGCTGTGTCCGGGCCTCTAGGGGCAGGTGACTAACGTGGAGGGGAGAGGCCAAGTGGAGCAGGGCAATGCTAGCCTGGGGGGTAGGCAAGGTGCTAGCCCAAAGCCACCTGTGGTTGTAGGCCCCAGCCCCTCCTCTCCCCGTGGCCAGCGCTGTGCCTGAGGGGCTGGGCGGGAGCTCCATGGAGCTGTGTGTATGTGTGTGGGGAGGGGGGGTGTTATAAAAACGGGACCCAGCTGGGGAGAGGGAGGGGGCAGAAATCAAACAAAATATTAGCTCTCTCTACATATATATAATATACAGCTATATAACAGACGCTTGCTCGGCCCCAGGGCTGCTCTGCCCCCACCGCAGCTCTCCCCCTTCCAGAGTGCACGTGGCGAGGGAAGACAGTGGGTGCCCTCGGCAGGAGAGGAGGGGAGGCTAGAGGGGGTGGGCTCACTACCCACAGCCCTCTCCGACACCCGACAGCAAGGCCAGCAGACACTGCCCCAGAAAGGAGGGCTCTCCGAGAGCAAGGGCAGTCACAGCCCCCACACCGGGATGTGGAAGGGGGGCTCGGGCTCTGCACTGCCCCCAGCAGCATTCTTCCAGCCCCAGGTGCACCCCTCGCTCCCACCTAAGGGGGGGGAGACGGGCCCCTCCCTACTGAAATACAGGATTCCCCCCCCCCCCCTCCCCGGGGAAGGACACTGGGGAGAGTTCAATTCTGACCCACAGCCCCACTGTGTACGCGTCCCCGTCTAAGGGGGCGAACAAGGGCCAGTCCTTTCTTTACAGCTCCAGGGCTCTTCCCTCCCCTAGGCTCATGGTGGGGTTGGACCGAGCTGGACAGGGCCGTGGAAGGGCTGGGGGGGACGGCCATCCAGGACACACAGCGCCAGCCTGGGGAGCTAGACGTCATCGCCAGTGTCAATCAGCTAAGGCAACCCAGCCAATCACCACCTCCAGCTTCTGCTTAGGGTGACTGATTCGGAACGAGCGATTGGTTAAGACAGACAGACACTCGAGGAAAGTGCTAGGCAAGGAAGTCACATGATCGGCTGCTCCCTTCAACCTCCATCCTCTTTCCTTCTCCTGCTGCTGGGTCCTGCCACTTCCCGCTCAGAAAATGTCCGGGCACGAGCTCCAGTCCTGCTTCTCTTTGCTCTCCCAGTAGCCGCCCCGGTACACGTGTGCCAGCTCCTTAGTGACGGGGTCCTTCTTCCGCTCAAACCACAGTGCCTTGTAGGGGTCATAGGGAGTGCCTGGAGGAGGAAGGAAGATTGGTTGGCGGGGAGGTGTCAAACACCAGCCTCCCCTGGAGGGAAGAGGGAGCCAGGAGCCAGCCTCCTTACCGTCCTCCGTGGCCTTCACGGCCTCGGCCTCGCGCTTCTTGCGGGAGATGCGCTGCTTCTCCTCCAGCCGCTGCTTCTCGGCATTGGCCTCATCCCAGCGCCCGTTCTCCATCAGCCTCTGGTCGGGCCGCAGCCGGCTGTCGGTGGGCGCGGTGCCACTCTCGGGGGCGTTGAGCGTCAGCGCCAGCTCGGAGAAGTAGTACATGTTCTCAGCGTTCTTCCTGTGCCAAGGGATGGGGCAGGGTGAGAGGGGGCAGGGTCTCTGGAGATCCTGCCACCACAGGATCCTCCCTCCATGCCCCTCAGGAATCCCTGATCTCTGAGCTCTGGCAAAGGAGAAGTGGCCGCAAGCAGGGGGGAGCGCCATAGCCCCTCCGGGGGACAGACTGGCAAGGTGTGGGCTGGCACCTGTCTCAGACAGCCCGGCAGGGCACTGGGCCTATGCTGGACCATCTCGCCCCCCACCGAGGATCCAGCCGCGCCCCTAAGCCCAGTGGTCCTCACTCACGGGAGGGGGTTCCTTTTCCACAGTAGGACCTGGCTCTCCTCGGCTCGCTGCCTTCCCTCCGCGCCGTTCTCCCCGCCGCCTGGCAGCACCTTGAAGCAGTCCATCTTCTCGTCCCAGGTGCCCAGCAGGACAAAGTGCACTTTTCCCGAGGGGTCTGTCACCTCCCCCGTCACCTGCCGGGAGGGAAGAACACGGTGGGGCTCCGGGTGCAGCCAGCCAGCCCAGGAGCAGAGGGAGAGAGGAGCTCTCACGGGAGCCTCTAGAGCTGCTCCCAGGAGCCGAAAGAAGCAGCCAGAAATTCACCATATTCCTCCCCGCTCTCCCATTAACCCATCTTTCTGCTCAGGGGTTCACCCGATTCCTCCCCCCAGGCCCACTAATCCACTGCTCCCACCACGAATTCCCCAGACTACCCAGGCCCGTTATCCCAGCACATTGGGATTGGAGCTGACCTCCAACACCAGTAATAAGCACCAATTGGGCAGGCCCCTCCCCAGAGGTGGCTGCCATGTCACACAACAGGCGTGTCTCTCTCACCTGCCACGAGGCAGCAATTTACACAGGTCCTTTCCCATCCTGTTTTCCCCCCCTCTGCCCCACAGCACCTGGCTCTCCTCTCCCCTAGCACCTCTTCTGCCCTGCACCCTGTTGGGATGGGAGGGAAATAAGCCACGAGCCCCCCCTCACCTTCCTGGCCACGTCCCTGGAGAAGTAGCTGTAAGGAACGAACTTGAGATTGCACCTGTCGCCTGTCTTGTGATTGATGATTTCGATCTCGCCGGACTGGGGGGAGAAAGGGCTGGATGAGCTGGGCAGAGCAGCACTCACAAAGCACCTTCCAAGTCCCACCCCATTAGCGATGGGGAAACTGAGGCACTGCCGCTCAGTGGCTAGCCCGAGTCACACAGCAGGGGTCAGAATGCAGGAGTCCCGCCTCCCACAGCTGCCCCATGAATTCATTCCCGACCTGCCTGCTTACCTGGTCTATCCACAGCTTGCCCACGATGATGTTGTGCACCGTGGTCGTTACTTTCTTCCAGGTGTAGTGATTGCCGGAGGAGTGGAAGATGCAGTGGATGGTACCTAGAGGCATGGGGTTTGGAGCAGCCGTTAGCAGGCTCCCCCGTGCTGGGATGGGACAAACTGCACCCACCCCTGCTGCAGAAGCCCTGAAAAAGGGGCTAGACTGGCTGTTCCCAGCTCCTGGGGCAGCACGAGGGATGCCTGATGTCAGGGACCCTCTCCTGCATACCCAGCCCCCCGTGCACTGGGGTCATGGGACACGGGAATCTGTGCATGCTGCTGCCTCCTTGGGTCTCGCAGCAACTACTTGTGTCTGAACAAGCCTTCAGGGCCCAGCCCCTCAGTGCTTTCTTAAAGAGACAGCCTGCTCATCACTCCCCCCCCCAAAACACACACCAGGGCTCCCTGCAGCCAGGTCACTTCCCCCACCAGGGCTGTGCTGGGAGGCACCAGGAGTTGCTGCTCTCCCCGTGCAGATAAAGTGACCTACATGCAGGGTGCTTGATGTTGCTCCTCCCTCCCTGCTCACAGCCCCCTGGGGTGTGCAGGGCAGAGAAGAAGCAGTGGGAGTGGGAGCAGCAAGGCCAGCTGCCACGTGCATCCAGGTCAGTTTCCCAACTGTGCAGGAGAGGCACGCAGGGTTGCGGCAAAGGGGGCAGGGGCTGGGAGCACAGGAGAGACGGCGGGAAAAGGTGGCACAGCAGAGGGGTTAGGGTACAGGAAGTAGGGTGGAGATTGGGAGTGAAGGGAATGGAGGGTTTAGGGCTGCGGGAGGGGAATGCAGGGGAGCCAGGCACCATGCCTACAGGACACCAAAATGCAAGTTCACCCTGCAGGGAGTGGGGTGGGGTGCTGACTGGGGGAGCTTCCAGCTACTCCAGCCCCTGCCAGCAGGGGGCACTGCAGGGAGTATGGTAGGAGTGCGGGGTGGGGGCTCCCAGCTTCCCCAGCCCCAGCCAGCAGGGTAGGGGTGCAGGATGAGGGGCGCTCCGGCTACTCCAGCCCTGGCCTCTCTCAGCAGGCCGGTAGAGGTGGTGGGGGGGGGGGGGGGGCTGTTCCTGCAGGAACTGTAACACTGCTGGGGCACTGGTTTTCCTATGTTCATGAAGTGGCACTTGTGTGTTTCAGGGGCGTCAGCCCAGGGTGGGTATTTGCTGCTGCAGTGCACATGGTCTCTGGACAGAGGCGGGTGCTGAGTAAGCGATTCCAGGAAGGACGGGTCCCAGAGCTGCTCTGATTTAGCAAGACCTCCAGCAACACAGCAGACACCTATTTCCCAGCAGCTTGTAACATTTCCAGACACCCGACTGTACGTCTAACCCCCCCACCCCACCCACCCGTCTAGAGACACCAGCCAGTTGATGAGAACTCCCTCAGACCCATGCTAGGCACCCTACTTTCCACTGGCAAAGAAACAGCGCCGCCTAGTGGACAGGGCTGAGTCAGGAC
This sequence comes from Pelodiscus sinensis, assembly GCF_052426305.1. Lineage (NCBI taxonomy): Eukaryota > Metazoa > Chordata > Testudines > Trionychidae > Pelodiscus > Pelodiscus sinensis. Next base: position 127,202,048 of record NC_143056.1, on the reverse strand, counting down.
CCCCAGGTTCTGCTCCCAGCTGAGCCCCCCGCCGGCTGGGTGACCTTAGACAACTGACAGCCCCTCTCCGTGCCTCAGGACAAGGGCGGCGAAAAGCCCTAGATAAGAACTCGGGGTTATCAGAAACATCACGTTGGTTGTGGGGCAGGGGCTACCCAGCCACAATGGCACCTGCTTCGCCCTATCCACTATCCAAGCCCCTCGCCAGCTGGGGCCATTCCCACCATGGAAATGGAGGCACAGCAGCTGGGGGGCTAAAGATCACTGCACAGCAGCGTGGCGGTGGAACGGGCTCCAGGAATCCCAGCTCAGTAGTGTTTCTGCCCCCCGACCCCAGCTCCTGGAACATGCACTGGAGAGCTGGGAGAGGGATGGAGGCAGCTGCTTCACCCCACTCTTCCATGCGCCTTCCCTGGGAGCTGACAACACGGCACCGAGATGGGACCCTGACCCCAGCGGGCTGGGAAGCTGCCACGGCCCGAGGGGCCCTCCTGAGTGCCTAGCAGCAGGGAGGCTGGTGGCCAGGACTCACCGAGGGGCATGATGGAGAGGTATTTGCCGCGGAACTTGCTGGTGATTTTGATCTCCTGGCGAAGCGTCCAGCCGTGCTTGGAGTGAGCATGGTGGGCGGCGGCGGGAGGGTGGTGGCTCACCTGGGCGAGAGAAGGGAGAGGATGAAATCGTTGCCCAGGGGCCTGTGCCACCACTCGCCACTTCCGGCACCTGGCTCTGCCCGCGGGACCTAGAGCAGGGTGCGAGGGAGGGAGCGCAAGGGGATTCCGCTGGAGGAGCTCGCTAAGGAACGCCCCCTCCCCCCCGCACGGAGGGCCCTGCGGCCTGGTTCGCCCTCTCGGGCAAAGGCTGCGTACCTGCTCGCAGAGGGAGCGGTAGCCGTTCTCCTCCAGCCGGTCCAGCTCGAAGGTCTCCCCCAGGAGAGGGTTGAATGGCTTGCTGGTGCGGAAGACGGTGGTAGAGTAGGAGGAGACTGTGAAGGCAGCCACGTAGCACAGCTGCTCCAGGGAGCTCTCGCACTTGGCTGCTCGGTCCAGCAGATCGTGGTACTCCAGGTCCTCGGTGAGGCGCTGCAGCATGGACAGCGGCTCGTTGAAGTTCACCTGGGAACGGGAACAGGAGAGAGGAGTCAGGCAGGAGACTCACCCAGGACTTCGGCTGCTCGGGGAGCCCTGACACGAGGAACCCAACGACCGTAGATCAATGGGCTCATCATCCCGCAGCCCTGGTCCCGCTGTTTCTCCCAGCACTGGAGGGCCTCCTGCTCTCTAGGAAGCGGCCCCAGAGCACCCCCCGCAGGCTGGGGGACTCACCGGCATGGGAATCTTGGAGAGCTCCTTCCCAATGCAGTTCTTCATGATGCTCCACAAGTTGAGGCTGTAGTTTGGCTTGTTGGGAATCCGAGTTCTCTTCTCCTTTTTAGTGTCCTCTGGCTGATGTTTGTACTGAGGGCAAGACCACGCTGGGATGACCACGGGGAAGCCGATTTTCCAGGCTCTGACTGATCTCTTCTCCCTTTCACCTCCCTCAGATCATTACAGCTACTAACCCTTTGGGTCTTCCTCTCTACCTCCAGCCTGGGCCAACCTTCCTGACCCAGCCCCCCAGATCTCCCCTCACAAGGCCTAGTTCTCCCACCCAGCTTCCACCCCCTGCCACCCCAGTACCTCCAGCCCTGCCTGTCAGGCCTTGGCTTTGCGCCTGCCTATAGCACCTAGCAAGTGAAAAGTGCCAAACAAGTCACTGGTCCCAGGGAAATGCCTTGGGATACCAGCCCACTTTCCCCAGACAGCTTCTCTCTCGCGGGTAGGGCGGGGGGGGGGAGAGGGGAGGAGGAGGAGACCATCAGCAACAAGCCCATGCCTGCCTCAGGCACAGAACTACCTGCTCGTCGAGGCTGAGGTCGCTGCTGGCGCCGCTGATGTTGCTGCCGGTACGTCTGCAGGAGTAGAGACAAAAGTCAGCACGTTCCACCCCTCCCTGCCCCAAGCAATCAGGCACGCACAGGGAAGCGGAGGGACAGTACAGGACGTGGCGGGGAAGCGCAGAGACCCAGGCCATGCCAAGAGCCACCCCACTTCGCCACAGGAATGCAGAGCGTGGTGCTCACAGGCAGCGGCAGATCTGTGTGAGTATCCACGTAGGAAATTCTCCCTGCTCGGCAGAGACGCGGGGAGAGCGGTGCCTGAGATCACTCACTTGTGGCCCATGCTGTCCGGCATGGTGATGATCTCTGGCGCATCGAAGAACTCGTTATCGTCATCTTCGTCGCTCAGGTCCCCTTTCCCAGGGCCGCACTCATCTGCAAGAGGGAAGGGTGGCAGGCGATACACAAGACTTCAGTTCTCCATCTGCCTGGAGCTTGCAGCTAAAACCCAGCAGGAGGCACTATGACAAGGGTGGGCAATAATTTTTGATCGGGTGGGGAGTGGGGGGTGGGGGACAACTCCAAGGATCTGGAAAGTGGCCAAGGGTGGCACTCTTCCAGGATATTAATGGAGGTGCGGGGGCTGGGACGGGGGCTGGGTACAGAAGGGAGCTCGGGGTAGGGGACGGGTGCAGAGGAAGTGTGGGGTTTTGGAGGGAGTTTGGGTGAAGGAGGGGGCTGTGACCTGGGGCAGGAGTGCAGGGATTTGGATTGTGAGCTGGTACAGGGAATTAGTGGGCAGAATCTGGGTGCAGGAGCAGAGGATTTGGGTTATGACCTGGGTCAGGAGTGCAGGAGAGGGAGCAGAGGATTGGGGGAGGGAGGGTGCCAAGTACAGGCTCTGGCTAGGTGGCTCCCGACCAGCAGCCCAGCGAGACCCTCAGGCAGGCTCCTTACCCTTCATTCCCCCATATGCTGCCCAGAGCGGGGACCCTGTACTTCTGAGTGTTGCGAACCCAGGGGAGAGGGGTGGCATTGCATTCTGCTCACACTGAATACATTGTTTCCAGCCAGGGGGAGCCACGAGATTGCGCTGGGGACGGGAGCAGCGTGCAAAGCCTCGTCTTCCACCCCTGACTCACGGTGCTCAGAGAAGCACACGGTCCCTGCAGCCAGCTGCTTTCAGCAGTGTGTGAGGGTGGGGCAGGGAAGGAGCCTGCTTGAGGCTCCACTAGGCCATGGGATGGGCTATATTTTGCCCGCCCCTGCGCTACAGAAAGCAGGGTAGCAGCGCTGGCTGCGGGGGAGCTCCTGGCTATTCCAGCCCCAGCCCCAGCCTCCCTAGTGCGGGGCAATGCAGGGAATGGGGCAGCAGCGCTGTTTGGGGGGGCAGCGCCTGGCTGCTCCAGTCCTGACCTCTGCCAGCAGGGGGCGCTGCAGGGAGCAGGGCGGGAGCATTGGCTGTGGAAGCAGCTCCTGGGTGCGCCAGTCCCAGCCTTTCCCACCTGGGGGAGAGGGAAAAGGGGGGAGCACTAGAGGGGAACCCCAGAGAGGAAAAGCTCCCAAGCACTTCAGATTTGCATGACCCAGCAAGACCCAGGCCAGCCTCGGAGGAGCCCGGCTCTCTGACCTTTAGCAGAGCCCCCACTGCCGGAGGCGCGGGCTGGCAGCACGGTGGCCCCTCGGAAGGCTCTCTCCAGGTGATTGTGCTGCTTGGCCAGCTGCTCCAGGGTCTCCTCCAGACGGATGCGCTGGTCTCGCTCGTACTGAAGGGACTTCTGCCACTTCTTGCTGTGTGTCTGCGCCAGCATCAGGAAGTCTCGACAGGCCTGCGGGGAAGAGCACAGGTCACTGCCACAGCTCTGTGCTCCACCCGGCCCCAGGAGCCCTGCACGGGTCTGTTCAGCAAGAGGCCGTAGGCTCCAGATGCCTCATCCCTACTACTGCCAATGCTGCCCTCTAATGGGTGGACAAGAGCTACAGGGGAATTTCCCCACCACTGGCGGAATCCCAGCCCAAGTGCCCAGCCACCCACCCACGACAACAATTTCCCTGTGAGCCCTTGGGACAAGGTTCTGAGGACTAGAAGTGGCTTTGAGGCCAGCAACTCCCTCACAAGTGCTTGGCAGCTGAGAAAGCCGGCAGCAACATGGAGGGGGCCCAGCCATTTGAGTGAGCAGGGCTTCCCAGTTTCCTCAGAGGCCTGGCTCCCTTCTGGGACAGCAGCCCATGCTGGGAACCTCCCCCAGCACCAGGGATACATCCTGTACCCGGATTCCCCAACTGCCTCATGCCCCTCAGCCCTCTATGGCCAGGAGAGAAGTGATTGCTGGACCACATCTGCTCTAGCCTCCCAGAAAATTACTGTGCTGAGCTGGAACCATTCTCAGCCTGGCAGCCTGCTCCATCCCCACCCTTCCCAGGTCCTGCTGCCAGCAGCCCCCAGCACGGTATGCTGAACCAGGTGCCTGGTAGGCAGAGGTTGAAAAGGGTACAAACCCTTTGCACCTTTTTACCCCCTCCTCTGCCCTCCAGGCAACCCAGTTCAACCTGCTACAACAGCAGGGGCTGATTGCCATAGCCAGGGAAGACCTAGACCCATGGTGTCCAACTCACTAGCCACATGTGGCTGGCTGAGTGTGGCTAGTTCTCTGTAGCAGTAGCCACTATACTGCTTCAGACCTGGCTGGTCACGAGTCTTAGACAGTCTCCACAGGGCATTCACCACAACAGGGAGTGTAGGCCACAGGTGCTCCTGTTCTGCCCACCAGAAGGCTCTGATGCCAAAACCCATAGGTTGCCTGCACTGACTTAACAGGAGCAGTGGTTCCCAACCTTTCGAGCATATGGATCCCTTTTCAATGTATTAAAAATGTAATGGATGCCCCCCCCCCCACCGTGGGGGGGGGAGAAAAAAAAGAGAAAAGGAAAAGTAAAGAAAGAAAAAGAAAAGTAAGGACTGGGCCCACCACAGTGGGCCCTATCCTTATTTTTAAACTTTCCACAGACTTCCTGCAGTACCATCGTGGACCACCAGAGGTCCACAGACCACAGGTCGGCAACCACGGACATAGGACAAGTAGTTCTGTGGCATCTTAGAGACTAATTAAAATAAATAGACTCATGAGCTTTTGTGGGTAGAACTCACTTCACCAGCTGAATTGGAGCAGAAGTAACAGAAACCAAGAGATCCATAACAGCAGAAGAAATACTTGTCAATTGTGAGACCCGCGTTAGTGAGGCTAATTAAGTGGGCTGGCTGTGACCCATACATAGTTTTTATGTGGAAATGCAGATGTTAAAGGCGGGAGACATTGGCTTTGTAATGCACCAACCACTTAATGTCTTTACAAAGCCAATGTCTCCCGCCTTTAACATCTGCATTTCCACATAAAAACTATGTATGGGTCACAGCCAGCCCACCGAATTAACCTCATTAACACAGATCCCACAATGGACAGGTATTTCTCTCTCTTGGGGTCTGTTTTTTCCACTCCAATTCATCTGAGGAAGTGGGTTTTACCGACGACACCCCGTGAGTCTATTTATTTTCATTAGTCTCTAAGGTGCTCCGGGACCACTCACTGTGATACAGGATAGTACGTCTGCCTTGTGCACTAGAGATCGGGTTCATTGTGACCACAGTCAGAGCCTTCTCGTGTCACACACACACACAGACCACAGTTCCTAGCACCATACAGCCTACGGTCGAGCATGCGAAGTTCCGCTCAACTCGGTAGCGGTGCCTGCCGGGGCCTGCAATCCCTGCAGTTCCGCCCTGCCGCGGGCCACACTCACGTTGATCATGGCGTTGGAGGTGATGCGGAAGAGCGTGGCGCGCTCGTTGACCTGCTTGATCTTCTCGTTGCTCTCGGCAGGCAGCTTGAGGGTCTCCAGCTCGCTGAGGGAGCGCTGCAGAGCTGTGCCGTGCTTGGCGATCAGGTCGTTGCACGTGCTCAGGTCCTCCACTTTGCTGGACAGGGTGCGCAGGGTGTTCTGCAGCTCTGTCTTGTCAGTCTGCGACACGGACTCTTCATCACCCGACTCATCTGGGGAGGCAAGGACCAGCCACGTCACAGCCAGCCAGGAAGGGATGCTCAGCACCGACCGGACGCCTGAGTTTCCAAATCCTCCCCAGTCCCTCAGACACAGGTCAGCACTTCCTACATTCTGCCCTGCCCCCCACCAGCTCCCCAGTCACAGGAAGTGATGGTAGCAGACTAGATACGAAGGGAAAGAGGTGCTTCATCCTGTCCAATCCAGCTAATATATGGAGAAATACCTCTCTCATAGAGCTGGAAAGGATCTTGAGAGGTCATTGAGTCCAGCCCCCTGCCCTCACAGCAGGACCAAGTACCATCCCTGACAGATTTGCCCCAGATCCCTAAATGCCCCCTCAGGGACTGAACTCACAACCCTGGGTTTAGCAGGCCAATGTTCAAACCACTGAGCTAGCCCTCAGCTGTCACCAATGGCTGCCTGGGTTGGAGCTGTACCACTACATTCCTGGCTTGGACACTGCCAGTGGGGACCAAACCTAGGACCTCTGGTTCTTAAAGCATGAGCCTCTCCTGCCTGGGCTAACACAGTCAGCTCTGACAGCAGACGCTCCAGCAATGGCCCTGTCTCCACTAGTGGGTGCAGAACACCAGGTTGAGTGGCTGCGGGTTACAGAGCCACTGCTAGCGGCCCATGCTGGAGACTAGGTTCCCACATTGCGATCTACATAAACTGAAACTCCAGCTAGTGCTCAGCACAGCAGCCTGGTCACTTGGCAAGAATGACCACACCCGTGCTCTGCGCCGGACACCCATGTGTCTCAGCTCCTGGGTCTATGCTCGGAGCGGGTCAAGCGCTGCCTTTTCCACCCAGGCAACATCCCAGCAGCCCTGAGAGGGGAAGAGCTTTACCGGACAAGAGACTTGTGAGCCTTCTTCCTTGGCCTAACAGCACACGTCTGCTGACCAGGCCCCGGCATGAAGCTCACCTTGCTTCCCAGGAGCTGAGAAGGGGCATGGACTGCAGTTAAGGATGGAGGGAGGGGACTTTTACTCCAGACAGGCTATTTTTTCTGTTCCCATCTGTTTCAAAACCAAATCTGAAGTGATTATTCAAAACCCAGGATGACAGGGCTATTCACTGCATAAGGATCTCCAAGACGTCTAAGCCAAGTTACTATCAGAGCAGATCAAGCCAGGAAAATTTAAGGGAAAGATCTGATCGGACCATGTGGCTGGGATTCCTGGCTCAGGAGGTGTGTGGTAAAAAGCAAGAGAGCCCACACAAAGGCATATATTAGAATGCAGGGACAGTCCAGGAAAACCAGAGCCCTGAATCTTGAAATTCACAGTTAGAGATGGCAGAAAGAGTCAGGTCTTAGCACTGTCAGAGTCAATAAAGATACGACTGCTGACCTTTTAGTGGATCCACTAGAGGAACACCACCCAAGGTCCAGAAATTCCAAGCAGGGAAAATGCAGAGTTACATTAAATGATTTTACTGGGGTTGCTCCCAAAGACACCACTCAGGAACGATGCCCCATTGCACTGGCAGCTGTACGCTGCCCCACCCAGGTACAGCTAATCACTTGCCATGTCCACAGTGGCTAATCTGGAAGAGGCCTAAAAATCCTGGGATGTTCTCCCCCTGCCTCAAACCTGACAAATGCCCTTTCATTTTTCCAGACCTCGTGTATCATTTGTTCCGTATTACATGGTACAGCACTGACAGCTGCCACTCCAACAGCAGCCAGAGTGTGTATTAAAGGGCGTACCAGCTGACACTATTAAAGAGGTTCAGAGCTCATTGGGGAACATTCACATAGGACCTAAGTATTGCTTAGTGAAACACACAGACCAATTTCACTCCCAATAGTGAAGCTAGAAAACCAACAAGCTTAGCACTAATTTCTAAGCAGGGGCCAAGAACTCAGACCATCAAACACAAAATTCAGTGCCCGGGGACAGCTGGACACCCACCACTGGCATCCACTTCACTGTCCTGAACACTGCAAACAGCAGCTGCCTGAGCAGGGAGAGACCTTGTACGACTGCAGGAACAGATCTTTATGCACGATCGTGCCACAGCTCCAGACAGGGTGAGGCACCGGCTGAGGCACCGTCAGATTCCCCCCTATCTCCCATGGGAAATAAAAGTCATTGGAGCTAACTAAATCAGTGCACAGGGAAAAATGGCCTTAAAAGCTTCTTGTGGCTGAACACAGCAGCTTAGACGCAGGGTGGCGAGCCAGGCAGATCTGTGATAGACAGGCAGACAAAGATGTAGTTTTGGAGCTACAGATCTACCAGAGATTAGGGATGTAAAATCCCGGTTAACTGTGATCCTGCTGTGCGGTGCGATGGGCTTGGCCGGGCTGAAGCAACCCCCCGAATGCAGCAGGATGTGAGTGGGGGGCTGTTCCAGCCTGACTGGGCCCACTGCACCACGGGCTGCTTCAGCTAGGCAGGCGTAGCCCACCGCACTGCAGGTGGAGGGCAGACCTGGAGTAGCCCCCCGCCAGTTAACTGGTTACCCAGTAAGCATGCTGGTAAGGTAACCGGTTAACCCTTTACATCCCTACCAGAGATGGAATGGCCTAATGGCAAAGTCCATCTGTCCCTTATGCTAAAGCAAACTGGAAGGCTACAAGCCCCCGGGCCACATGCTGCCATGGAGCTTCAGGCACGCGAGTCAGTGGGCACTAAGCAGCGACTGGAGAATCATGGGCTCTGTGCCAGGCAAGGCTGAAAACACGTGGTCCTTGCCTGGAGGAGATAGAACAGAAGATGCCAAGAATCCCAACAGGGCAACGAGTACGGCTGTACTCAGACCCAGGGCGCACATCACATCCCTGGGGTGGGAAGGAGATGGGTATCGGGGGGGACGAAGTGCTCAGTGCTGTTTTCAGTCATCATCTGCAGCTCCAAAGAGCGCGGAGCAGAGAACCTCAGGAGTGGGGAGATACAATCACTGAGGAGGCTTCGATCTCCTCTCCTGACACCCAGAACTCCATCACGGGCCTCCAAGCCCCTGCCTAAGAAGAAGGGAATTCAGTATTTATGCTCATTTCTCTGCACCGGCCACCACTAGGCCCCTCCCTCCTCTTCCACAGAGCTCCCTCAGAAAAGCCACGCATGGCACCCTTACCCGATTCAGCCAGCATCTTGACAGCCTTGGCTTTGGCCAGCTCCAGAGCAGTGACCCAGCGCTGCCGCTCCACCTCAGAGCTGGCCTTCAAATGGTACGTCTGTGCCCCGCCGTTGGAGATGATGAAGTTACAAGAGTCCTCCACAGTGATGTTGGCTGTGGCGAGGTTAATAGTCCCACGACAGGTGTGACGCATCTCTGCTTTCGATCTGCAATGATGGTGGAGAAGGTTGGGAAGCAGAGCAAAGAATGAGTAACCCAGGTCAAGGCCGAGAGGAGCATCACAGAACCAAATTACAGGCATGTCAAATTAAGATGGTGGCAGAGAAGTTTTTAAATTAAGGGCTGGCGGAAAGCTGAGAGGTCAGGCACTGTATGTGAAAGAAAGAAAGCTGACCTAGTGAAAATCCTACATGAAAAACAATTCCATAGAATTTTTATGGCTAGAAAGTCCTGGCTTGATTAATAAATGTTTAGCAGTAAGACTAAATTACTGACCCTATGACCAGGATGGCGACAGTGCTTATGAAATGCTCAAGAAAACTAAAGACGCTGTAAGAACAGAAAACCCAATAATAATGGTAATAGAGATGTAGCCGTGTTAGTCTGGTCTTGCTGAAACAAAAGACAGGACTATGCAGCACTTTAAAGACTAACAAGATGGTTTATTAGGTGATGAGCTTTTATGGGCCAGACCCACTTCCTCAGATCAAATTGTGGAAGAAAATTGGCACGACCATATATACCAAAGGGATACAATAATTTTTAAAAAAAATGGCTAAGGTAATTAGCATCTTTGTTAAGGCCCATTCGTAAAGTGTCAAATTTAACAAAGATGCTAACTACCTTAGCCATTACAAAGATAGCTTCCCCAATTATCACCCCTAATATCATTATCTTACAGACACTACCTCCCCCTCCCCCGTTTTAAAATCTGATGTCAATTTTATGTGTGTTCATTTTTTTTTTTTTTTTAATTATTGTATCCCTTTGGTATATATGATCGTGCCAATTTTCTTCCACAATTTGATCTGAGGAAGTGGGTCTGGCCCACAAAAGCTCATCACCTAATAAACCATCTTGTTAGTCTTTAGAGTGCTGCATAGTCCTGTCTTTTGTTTCAGCAATAATAATGGGGTATTTCAACTATTCCCATATTGACTGGGTACATGTCACCTCAGGATGGGGTGTGGAGATAAAGATTCTGGACACCATAAAGGACCACTTCTTGGAGCAGCTGCTCCTGGAATCCACAACGAGGGAGGCAATTCTTGATTTAGTTTTAAACGGAGCATAGGATTTGATTCTACAGGTGAACATTACCTGAACCACTCACTAATAGCAACCATGACATTAAATTGAACATCCTTGTAGGGGGGAAGTAACAAAGAAGCAAGCCACAGTAATATTTAACTTCAAAAAAAGGAAAGCTACACAAAAACAGAATGGAAAGGGATCAGGTACCAGAGCGAAATGCCTGCAAGCTGCATGGGAATTTTAAAAACACCAAAATAGAGGCTCAAACTATAGGTATAACCCAAGCAGCAAAAACAGTGGAGGACCATAATAAAGCCACCACCATGGCTACACAATAGTAAAAGAGGTAGCTAGAGATAACAGGACATCTTTTTAAAAATTGGAAGTCAAACCCTACTGAGGAAAATAGAAAAGAACTCTAGCAAGTCAAGTGTAAAAGTGTAATTAGGCTGGCTAAACAAAGAATGTAAAGAACAATTAGCAAGAGACCCCAAAAAGTCCATCGGAAGAAGGAATCCTGCCAAACAACCTATGGGGTTCACTGGATGAACAAGATGCTGAAGGAGCACTCAAAAAAGACAAGGCTGTAGCAGAGAAACTAAGTGAATTCTTTGCATCAATCTTCACTGCACAGTATGTAAGGGAGAGTCCCACACCCGTGTCATTCTTTCTCAGTGACAAATCGGAGGAACAGTCACAGATTTCCTCTATTGGCACAGCAGTTTTGGAACAAACTGATCAGGTAAACAGTAATAAGTCACCAGCACCCAATGGGATTTACCCAAGAGTTCTGAAGATGCTCAAATATGAAACTGCAGAACTGCTAATTGTGGTAGGTAAGCTATCACTTAGTTCTGCTCCAGGCATCTGGCTGATTTAACAGAACACAGATTTGTATAAAGGCTCCAGAGGTGATCATGGCAATTACACATGCATAAGCCAAACCTCAGTGCCAGGTACATTTGTTCAAATGATCAAAATCAAGATGATCAGATTATAGATGACAGGGATGTGAAATCCTGCTTAATCAGTTAACCACTTAATTGGGCCCCAGCTGTGGCCAGAGCAGTCCTTCCACCTAAGGTTGCCAGTTAACTGATAAGGATGATACTTATCAATTAACTGGTTAACCGGTTACATCCCTAGCAGATGAGCATGATCTATTGGGTCAGAGTCAACATGGCTTATCACGAAATCATGCCTCGCTGTTGCAATTCTTTGACCTGGGTCAAACAAACATGTGGTTAAGGGTGATCCAGCAGACACAATGTATTTGGATTTTCAGAAAACCACTAATAAAATCCCTCATGAAAGCATCTTAAGCTGAGAACGCCGTGAGAGAAGGCCCTCTCGTGGATCACTAACTGCGTACAAGATAGGTAGCAAAGGGTAGGGATAAATAGTCAGTTTTCACATTGGAGAGTGGTAAATAGCAGATGCTCTCAGGGATTTGTACTGGGACCAGACCTGTTCAACACATTCATAAATGACCTGGCGAAAAGGGGTAAACAGGAAGCAGCAAAGTTTGCAATGATAAAAAATTCAATTCAAGATGGTTAAGTACAAAGTTGACTGTAAAGAGTTACAAAGGGATCTTACAAAACTGGGTGAGTGGGTAATAAAATGGCAGATGAAATTCAATATTGCTAGAGTAATGCACACCGGAAAGCAATCTACTATACAAACAAAATGATGGCCCCTAGATTAGCCGTTAACACTTCAGAAAGATCTTGTTTCTGTGGATAGCTCTCTGAATTCATCTGCTCAATGTGCACTAGCACAAAAAAAGGAACAATGTAAAGAATCATTAGGAAAGGGCTCGCTAATAGGACAGAAAATATCATGTCCCTATATAGTTCCACAGTTTGTCCAAATCTTGACTATTTTTGGAAGTTGATGAGCTGATCACATCATCTCAAAAAAGGCATATTAGAATTGGCAAAAGTACAGAGAAGGCCAATAAAAGGCCAATTCAAGGGTCTAGAACAGCTTGCAGAGGAGCAGAGATTAAAGAGACCACAGCTGTTCAGATTAGAAGATAAACTTAAAAAACAACAAGTAGTCTGGTAGCACTTTAAAGACTAACAAAACGTAGATGGCATCATGAGCTTTCGTGGGCACAGCCCACTTCTTCAGATGAGACACTATTAAGGAGGAATATGATAGAGGTCTAAAAATCATGATTGGTGTAGAGGAATGAAGAAGAAAGTGTTATATATCCCGCCACAAAACACAACCACCAGGGGTCATGCTACAGATTAAGAGGCAGCAGGTTTAAAACAAACACAAGGAACACAAGGAAGTGCTACACACAACAGAGTCAGCCTATGGAACTCATTGCCAGGGATGCAGTGAAGGCCAAAAGTATAAATAAGCCAGTTCAGAGAAGACTTAGGTAGGTTCCAGGAGGACAGGTCTATCAATGGCTACCAAACAAGGCAATCAAGGACACAACTCCATGGCGTTAGTGTCCTAAGCCCTCCGACGGCTAGCAGCTGGACAACAGCACAGATCATTTGATAATTGCCCTATTCCGTTCACCCCATTTGAAGCATCTGGGGCCAGCCACTGTTGGCAGACAGGATGTGGGTGAGCTGGACCACAGGTCAGTGACCTCAATGTAGCTGGCATCATATCAGAGTCCACCTGTTCCCGCAGCATCCCATCCTCTTTCCCATACAGAACTCGAGCCAAGGAAGGAGAGGTGGGGCTTTTGAGACCTTAACATCACCCCAGCATCAGCCAGTGGGGTGGTTGTGGAATGTCTGGTACTCCATATGCTGGTGGCTTATTCTGATCTGAGCTGTTTGCCACAAGGGCATCACTTGCCAGGTTTTCCCCCTGCCAGCTTTCACTGCCACATGGCAAGCTGCAGAGGCATTTCTCTCCCGCCTCTCATTGGCAGTGGCTCCCAGTTTGTTCTATTAATGGGTCAGGCCGATCCCCTTTTAAGGTCTGTATAGGGAGGCTTTCCTATGCACATGTGATCTCTACACTGGGAGGCATTTCTATTAATAGGGCAACATCTTGAACTTCACAGAACCGCCTGGTAATTTAGCCCCACCGGCCAGCAGCACACTAGGCAGGCCAGATGGCTGGGGATTTTATGTTTGCTGCTGAGAGTTGGCCAGACTGGCAGGCTTTCGGGGGTGTTAAGCCCCAGGCAGACTTGGCTTCAGAGTTCATGCCAACAGCCTTCTGCCTCCAAAGGAAATATTAACCAAGCGGACTGGTGAATTCTCTGGCGAGCCACGTCACTCTGCTGTCAGCATGCCCAGCAATGCATAGAGCAGAGCACGTGTTCACACACAGAACCACCACCACCCAGCAGGAAATTCCAGAGCAGGTCAGGGGAGATGTCCCTGCTGGATTCTGCCCTTTGATCTCACTGATTGGGCAATTCCCAGCGATGGGAAGAGAAAGGCCCCCAAATACCATGGCACAATTTGCATGTCTGGAAGGCTGGGTCTCCCTTCTCCCCCCCTTTAAAGGTCAAAGGCTCTCTCCCTCTGCACAGACAGGCTGAGCCAGCAGACGGACATCTCTTCTGGCAGGTATCCAGCCTTCCTGCCCTGAGAATCACGTGAGCTTTTCACCAGTCAATCTAGTTATTCAAGCTGCAACCTTTCCCTCCCCCGCCCCAGCTTAGAATGAGTTCGAAGTTCCCACTGTATTGCTGCGGTTCAACGCAGGGCCATATCCCTGCCTGCATAACCAAGCAATACCTAGGCAGCCAGGGGCTGGCACACACCCAGACCTTCTCCCTGGCCTTGCCAGCTTGAGGCTGGCATACCAAGGAAGCTAATGTAGGGAGGAGTGGAGGGGAGAGAAGACTATGACATGAAAGTGCTTTATCTCACGGGGTTGTCACTTTTCCAAAGTATTCCCTAAACCCAGGAAGTCTTTTCTCGAGAGCATCGGAGAAGGAGCCTGGGGGAGGGGAACTGTGCATTCTCCCCTCCCACAGCCCTAGCTATGTAACATAAGCTTGTGTTGCCAGCTATTCTTACCCTCCAGGTTCTAGTTACTCTATGAATAATACAGGGCAAGCCACAGGAGAACAGTTAACAAGCAGCCACCCTACCCCATGCTCAGTCCAGCTGCCCTTCCTCTGCGTTGTCACTTTAAACAGTTCAGATTCAAGATAGTGTAGGAGTTGTCCCATGCAGATACTTGCCCGTGGCTTTCCTGAGATGCCACAGGTCTGGGCTCAAGGAAGGGGGAGAATAAATCACCACCATCTGCAGATTTAAGCTTTCATTTGCATATTAAATGTTTCTAGCCCTTAAGGTTGGGAGGAAAATCCTCAAAACATGACCAAATGCAGGGCTGCCTTCCTGAGGATGCCATGTGTCTACTCAGGGCTTTTTTCAGCATGGTGACATTAACACCATGCTGGTCAGTTTCACAGCTGCTATTCAGAGCCCTCTGGCCCACAGTGAAAGTCTCAAGAATCTCTCTCAGCTACTTGCTTTTATATCACCATCAGAGCACCTGAGTCTAACGTCCAATCCCAGAGAAGCTGGGCAGTGCCTCTGTGCCCCCATTACACTAAGGTCACACAGGGAGTCTGTGGCAGAGCCAGGATTTGAACCTACATCTCAAGTGTCAGGCTGGACTAGCTTCTCTTCAGCTGCTGGGGAAAATAGGAGCGGACGCAGACCTTGCCGCAAGCCCTCAGGAGGATCCGAAGGCAGAAGGGAGTAAAGCAGCAGATGGGTCTACACCTAAATATGATACGGATCAAGCTACGTCGCTCGGGGCTGTGAAAAGTTTCAGGGCTGTAGTTAGGTCGACCTAACCTAACCCCCAAGGTACATGCAGCTAGGCTAATAGAAGAATTCTTCCACTGACCTAGTGGCCACCTCTTCAAGCTTGTCAGACATCTACTTGCCAGAGGCAGAGATGAAGAAGCCCCCATAAAGCATGGGGGGGGCTCAGCTTGGCAAGAGGAACTACCCCTTGCTTCAATCCAGGCCTCTGGTAAAGCTTTTAACCCTTATACAGGGTCTGGGACTCAGATATCAGCTACAGGAAGGGTGTGCACAGGGGGTTGCGCTACCTCCAGGTATTTACCATGGGGACAGCAATGAAATGACTTCCCGGCTGCCCAAAGCTAAGCAAGCCAAGCCGGGCTGGATGGAAGATGTCCCCACAGCACTATAAGCAGGACTGCAAGCAATTCAGGAAAGAAGGCCGTCGGAAGTGGGAGTGACTCAATGCCCCAGCGTGGTGGTGGATACCAGGCTGTACCAGGTGCTGATGTAAGCGGAGGCCGTGGTGATTAAAGTCTTATCGCACTCCCCACCCTCACCTGGGCGTGTTGGCCAATTCCAACAAGCGACATTTGAAAGCAGACTAAACACCTCTTTGTGATCCTTTAGGACAGATGGCACCAGCAAAATATTTCTGTGGATTTTTATGGAAGGCTCTAGCGTGCTCGCCCTGGTAGAGGAGAACAGTGCTCAATTCCACCCCAGCCCCATGGGAGGCCTGGAGCATGGAACCCATCCACCACAGTGTGGCACTTTGCCACCCAGGAGCATAGTCTGAGCAGCACTTTTACACATGGAGCAGGCTGCAGCTGCCTCAGAGCCCCAAAATACCTGCACTATCCAGAAATGTGAGGGGCGGGAGGCTAGAGGTACACGTGGCCCTTCTGGCTGTGCAGGCAAGGCCCCTGGTGCCCCATTCACCCAAACTAGGCATGACAGGGAAGTTGCCACTTCTCTCCCAGCGCAAGGCACTGCCGGGCTAGACTGATCACACATCCCCTGAGCTTACACCTCACGGATCTACATGCTTACAACACAAAACATTTTGCTTAAGATTTAGATTGGTCCCTGAAGGGCAGAGGAACTCAGAAGATGTTTTAGGGACTGATCGCCCTGCAAGCGCTGGTCACGTACTCTGATTCTGGGTAGGGTGTGAACCTAGGGCATGCAAGCCAGGGTACAATGGACCGCAAAGGGCTTAGGGTTAGCTGCTGCCAGCGCTACTCAGAGTTCAGTGTGCACAACTCAGTGTAGGTAATGACACAAGGTGCCAGTTTGGAGAAGAGGAATTATGGGCTGGCAGCAGGGGGGTCTCCAGCGGCTCAGGATGCCCACTTCTGAGCCAAACAAGGGAACATGAATGATTACTCTGCCAGGCAAACTGCAGAGTGGAGCTGGGTGAGCACCTACACTCAGAGACCTGGCTGTTTCCTGTCAAGCACCAGCCAACCACCAAAGGAACAAAGGAGTTGCCCTCCCTGCTCCTTCCTGGTTGGCCTGCCGGGCCTCAGAGGGAACATCAGGAAGAGAAGGTCTCGGTACCTACAGGTAATTTCCAAGTGAGAAAGAAGGAGAGTTTAGAGGAGTCAGTGGCAGCAGAAGGGTTGCTCCAAGAAAGGGACAGGATGGAATGAGGTGAAATTCTGGCCTCGGCGGTAACTCAGTGAAGAAAAGGGGGATGACTCTTAGCAAGGGGGAACCCCAGTCTCTGTAACGACTAAGGAAGCTTTTGTCCAGCAAGCCCAGTTCAGATGAGGGGCAGGGCAGGCCTGTAACTTTACTAGTATCTCAGTAGGGATGTTAGAAATAGTTTATTTAGTAATCATGTAGCCGCAACCATTCTTAGCAATAACACAGTTACTAAAATGATCAACTCCCCCGGGGCTGGGCTAGCAGCCAGTGCACTCCCAACCCCCCGTGGACAGTCACCCCATCCTGCTGTCTCTGATACAGAGGCAGCAGCACAGGAGCTGATTTTTAAACTGGCTCCTCACACAGACCAGGTCCCACCTGCTACTCCGCGCTACTGCCTCTGTATCAGAGGCAGCAGCATGAGTTGGCAGGTGGCTCCCCTGCATGCTCTTCATTTATAACTTGGACCTGCAGGCTGGGACTGAGCCAGCCTGCAGGTCTGAGTTTTAAACACAGAACACATGGGAGGGAGGCGGGGGAGAAAGAGGTGCTGCAGTTAACTGGGACCATTAACTGATAAGCAACATCTAGCTGCTAACATTCCTATATCTCAGTAGCCCTGGCTGGGACACTGAGGAGGGGCAGGGGTTGGAAGGGAGCAGACTCATAGAACACTAGAACTGGAAGGGACCTCAAAAGGTCATCAAGTCCAGTCCCCTTCCCTCATGGCAGGACCAAGCACTATCTAGATCATCCCTGATAGAGGTCTGTCTAAACTGCTTTTAAATATTTCCAATTATGGAGATTTTACAATCTCTCTAGGCAATTTAGTCCAGTGTTTAACCAGTTAGGAAGTTTTTAACTAATATTCAACCTAAACACCCCTTGATGCAATTTAAGCCCATTGTTTCTTGACTGATCGTCAGAAGACAAGGAGAACAATTTTTCTCCCTCTATCCTGTAACACCCTTTTAGGTACTTGAAAGCTGTTCCCCTCTCAGTCTTTTCTTTTCTAAACTAAACAAGCCCAGTTCTTTCAGTCTTCCCTCATCGGTCACGTTTTCTAGACCTTAATCATTGTTGTTGCTCTTCTCTGGACCCTCTCCAATTTCTCTACAACTTTCTTGAGACGTGGTGCCCAGAACTGGACACAATACAGGTGGTCCCCGAGTTACGAATGCATCGACTAACCACTGTTTGTCCTTACGACCAACCTCCCATTAAGCCAGTCCCCGAGTTACGAACGGGAGCCGCGCTTACAAACAGTGTGGTCCCATTTAAATGAATGGGGTACAACTTACAAACAGATCAAGTTACGACCTGAGTTAGGTACGTAACTCGTTCATAAGTCGTGGACTATCTGTACTCCAGTTGAGGCCTAATCAGCACAGAATAGAGCAGAATAATCACTGCTTGTGTTTTTCTTACAACACTCCTGTTAATAAATCCCAGAATCATGTTTGCTTTTTTTGCAACAGTGTCACACTATTGACTCATATTTAGCTTGTGGTCCACTATGACCCCTAGATCCCTTTCTGCCCCTGTGCTCCTTCCTAGACAGTCGCTTCCCATTCTGTATGTGTGAAACTGATTGTTCCTTCCCTGATCCTATCCTCCAAAGCACTTACAACCCCTCCCAGCTTGGTATCATCTGCAAACTTAATAAACATACTCTCTATGCCAATATCTAAGCACGGAGATAGGAGATTTCTAGGTAGTAGGTGTTTGGCCAGGTATGTCTGTACCTAGGAATCCCAGCAATTTGCATGTTCATTACTTTTCATGAAACAAAACGTACCCAGGATGAAAGACACTTTTCTTGCTGTGGTACCTTTAGCAACTCAGAAGCCCACTGATTTTGGGGGGAGGGGAGGAAATCTCCCCCTGGGAGAGGGCTGAGACCTTATCCAGCAATTTCACCAGAAGATCTCAAAGTATCATTGCCCACATTTTACAGATGGAGAAACGAAGAGGGGAGCGACTTGCCAAAGGTGACCTAGCAAGCCGTATCAGAGCTGGGAACAGAACTCAGGTCTGCTGAGTCCCAGTCCAGTGCTCTATTCAGACGGCAACACTTCTGCTTGTAGCTAGAATAGCTCAGCAACCTGTTGTTCTGGTTTGGAGGGGGGAGGTGGCAGTCCAGGGAATTAGTGGAGGGAGTGGCTCTGGTGGCTCCCATACCTTGTAACCAGCAGCCTAAGGGGATATGGAAGGTTTGTCCTCCCCCTTTGAAGGGATGGTAGCTCCCATGCTCAACTATCTATAGTTGGTGAGGAGTCTGCTACTCTGTTTGGGTCTCTTGTTGCTCTTGTGTTTGTAGTAGTTAAGGGACCTACTGATCTGGATGGGTGTCTCCCCCCATAGATGCTCAGGAGGTGGGTCATCTCAGATGTTCAGGTGTATCTATTAGCTAGAAACTCTTTGCCTTGGGTAAAAGGGGAATAGATCTCCCACACAGGAGCCTCAAGGAGGTTTTCCAGTGCCAGCGTGAGCTGACAATCCCATAGCTACCAAGGGACAGAGCTGAGATGGTCTCTCCTAGAACAGGATCCATTTGATGAGATTTGTTATAAAGCTAGAGGGGTAATGTACCGCCAGTAGCTGAAGAGCCCACTGCTCTGATGGGTAAGAATAGGGACTGCCAGACTGGACAAGGCCCAAAGTCCATCTAGCCCTGCACTTGAAAGGGAATCCTCTGAACTGTCATTCATGTTAAAATTCGATACTTGCCAACAAGGACTTAAACATTTGAACTCTCTCACCCATTACCAAGACAGTTTCCCCAATTATCACCTCTAATACCATTAACTCACAAACATCCCACTCTCCCTACCTCTAATATCATCAATTCACAGACACTTACCTTCCTTCCTCCCCCCCCCCCCCCCGCATCCCCCTCCTGTTCTGCAATGTGATTTGTCCTTTTCATATTTGTTCATTTTTTTAATTGTATCCTTTGGTATATATGGTTGTGACTACTTTCTTCCACTATTTGATCTGAGGAAGTGGGTCTGGCCCACGAAAGCTCATCATCTAATAAACCATCTTGTTAGTCTTTAAAGTGCTACATTGTCCTGCATTTTGCTTCAACTACCCCAGACTAACACGGCTACATTTCTATCACCAGCCCTGTACTCTGTCTTAGACAGTGGTCAGTATACAGGAAGAAGCAAGAACCCTGCAATGGCAGGAAAGAGATAATCTGTCTCCTACTTTAGGCCTCCTCTAGTCCCAATAGCTAGAGATTATTCCTGAGTGAATTCCATAGGCTATCAGTGAAAAAATCATCGCCTGTCAATGTTTTAGGGTTAAGAGGTAGGAAAAACAGAAGTTCTCGTCTCAAAACCTGTCATTACTTTTACTATGACCTCTCTTGTTGATCTTCTCTCTAAAGTACCAATCCCGATCTTTTCAATCTCTTTTCTTGTAAGAGTTATCCAAGTTTTTGATCATTTTCATCACCTTCCTTTGAACTCCCGCTAAATTAGGTATTATCTCTCTGTTGAGATTTTGCTGTATGGGAAGATCTTTTATATTTACAACAAGCGTGGCTCTTGGAACTCTCTCTGTGTGGGGCTGGACACCAGTACCTGTAACTGAAGAGTTCACTGCAAAGGTGAGGAGGACACGAATGGTGTCCGTTCCTAGAGGAAGGTATCTGTAGCACCTGAGAAGCCACTACTCAGGAGATAAGGAAATAGTTCTCTCTTTTTCCCTAGGGGCTAGAGATTTTCAATTTTTGTCCCATATGGGGGCAGACACTCCAGTACCTGAAGGAGCCTGTTGGTCTAAGTACTTATCTGGTCCACCTTCTCCACACCCTTGTGAGGCAGGGTAACATTATATGCACCTTACAGATGATGCCCAGAGCACCTGGCTTCCGCAAGGTCACACATGGAGTCTGCGGCAAGGCAGGGAATCGAATGACCCGGACAAGTCCTTTAACTACGTGAACATCCTTCCTTGGGGATGAGGGGCAGAAGAGGAGCCTTCCCCCTGCGGGGAAGTAACCACTCTCCGTATAAGCTTGTTGATGTAAGGAGAGGAGCTGAGCAGCCTCGTGCTTGGGTTCTTCCCAGGGGGCTCTAGGCAAGGACAGGGTTAGAGAGCAAGAGGGAAGTACCCAATGACACCCCAGTGCCAGGGAAGGGCCCGGCTCTCTCACAGCTGCAGGGTGGACTCTCCCCAGCCTTGGGCCCCCATGGGAAGCAGCCCCCCAGCAGGGTGGGTGCCATGCCCTGTAGTAGTTGGGGGGATGGCTCTGTGGTGAGGGACTCAATGGGGGGGGGGAGCAGCTGGGGACCCTACTGCCCCTGGGGACAGGGTCTGGGTCAAGGTCTCGGTGGGCGGGGCCTGCCCTGCGCTCGGTCAACAGCCAGAAGGGGCGGGGCCTGTCCGGGGGGCGGGGCCTCACCTGTAGTAGCTCAGCAGCCCGTTGCTCAGCACGAACCAGCGCCGCTGATACCCCTTGATGTAATTGGTCCATTTGAAGAGCCAGCCCTCGCGGGCCGACCCGGAAGCGGAGCTGCTCGACCCGGAAGCGCTTGTCACCCCACCCGGGCCCGGGCCCGCTCCGACGGGGCACCCGCCCGGCGCCGGCGAGGGGAGCGGGGTCGCCTGGCCGGGCCCGGAGTTGCTGCTGCTGCCGCCGCTGCTGCCGCCACCGCCTCCCGCGGCTGGGGCCGAGGGTCCGGGCGCTGCCGCCGCTGGGCCCGGCGCGGGCCCCGCCGCCCGCAGCTCCGACATCTCGCGCCGCGTCCGGGAGCTCGTCGCGCCGCCGCCGCCTGGAGCCCAAGCGCCCTGCCCCCTCCTGCCTCCGTGCGCGGCGCCGTCACCCGCCCCACCCCCCGCGCGCTGCCCATTGGCGGCGGCGCCGCCCCTCTCCGGAGCCAGGCGTCCCGCCCAGCCGTGCCCCCGCCCTGGCTCTGCTATTGGCTCAGCGGGCCCCGCTGGGCGGGTCCTGTGAGTCCTATTGGCCAGTGCTGGTCGTCACTGCCTTTCCATTGGCCTCGTCCTCCGCCCTTCCCATTGGCTGCCTGGACCGCTCCTCGCTGTCTGTATCTAACGGGGCGCTGGGGGCGGAGATAACCAAACGTCACCGCAGAGCCGAGACGCTATTGGTGGGGAGCGGCGCCGATGAGGTGACGGCAGACGCTGAGGGGTGATTCATCCTGTGGCTGATTGGCTGTGTAGCCCAGTGGGCGGGGTCTCACCCACTTCAATGTTGGGATTGGCTGAGCCAGGAGCTAAGCTAGCCGGGAAGCACCAGGTCAGGGACGTGTCCAAGCCAGGGTCTCCCTGACCTTTGACCTTGGCGACCTCTGACCTTGAGTTACTGTCACCTTGTGAGGCCAACTTCTGACCTTTGACCTATCCCCACAGCCAGGACCCCAGTGGTGGGTATCACCATGGGCCCCAGCTGCTCAGTCTTGGCCCCTTTGGGGCTCCAGGTCAGGGCTGGGCAATAGGGGCCAGGATGGCAATGGACTCAACCAAGGTCATGCAGCGTCTGTGGCAGAGCCAGGGATGGAACGGCACGGCCCAACCAAACCACTGACACCAACACCGCTCTCTGAAAAGGGCAAGAACTGCTGGGAGGAGTGGACTGAAGCCAAGCTGCTCCCTAGTCCCTACATGGATTTGCCCTACCAAGCTGCCCCACCCAGGGGGAAGTCTACACAGACCCTTGCCAAATGGTTGAGCACAAACTAGAGTTGGAAACGAACTAGGAGACATGCACTGCTGAGAACGGAGAGCATAACAGAAGGGTATTTTCTGCTGGTGTTTTCCAAAATATGACGAAATGAAAGATACGGATTTCCCCATCAGCAGCGAGGAAAAGCAATATTCAACCTTGAAGAGCAATAAAGGATTTAAAAAAAAAATGCAGAATCATATGGAAAAGGTGATTTTGAATACCCCATTGTTGTGTAATACTGCCACTAACAAGGATCAGACAGTGACTAATATGCTTTTTATCTTCAGATCTCAGAGCACCTCAAAATCTTTAATATGTTTCTCCTGCAAACAGTCCTCAGAGGCAGGTTAGTGCTATAATCTCTGGGGGGTTTTCATATGAACCTAGGCACCAAGCTTTGTCCAAGGTCATAGAGGAAGTCAGCATCATGTCAACATATACAAAGTATTCTTAAATCTAAAACTAAGGCTTTGTCTACACTGCAAGTTTTTGCAGCAGAAAATATGCTAATGAGGAACTCATAACATGAGTCACGACATCATTAGTATATTTTCTGCCGATTCTTTTTGCACAAGTAGTTTTTGCACAGAAAGAAGCAGTGTAGCCACTTCTGTTTTGTGCAAAAAAAACCATTTGCGCAAGATCCTGATTGTGCAAAAGAGGTTTTTTATTTTTATTTTTTTTGCACAAAATGGAAGCTGCTACAAAAAGAATTGGAAGCTTGCGCAAAAAGAATTGGCAGAAAATATGCTAATGATGTCACAATTCATGCTAATGAGCCGTATTAGCATATTTTCTGCTGCAAAAACTTGCACTGTATACATAGCCTCAGACGTTCTCAAGCAGCATTTTTCTTACTTTACGCATCCGTCTATTTTGATTATCGATGATACACAAACTGACAAAAAGTGTATCAGTGAAATCAATGTTTATTGCTGTTTACTAATAAAAATCTAATCCTGCCAAGCATCCTCTAAAATCAAACCCCAAATGCATCAAGAAGCTCCCCTCCCCCAAATCAGGTGCCAAGCAGGTTTTGACATCACACTGAGAAGATGAGATTAGAAACTGCAGAAGAGAATTGTGTGTGGTTAGATTATGCAGCTACCAAGTCTTGGCATTGTTAACACAAATAATAAAGGATTTGGTGTACTGTACAATTATGGCTGCAGTACATATTGGCACTGCATGTTTAAAGTACACCTTGATTTCTTCAGACAATCACCACTTGAGTTGCAGTGATTGTGACTGTGAGGAGTTATCACAACAACAGGCCCAGATCCTCAGTGACAGGTATTTAGGCACCTCACGCCATTGAAGTCAGTGGGAGTTAGGCACCTACATACCTTTAAGCCAATAGCTTGGTGATTGCCTAATTAATTACTCATGGTGCATGGTCTCACTATCTTGCTCACTTTTAGAATTGTGCTTTTCTTCATGAGTGTGGGGGTAGCAGCAGGTTCTCTAAAGGTTGCATTGCCTCATTGTAATGAGGTGTATAGAGTATTTATTCAAAGCACCTTCCCATCGCTGCATGTTTGATATCATGCTTTACTCCAGCTATCATTTGTACATGTAGCATTTATTCCAGTGTGCCATGCCCCACTGGATTGGTAGGATTAACACATTTGAACTTGCAAAAAAGAGGACACTGCTGAGAGGGTGTATATCAGTGTCTACCAACTCACATTGTATTAATGTGTTATACTATACAACACATTAATACAATGTGAGTTGGGCAGATACTGATACACTCTCTCTCAGCAGTGTCCTCTTTTTTGAAAGTTCAAATATGGTAACCCTAGGATTGGAGATGGAAATTTTTGCTGCTAGGGCAAGCTCCCTTGGATCCAAACTGAACCTCTTAGCTTAATAACCTGGGCCCAATGAGTCTGAATAATTCCCCACCCCACCTCTTGCAGTTAGTCCATTTTGAAGTTGTATTGGGTTCTCAGCCAGCCTAGTCCGATTGTCAAGACTAGATCAGCTTCAATGGGAATTAGGAGGAAGCCTAGAGGAAGAACACAAACTTCTTTCACAGAACTGTCTAAAGTATAGATCCCCCTTTCCAAAGCTGCAGTAGCATTATTGCACTGATAACATCTTCGTTCTGTGTGGGTTCATCTTCATCTCCTCTGGAAACAAATGAGAGTCATCCTTCTTTCTGGCTCCCTTTCCTAGTGACTGCTCTTAGACATTTCCTAGCCTTCCTTCTCAATGTGGCTGCCTCTTCTCTATATCACTCATCAGGGGCAGAGAAGGAAGTGACACTCCTGAGAATCCCCTCCCAGAACCCCCTTTGCTTTCTGGGTACTGAAGCTAAGGTGACTGATCTGTAATTCCCCAGGTTGTCCTTGTTTCCCTTTTTATAGATGGGCACTTTTTATGCCCTTTTCCAATCCTCTGGAGTCTCCTCTCTCTTCCATGACTTCCATGGCTCAGATACCTCCTCAGTCAGCTCCTTGAGTATTCTAGGATGTATTTCATCAGGCCCTGACATCTAACTTCTTTAAATAATTTTAACCACTTCTTTCCCTATCTGAGCTTTGGATCCTACCTCATTTTCAGTGGCATTCACTGAGTTAAATGTCCAATCACTCTGTTTTCAACCTTTCTGTTGAAAACTGAAACAAAAAACTCATTTAACGCTTTTTCCATTTCTACACTGGCCGTGAGTATTTGCGCAAGAATACTGACTTTGTACTATACAAAATTAGTGCTTCTTGCGCAAATACTCTGATGCTCCTGCTTAGGGATGAGCCCTCTTGCGCAAGTATTCTTGCGCAAGAGGGCCAGTGTAGACAGCCAAGTTTATTTCTTGCGCAAGAAAGCCCGATGGCTAAAATGGCCATCAGAGCTTTCTTGCGCAAGAGAGCGTCTACATTGGCACAGATGCTTTTGCGCAAAAGATGTCTTTTGCGCAAAGGCATCCATGCCAGTGTAGATACTCTCTTGTGCAAATACTTTTAACGGAAAAACTTTTCCGTTAAAAGTATTTGTGTAAAATCTTGCCAGTCTAGACGCAGCCATGGAGTAACAGGCCTACTTGATCTTTGGTCTTCCTCCTACTTCTAGGCTACTTCTACACTGCCCTCTCTTGCACAAGACAATATGCAAATGCGGCAAAGCGGTGAATATCGCTGTGCCTCATTTACATACTTAATGATCCACCATTTTTGCACAAGGGGCTTTTGTGCAAAAAAGAGCTGTCTACACGGCTCCATTTTTCCGCAAAAACCCTCTTGCGCAAGAGCTGTTCTTCCTGAAATAAAAGCAACAGAATGGCTCTTGTGCAAAAGCCCCTTGCACAAAAATGGCAGCTCATTGTGTAAATGAGGCACAGCGATATTCACCGCTGTGCCTCATTTGCATATTTTTTGCACAAGAGAGGGCAGTGTAGATGGAGGCCCAATGTACGTGTAGAATTTTTTCTTATCCTTTATTTCGCTAACTAGTTTAATCTCATTTTGTACCTCAGCCTTTCTAATTTTGTCCCAATGTACTTGTGTAATTTGTTTATATTCTTTATCATTTGACACAGTTTCTGTTCTTTGTAGAACTCCTTTTTGATTTTCAGATCTTTGACAATCTCCTAGTTAAGCCAAGGTAACCTCTTGTCATACTTCCTATCTTTTCCATGCATTTGGAGAGGGATGTAAGCGACTAGTCAACTATCTGATAAACGTATTGGATAGTCAACTAGTCGCTTCCCCCCCCCCTTGCTGCCTCTATCAGAGAGGCAGCAAGGGGGCAGGCAGGAACTGGTACGGGGTGGGAGGAGGGAGAGCTGGCTTAAAAGCCAGTTCCCCCCAGCACCGTCTCTGCAGTGGGAGCAGGGGAGGTAGAGGCTTGGTACGTAACCGGTTTGTAAGTCAGAGAGAGGCTGTACATCTTTGATAAGGCCCCACATCCTCCCTTTTCTGTACTTCCCGAGTAAACCAGATCATTCTATACCCCTATTTTAGCCATGCGTATAATCCTACAAAGCCTCTGTGATGCTGTTATAATTGTGTTTTAGACACTAGCATTCATTCTTCCTGTTTGTTGCCTATCGTGCACACATTAGTATGCATACTGATTTGATTCCCCCTCCATGGTTTCTCTAGTCTTTCCTTTACTCTTAACAGTTCATGCTGCCCCCAAATTCCAATCATCTCCTACATTTCCATTATTTTGTATTATATCCTTCTCCCACCCATGATATTGGTTGAGAGGCACCACTAAGGCTATGTCTACACTACACTTACTTTTCTACATTGGGCCAAATTTCAGAAAAACCTCCTTTTGGAAGAGCCCTTCTTCCTCATGAAACAAGGTTTACAGCTCTTTTGAAAACCGTTCCCTGGACACGGAGTTTTTCTGGGATACCTCCGGCATCTTGGAAAAAAACTCGGTAGTATAGACATAGTGCAGCTAAATCAAGGACTGACAGGAGATGCAGAGTGACAAATGGAAGCACACTGAAGAACTCCCTCCAGCCATAGCGTCACTTTCCATTGAAAACAGCTTGCCGTTGGGTTGCTAAACTGAGCCATTGCCTCTGAATTCACCTGGAGTCCTTGGAGCTAACTGCAGCATTGAGAAAAGAGACCTCACGCCCCTGGAGCTGGACCACTCCTTGGGCTATGTCTACACTTGCAGCTTCCTGCGCAAGTACGGCCGTTCTTGCGCAAGAATCTGCAGAGTGTTCACACTGCCCATCTGCTCTTGCTCAAGTAAATTTACAGTACGGCATGGTAAGAGGGGGCTCCTTGCGCAAGAGCTATGCTCTTTTCTGACAGGTGTAAGCCCTCTTGCACAGCTCTTGCGCAAGAGGGCAGTGTGGATGCTCAGCAGGGATTTCTTGCGCAAGAAAGCCCTATGGCTAAAATGGCCATCAGAGCTTTCTTGCGCAAGAAAGCATCCACACTGCCATGGGAGCTCTTGCGCAAAAGCACATCTCGCACATGGCAGTGTGGACGTTTTCTTGCGCAAGATGTTCTTGCGCAAGAAGCCGCGAGTGTAGACATAGCCCCAGTGATTCAGAACAGAGCAGCTGACGTGCTTAGCAATACCAATCGTGATCTTTTCAGCTCTTGCTAGGCCACTATGTACCCCTCTCATGCACAAACAGCAGCGTAGCAGAGACTGAGCTGGATTCACATGTAGCCCTGGGTGCTGAATATACCAGCTGTGGCACTTCCTCAGGCTGTTCCTTTGTTAGATAATTGATGCTCATGCTAAGGTTCCAGTAGGAACAGCTTCATCGGCCCTTCTACTTCAGCAACAGGAGGTTGCCTAACTGCATCTGCTAGGCAGGACTGGCAGCGGGTGGATAGGAGACCTCAAAGGTTAAGCTGACTGATTAAGAGTGGCAGTACTCATGATTCAGAACCCATTCCTTCCTCTGAGTCAGCAGCAAGAACTCGCATGCCCCCTTTTTCAAATGAGACATGAAACCAAAGTGCAGAGATCTTGGGTGTTAAAACCACTCCAGTGGTTCACAAGATGGTAACAGTAAGATCCTGACCAGGTTCACACGGACTTCTCAAGTCTGGCAATGTCCAGTGCAGATCTTAACATTCTGCCCTGATTTTTAGGAGTTGGACCAGGCCCTGTTAAAACAGCTCCCATGCTCCATTCCTGACATTCTGATCAAAACAGAGTACAACAAGGGACCATTATGATCACCTACCCTGCCCTCCTGCATAGCCTACGCCAGAGAAAGAAGCTGGCCATTCCTGCATGGCACTTAAGTGTTTTAGGAAAATGTCCAATATCACATGCATTAATGGGTTCAGCTCAAGTTTTTATCTTCCATCAGAAAACGTCTAGCTCCAATTGCCAGGCATTGGATATTGCTATGCTTTTGTCCACTAGATTAACAAGCTCCCTCTCAAAATCTTGTCTACACCTCAGGCTTGAGAGGCAAGAGATATTTGCTGATAGCCTGGGATGGAGGAGAGCTCGAAGAGGTACAAGACCAGCAAGTAGAAGGAAGCACTCTACTATTCCCCAAGTATACAATTCATTTTTATTTACAATACCCTATAAAAATGTAAATTTAGAAAGTTTTATTTTCATTAGAACAAAAAATTGGGATGGGGAGAGGAAGCACAAAAAAGGAATAATAGAATAAAGGAACAGTCCACTTGATCAGCTGTGAGGAAATCGAGGTGAGGGGAGCTACAGGGAGGTGGTTTTGGTTGGAGGGGAGAACACTTGGGGAGGCGAAGGATTAGGAAAAAGCAGCTGGTTAATAACAGGGAGGAGTTTACTGGTTGTAGAATACCTACATGTGCAAATATTTTTGTCTTTAAAAGCAAAGTAATATTTAAAAACCCCACCACATTCCAAAAGGAGCAGACAGCAGGATTGAGCAGTGGTTGGGGATGGAAAATTCATTCAGATTAGCGGCTCTATCCAGTAGGTCCTTTGGTTATTGGCTTGGAGGGCTCTTGGCAGCATAGGCCTGAACCAAAGGGCATGTGAGAGAGAGAGGGGTGCAAAATGGTTCTCAGGAAGACAAGGTGAGTGTGCAAAGATGTGTGTTCGCTGCATCATGGGACAAGGATAACTGACCTAAGGGAGCCCAATTTATGCAATTTCCAAATGCAACTTCCAAAAGAACAAGAGCCCCAGACTGACTGGGACAAGAAAGCCCCCAGTGCCATATGAAGAGAGGGACCAAATCTCAGTGCTTGGAGATGGAGGGGAAGAAGCCAGACACTTCTCAAGTCTTAGCCAACAGGTGAAGGGGGAGAGAGGGCCAGTTATCTAAAAGCCACACCCTCCTAAACATCTAGGAGGCCATGGGCAGCAGCTCTCTCTCTATGCCCCCAATTCTGCCTTGCAGAGCATGTGGGGATTCTCCCCAAAGCTAGTTGTATGCCTGGTTATCTGGATACTGCATTGACAGTGAGAGGGAAGAGGGGGCAGGCTCCTCACCAGTCCCTCGGTAGTGTGCAGGTGGGGGAAGAGGGGCCGTGGAGGGAAAAAGCAGCAGCTGTTGTGACGATGCAGCGGGAAAATGGGAATGCAGCAAGGACATATTGAATTGCAACTTAGCAGCGAAGGGTGAGAGGAGAAACCAAACACACACCCAGCCAAGTTCACAGAGCAAAAGAAAGGCCTCCCGTGCCAGGTATCCGAGAGAAAAATCCCACAAGGCTTTGCTTCAGCAGAGCAACTGCCTCCCCTCCTCCACTGCTGTCCTCTGGTGGTGGTGGCGGCGGCAAGGATGGCAGCTCCCATCGAGGACTCGCTGAGATCTCCTACCGTATTCCCTGCACTAACCTGGCAGGGCAGAGGAAAGGAGAAGAGTCAGATGAGGCTTGAATGTCTGTTCCTGGGGTTCAGGCAAAGATGGGACCCTGGTCTCTGTGCCACTAGTACTGCAGCTAACGCACGCTGCAGAGATCCCCGCCACCTTCATTTTCTTTCATCACTGCTTGGTCAGCCCCAGCAATTCACCCCGCTCCACAGTTGTTAAACCAAAGCAGAGAAGTGGGAACTCCTGAATCTCCCCTCCTCACTTTACCTATCTCCTGGCCTTCTCTTCCCCAACCACGCTCCTTCCTCCTAGGCACCAGAGATCAGCCCGGTTCCCCGAACCCCTCCCCCCATTTACTGAGTGTCACTCAAATCCTCACTATCACTGCACAACTGACTCCCTGCCCTGCCCCCCCCCCCCCCCCCACTCTTACGCGTGGGAAGCAGGATGACAGAGAGCACTAAACCAGATGAGAAACGGGGACTTACTGCAACTTTGTCTCCAGCACATTCAGCTTCTGCTGATCAACGTAGCGAGAAAAAAGGGACAGAAGGTTCGAGGGGGTGGACACCGGCTTTGCCAATGCTGCTTGTGGGATCCGCAGAAGCTCTCGGGTCGCCGTGAACATCAACTCCGTCCTGCCAGGGAGAAGGATACAGGTCAAGGTGAGAGAAGATGGCAAGACAACAGGACTTCTCTGCTTCAGCCCCATGCAGGATTCAGTGGTCAAGGAGGCACAGGACTGGAAGCTCTACTGACTGCCTAACTAAGTTCTCCTAAACCCAACTAGGCTCTGATATATGATTTCCTATCAGCAGATGGAGGCCGGCAGTTTCCACAATGACAGCCTACATGGTCTGTTTCACTGACGAATCCAGTTGGCACTGCACTGAAGCTGCTCTGCAATAATTTATGAATGCCAGATGTTGACCTGGTGAGTGGGATGTTTGCTATGACTATATTAGTTCAGTTTAACGGGGGGGAGGGGGGGGGGAAATGCAAGGAAAAATCAAGCAGGAGAGAAACACAGTGGCTCCAGATAAGCCATTCCTCTGCAAACAAATCGAGTGTCATTAAAAGACAATGCCATAATGCCATCCCTGGGAAAAGGCCCATGCACAGGGGAGATCGAAAGGACTGTACCTACAGGTAGTCCCTGACTTACGAATGAGTTACATACCAAACACTTGGTCGTAACTCGATCTGTTCATAAGTCGGACTCCATTCATTTAAATGCGACCGCGCTGCTCGTAAGCGCAGATTGTGCGTTCATAACTCAGGAACCGGCTGTAATGCTCTTAATGAGAGGTTGGTCATAAGTACGAACGGTCATAAGTTGATGCGTTCGTAACTCGGGGACCACCTGTATTTAGAAAGGGACTCTTTCAAAAGAGGGAGGGGAGGAAGAGAAGAATTCGGCAGATGCAAGGCTGCTTACAGTGACTTAACCATCTACACTAAAACTTTACTCCTGCCAACAACACGCCCGCTACAACGACTTAGTAACTCCACCTCCATGAGTGGTGGAGAGTCAATGCTGAGGTAGTTTGGTCAATGCACTACCAGTGTGGACAGTGCTTTGCTTTCATTAAGGCTGCTGGCTTTCTGAAGCCATGCCATGATACCCCACACTGATAGTTGAATCAGTGCAAGCACTCCTGGTGCCACCAACACAAACAGCAAAGCGTAGACGTGCACAAGCGATGTAACCACTGCAGTGGCTGTGTCTACCAACGTCAATTAGGTTGAGATACTTCTGTCATCATTCCCCTTTATTCGGCTTTGGCGAGGCCGCATCTGGAGTAGCGTGTCCAGTTCTGGGCCTCCTACTACAAAAAGGATGTGGAGAGGGTCCAGCGAAGGGCAACCAAAATGATTAGGGGGCTGGAGCATATGACTTATGAGGAGAGGCTGAGGGACTTGGGTCTGTTTAGTCTGCAGAAGCGAAGAGCGAGGGGGGATTTGATAGCAGCCTTCAACTTCCTGAAGGGAGGTTCCAAAGAGGATGGAGAGAGGCTGGTCTCAGTCATGACAGATGGCGGAACAAGGAGCAATGGTCTCAAGTTGTGCTGGGAGAGGTCCAGGTTGGATATTAGGAAAAACTATTTCACTAGGAGGGTGGTGAAGCACTGGAATGGGTTACCTAGAGAAGTAGTGGAGTCTCCATCCCTAGAGGTGCTTAAGTCTCGGCTTGACAAAGCCCTGGCCGGGATGATTTAGTTGGAATTGGTCCTGCCTAGAGCAGGGGGCCGGACTTGATGACCTTCTGAGGTCTCTTCCAGTTCTATGATTCTATGATTCTGCAATGTAGACATGGCTTACAGTGTCCCCTGTGAGCTGTGTGCTTGTGTGGCCACTCAGGAGAGATCCCAAGGCCGCCCCACTGATTAGCAGAGTACCCACAGCTAGGTTTTTGTTTCTATTGGGGTGCACATTCACACATGCCTCAGTGCACATAAAAAAATTATCCCTCACATGGATGAAAAAAATCTGCACATGGATGGAAAAGATTAGCGGGAACATTGATGGCTTAATGTCACAGTTCATACAGGGATGTGTGGAGAACTTAGGCCTGAGGTAATGTACAAATGTAAATGGCTTAAAAATCCCCCACTCTCTAGTCCTACTGTTAAACTGAAGTATATTCTGGTGTAAGAAGGCTCTGCAATCACCGTATTCACTTCTGGTCAGACTCCTTCAAGGCAGAAGCAGAGGCGGTGCTGCGCTCTAGCTGATCAGGCGGCTTCTCCTCTGCTCCAGCCTAGGTAGAGTGTGGTGCACCGGAGCTGAACACCATGGCCAGCTGGCCTACTCCAGCCCAGCTGCCCTGCGCTCAGCCCGGGGAGGCTACGCCTCACTCCAAGTGGGCTGGAGCAAAGAGGAAGGGCTTCCCAGCCAGCAGGAGAGTGGCACAGCCTACACGGGCAGAGCGCAGGGCAGCTGGGCTGGAGCAAAGAGGAGGACTGCATGGCCAGCTGGCCATGGCGCTCAGCCAGGGTGCACCACCCTCCACGTGGGCTGGAGCAGAGGGAAAGCGGCCCAATCAGCTGGAGTGCGGCGCAGCCTCCTCCGCCACAGCCAGCTGGCCGGGGTGTTTCAGCCCTCTGACCCAACAGATCCCACCACAGCTACTCACCTGTGTTGCTGCTCTGTGAGTAGCTGCTCCGCAAAGAGTGCCAATTCAAAATTAGTTGTGCGCAGGCATGCAGTCCAGAAGGAGCTAAAGATAGACTCATAGGCTGTGTCTACACCGGCATGATTTTGCGCAAATACTTTTAATGGAAAAGTTTTTCTGTTAAAAGTATTTGTACAAGAGATTGTCTATACTGACATGTGCCTTTGTGCAAAAGCATCCGTGCCAGTGCTGACGCTCTCTTGTGCAAGAAAGCTCCGATGGCCATTTTAGCCATCGGGCTTTCTTGCGCAAGAAATTAACATTGCTGTCTACACTGATCCTCTTGTGCAAGAATACTTGCGCAAGAGGGCTTATCCCTGAGCGGGAGCATCAGAGTATTTGCGCAAGAACCACTGATTTTGACCATTACAAAGTCAGTATTCTTGCGCAAATACTCGCGGCCAGTGTAGACAGGCGGCATGATTTTGCGCAAAAGCAGCCGCTTTTGCGCAAAATCATGCCAATCTAGACGCAGCCATAGAGCCCCCGCGATCAACAGGTAGACTGACCACAGCAATAGAGTATGCAAGACATCATTCAGTTCCCAGAGACAGCGGAGCTGGCCTTTGAGAAGTCAGCTAATTAATAATGGCTCAATAGCCAGACTCTGGGAATCATCCAAGTCCAGAGTGGTCACCACTCTGGTAACACCCAGAGCCTTAACGACTGATCACCATTTCCAGACTAAACCCAAGGGACTGGTAGGTAACACAACCAAAGAATGCCAATCAGTTACCCCTGTATTGGGCCCAGGAACTTGGATTTGGATAAAGCATCTGGATTTAAAGACAGACATCAAGAGATTGAGAATCTACCACTTTCCTGGATCACCTGTGCTAATGGCTCGTCACCTGCACTGCAAAGAACTGTGCCCTATTTCCAAGTTGATTTTTTCTGGCTTTAATTTCAAGCCCCAGATTCTTGTTCTGCCTTTCTCCACATCTCACTCCTGTAACACCAGGTGTAAGTTGAACCTCTCTAGTCCGGCACTCTCTGGTCCAACAACATCCGTGGTCTGGCATGATTTTAGGTAGCTGAATGTCCACTTATCATGGGTGTGGCCAAGTTTCCCGTGGTCCCATAGTTTGTTTACACTCACCGGTCCTGGCTCTCAGTGTTCTGTGTTATTTAGCTTTAATTTACCCCTAAATATCTCCCAAGAGCCCCGTAAGCAGTGGAAGTGTTGCTAATGCTGCTAGCCAATATTGACCTCCCGTGGTTGGGTAAATTCTCTGGTTTGATATTGGTCAGTTCTTGAGGGTGCTGGACTAGAAAGGTTCACCCTGTATCTTCTCCCCAAGAGGGTACTGACTGATACAGTGTAACCAGGTCACCCCTTAAACTATTTTTATAAGCTACAAATGGATTGAATTCCTTAACTCTCTCATTGTCAGGCATTTTCTCTACCCCTTCAAACATTTTTGTGGTTCTTCTCCGTGCTCCCTCCAGCATTTCGACATCCTCTTTACAAAAGTGGACGCCACAAGTACAGACAGTGTCTCACCAATGCCATATGCAGAAGGGGAGGGGGGAAAAAAATCACCTGCCCAACAATTTTCCATCTAAGCGAGGATATTTTCCACCCGCGTGCACAATACATTTTGTTATGTGCACCAAAGCATGTGTCAATGTGCACCACCAGTAGAAACAAAACCTAGCGGTAGGCACTCTACTAATTGGATGGGCGGCATTGGAATTTCTCCTGAGCAGCAGTACAAGCACTCAGCCGACAGGGAACACTGCTCCCTGTGGTTTCTATATCCAAGGATCACATTGGCATGTTTTGCACCAGCATCACACTTGAAGCTCACATTCAGTTTAGGGTAAATTGAATATTCGAGTAACTTCATGAATTCTTATCGGTTACTTGACTATTCTATAGTCCCCAAGGGCAGGGCTGGCAGCCAGTGCACTTAGGCCCCGCTCCCGAGGAGTCCCCTACCACTTTGCGCGGGATGCCAGGCAGAAGCTGGTCTGCGAGGAGAGCCAGTTTAAAAACCAGCTCCCCTCCCCCTGCACTGCTGTGTCTGATACAGAGGCAGCAGCCCCTGTCCGGGGAGGGAAATGCATATAGTCTATAGCATTAACCTGTGAACTTTTGGTTATCGGCTAATCGGTTAACCGACGACACTATTACATCCCTAGTTCAGTTATTTGCCCTCTATGACCTTAAACCCTTCTCAGGCATTGGAGTCCCAGGATTCAGGCCTCGACTGCATTCAGCAAAACTTTGCACTCTGGGAGGGGAAGGGGGATGCCTCGGTGGCTCTGTGGACTCCAGTCAGAATGTTCCCCTTGCAGCCAATTGAGTAACCAGTAATGCAGCTAGGAAGCGTTCCCCTCTCTAGGGGGTAGAAGTCAGACTCCTTCAGTTGGGCTCAACTTCTCTACAACTCCACAGCAGGCCCAGAAAGTACCACTGAATCTCAGTTCCTGGAGGCACAGGAGTTTAAGTCACAGACCCTTATCAATGGGACACCAAAGGGAAGCCTGGCATTACAGTAGGAGGCTGTCAGCTCACAGGGTGATCGCTCCTCTGGCTGGGGAGTTGTGTCCCCTGTTCCAGTTCCTAATCCTATGCCCTGGCTACTAGATCAAGCCCCGTCTGTTGTTAGGAGGCATATGACTCTGGGTCTACACTGATCCAGGGCATGCTCTGCTCACCCTTGGCCAACATGCATTGTCCTCAAGGGAAGGGTGGGGGGGGGGGGGGAGAGACAGGGGGGAGGAGGAGGAAGAGAAACACAGCTAAGGGATGCAGCAGGGACTCACCACTGGTTATCCTGCATTAGCTCAGTAGCATCATGGGAACTCTGCAATTCCTCCCCACGACTCAGGACCAAGTACAGCAGGGACAGGCCAAACTGCAGAGAAAGACGAAGTAATAAGAGAGTGTGCGCGTGAAGGAGGGGACAGCCTCTAGGCCTGACCCCCAGCAGGCACTCCTCTCTTCTGGGGGTGCTGTAGCACATTTCCCACTCCTGGGTCTGAAGCCTTCACTCCCCCATTACCAGCCTCTGCTCACGGCCCTTTAGCTTACCCCAGGGCCTGACTGCAGCGAGTCAGGGAGGCCTAGAGGGAACTATTACAGCACAGCACGTGCCGCCCACGAGCTCGGGTCATCTTCCTTTCGAGGACAAACCACAGTGGCATCACCGCACCCCAGTCAGAGGCCAAGGGACTTATTTGTCTTACTTCTCACCTGGGCGCTCTAGTCCTAGTCCAGGACCCCTGGATCCAAAATTTAGTAATAACAGAGAGGGGAAAAATTCCGATTAAGACAAGCCCCCTGCCTAACAGGATTAGCCTTGGACTGTGCAAGAGCAACACTGGGCAGGATGAGAAATGTGCATTGTTCCTTTGCTACAGATAGAGCCTTCACATTCCCTCAGCCTCTTGGGAATACACGTCTTGGTTTCCTCTCTTTGCCCATCATGGACCCATTATATCTTTTTGGTTTCTCCACTATGCTGGGCTTACCAAAGCAGACACCCACCCCTGCCCAGAAGCAGCTTCTTCCCAGATGCACTGAGGGTTGTAATTCAGTGCAGGGGCTGTATGATCTCCCATAGTGCTGTCCCACGTTTGCAGGGGACTGCCCCAGAACAGCATGCTGCTTCCGAGTCTGCTCGCCAGCCTTCACCATCGTGCTTTGGCCCATGATTGCCTTGGCTGGAGTCCCTAGGACCAGGGTTCAACAGGCTTTTGGAGATAGTGAGCGTATAGAATTCCAAGACTCGTGCTTTACCTTAATTCTCCTCTGGATCCAAATGAATCCCAGAGAAAGTAACTGATCCGTCACAGGCCTCGTAAGCACTATAGAGCCTTATCTACCATTAAAGCAAAAGCAGCAAAGACCAGGGAAGCAGACCCTG
Organism: Pelodiscus sinensis; assembly: GCF_052426305.1. NCBI lineage: Eukaryota > Metazoa > Chordata > Testudines > Trionychidae > Pelodiscus > Pelodiscus sinensis. The sequence continues at coordinate 127,165,359 of NC_143056.1, read as the reverse complement.
ACTACGAGGAAGAGATGCACAAGGAGGAAGACTCCTAGCATCGGCCCGTCCCTGGTGGTACTTCTAAGGTGCCTTTCACTCTGCTGTGCAAGTGTGCAATGTAAAGCTGCCTACCCCACAGCTGTCTGTGCCATGCAAGGAGAGGAGAGGGAATGGAAGTGTCTGCAGGAAGATTTTATTCCCTGTCCCCAAGTGAGTCCCATTCATTTAGCTCCTTCCTCATCGACCCCTGTTGCTGCAGGAGATTCCAGTGCCAGTTAGCTCAACCCTACTTCTTCTGGCAAGGAAGCTGCTGGTCAGAAAGGACGACCTCTCAATGCCTGGTTGGCCTGTCCCTGGTTTCATGAATCACATTCAGGGAATTTTCACACACCCCGGCATGGAGAAGAGGACCTATTGGATGGATTGGTGTTTGGAACCTCTCCCCGGACACTGGGTTGGCTAATGAGGGCAACTCTCCAGTTCAAAAGAGAAAGGAGGGTCTGAGTCTCTCGCTGTTCCCCAGGCCAGAGCGAAACAGGAGAGAATCAAGCAAGGGGAAGCATCTCTAGCCTCTCACACTTGAGTGTGCCAGGCATGTCTATAGCTAAATCAGATCCCAGCAATGAAGGAATCAAGCGTGCAACTACTGCTTCTCTCAGTGCTCAGCAATAGCCCACGCCACAGGCACCTTGTTCTGGAGCACAGCTGCGAGGTGCAGGTTGGCAGGCGCTGGCGCCGTGGCGCTTTGAGGTAGGTTCGCTAGCTGCTGCAGAAGGCTGGTGACCGTCTCCGATGGAAGATGATAGAGAACGAGAGAGAAGGGCCTCAGTAAGCACGGCAGCACCTGAAGGAGAGAAGAACAATATAAAATCACAGATAGCCGAGTATGCAGGGAGCTCCCCATGCTCCAGGAGGGGCCATGCAACAAATCCAGACTTCATTTCCTATTGGCAGGCAGGGCAGGGGCTCTCAAGGGCATGCCGTGTGAGTGAACCCAGGTATCCAGGTGACACGGAGTGGAGACGGCTGGCAAACCAGGAGAGAGAAAAGATGGGCAGGAATTGAAGGGATAGTTCGCCTGCGTGCCATGAAGTGACAGCATTGCCTCTGGGATGAGATGTGGTGGCTACATTATACAGAGAACTGTCCTCCCACCTCTGTCTCTCACCATTTGGAGTTTGTTATAGGACAAGAAGCAGTGGGCTTAAATGGGCAGCAAGGGAGATTTAGGTTGGACATTAGGAAAAACTTTATGTGAGGGTAGCTGAACACTGGAATAAGTTGCCTAGGGGGGTTGTGGAATCTCCCTCATGGGAGATATTTCAGAGCAGGTTAGACAGACACCTGTCAGGGATGATCTAGATCAGTGTTTCTTAACCCTTTTTTTTTTTTTTATAAAGAACCCCTTTGAAAACTGTAGGTACTGGGGGTACTTATACTTTTTTTTTTTCCTCCTACCATTGCAACACATTTGTTTAAAGAACTTAATCATAGCCAGACAGGCAATGACATTTTTGGGTGTAAAAAGTACAAAAGTAATAAAATGCTGTAAAACTTAACACAAAAATTCAGTTCTCTAAATTTCAGTTGTGTTGACGTACTCCCCCCCCCCCCAGATTCCTCTCAAGTGCCCCTAAGGGTACTTGTACCACTGGTTGAGAAACACTGATCTAGATGATGCTTGATCCTGCCATGAGGGCAGGGGAGTGGACTCGATGACCTTTTGAGGTGCATTCCAGTTCTAGTGTTCTATGAGTCAAGGACCGTATGTGTTTGAGGCCCCATTGTGCTGGGTGCTGCACAATCACACCAAACACTTCTGGGTGCTGTGCGATACTGTTAGCATGTAGTCATTTACATAATTAACCAATAAGCCTGGGTTTATCGGTTAATTCCACTGGCTAAATGCACCCCGCTGCCTCTATACCTCTGTATCAGAGGCAGCAAGGGGGGGGAGGGGTGGCAGAAGCCAGCTCCCTGCGTGTGCCAGCTCCCACCAAGCTGCGTGCCTTCCATCTAGAGGGAGAATTTCCGGGAGAGCTGTGTGTGTGTGATGAAAATGGACGCACAATGGATGTCTGCGTATCTTACTGGACCATCCTGTCCAAGGATCTCAAAGCACTTTCCCAAACACTGAATTCTCACAAACCCATATGAGGCCAGGAACACTAACTCAGCAGAGACCAGTTCGTTATTACCCCCACTGACAGAGCTGCAAACCTGCAAAGCGACTTCCCCCTGCTCACACAGTGAAAGCAGGAATTCAGATTCTCAGTCTCCTGCTCTGATCGTTTGACAATGCTGCCTCTGAGATGCAGACAACTCGTATCAACCACCTGACAGCAAGCTCTTTCTGTTGCAGCCTCCTTGCTTACCTCATCCTGAGCATCCTTCTTGATCAGGAAGGGCAGGTTTCTGGCTGTTGCCATGAGTATGTCGGTCGCCTGCTCTGGAGACAGGAAGGGCAGGATCCGGGCAACCATACGCTTTCCTTTCCGGATACACATGATTTGCACGAAGTGGTCATCACTCAGCCTGCCCAGAGGAGAATGTTTGGATGGTCATTAGCCAGGTACCTTCCCTAGCTCCCTGTGGGTCTATACAGTGGACAACCAGAAGAGCTTATGCCCAGAAAACAGACAGCATGACAAAAAGCTTTGCTACCTATCAGGCCTGACTGGACCAATGCACATGAAGGACGAGGACAATAAAATTCCTCTGACCCTGAGGCCTGCCCAGTCACACTTTCCTCCTGAGCGCAGACCCCCTCTGTCCCGGCCTAGTTTCTCCCATTTCCAGGGGCAGACCCTGCCCTGCATATGGACTAGGTGAGGGGCAGAGGGGCCTCACTCCAGGCAGGACTGGGCAGTGCCCTCCCCCTCCCACATGCCTCAGTCTCTTCCTTCTCCATCTTTCCAACTGAAGTCAGTGGGGAGGGGAGGAGGAGCAGCATCCAAAGGAGAGTGTCCTGGCTGTTTGAGTGAGCTTGGTACTAGCGAGGGGGCTGCCCCACATGAGGGATGGGCTGTAGACACTCACCCTACCCTGAAGCAAAGGAGGGGAGAATTCCATAGTCCTCCCCTTTCTCTAGGGTGAGAAGACAAGACAAGGCTGGTGGGGGGAGGGGCTCAGACATGCGGCGCCAAGAGCACTGGAAGCAGAGTCATGTTGCTCACCTCTCTTGGCCAGGCATTTTCCCCCTCAGATTGTCATACATGTCACAGATCTTCTGCTTCCGCTCCTCCATCAGGGTTGGCCGCTGCCCTTCCAGGCTCAGCAGGTAGCGCCTCTCGTAGTCCTCCACGTCCAGGAGGAGGCTGTACGTCTGCAGGACATGCAGCCAGATCAGAGCCATTCACAGGCACCCCCACTACCCCACAGCTAGTCCGGGCAGGAAAGCTCTGCCTCCAGAGCAGACTCAGAGCACGCTGCATCAGCAAGCCCTATAGAGAGAGTGCCGGCGTTCCCAGGGAAGCGGCAAGTGGCCAGCATGCCTCCACCACAGCTGAGAGACGCCACCACTCGCCTTGGCCTGGCTGCTGATGCAGACAACCAAGAGGAAAGGTGTTTCCATTATTCACTACCAGTTTTGTTTAAAGCAGGAAGTCAGTCAGCAGCTGGAAAGCAAGGAGCATGCCCAGTTCACGGCAGGGATTTGGGAAGGGGTGTATGTGGGGATCACTTTTCCCATGGCTTACAAATATCCCCAGCCCCCAAGCGGCATTTACCTGGGGTACCGGCCAGGTCAACTCTTACAAAGGTGGGAGAGGGGGAGGTCTCATCTCATGCTCACCTTCTCAATGGTGACAAGGGTCTGTCGTCTCTTGTCCCGAACCTGCTTCTCCGTTGTCTCCTAGGGGCAGGGAGTGAGGCAGCCCCGAGTGGAGCATGGAACAAAAAGCAGCATCAGAAAGGAGTGGACCAGGGGGCGGGGGGGGAAAGAGGACCAAACCTCGAGTGGAAAGAAAGAGCCCAGACTGCGCAGGGCAGCCATAACCGCCGTTACTTACATCGTCTTCGCTCCGGGAGGTCACCACCGCGTCAATCATTTTTCGGGGGTTATTGACACTGGAGACTGTGAGCTTCCCCAGCGACCCCTCAAACTGCACTGCAAGGACAGAGGAATAGCCATGTGGCTGGAGTCACCGCCTCAAGCCTCTGCTCCCTTAGCCATGCCACAGAAATCTTAACCCGTGTCTCCTCCAGCTTCCCCCGGCCACTGCACCAATGCCCTCCCCCTGACCCCGAGAGCCCTGATTGCTTCCTGCCCTCCCCAAAGCAGCTCTGCAGCTGTCTCCAGCTCCACCCCTCTCCACAGCAAGTCTATGGTGCTTCTTTTGCCCCAGCGCCACGATGGATAGCCGCCTCCACTATTAACACAACAATATGGCTAGGGAGCGAGGTGCTATTTCAGCACCAACACGTCCCCACAGGTCTGTTGGTTCCCTGCTGGCCCATGCATTGCCCACCTCCCCCCAAGGGGCATTTACCTGGCTTGTAGGCATGCTCTAACTTGGCCACTTGGGGCGTGATGAGTTTAGTACGTTCTTTCTTCGGGCCATCACCATGCATCTCCTCCGCCGCAGACACTTTCTCCAGCTTCTGGAAGTAATTCTGAGGGGAGAGGGAGAAGGAGGTAGCAGTGGTTAGGAGCCCAGCACTGAGACTGAGGCCCTCAGAACCAGTGTGCCATCACACGCCAAGTCCCACAGCTAGTGGGGCTGACAAGCCAGTCTGTGGGGGAGCAGCCAGGGGAATGCAACAGATGGTGAAGCACAGTTCTAGAGTCAGCTAAAAGCATTGTAGTGGGAGCTCAGCTACAGCCCCTTACCAGCAGTTACTTCTCTGGGAGGAGCAAACTAGGGATGTTAAATTTAGATTAATGGGGTAAATAGTCGATGCAATTTGTATTGGCTATTTGATTATAGCTGATAAGGGCACCTCCCCAGGGCTGTTGCTACACTTCAAAGGTGAAAGTGCTGCGGGGAGCATGGGGTCAGCTGGGGAGATCCCAGCTGGCCCCGGGCTGCACATGGCGTTTCAAAGCAGCAGATCCTGGGCCCCACATGGTGCTGCCGTTTTGAAGCACCCTCTCTTCTCCCCCCACACGCGGCCATTTTCCAATACAGGCAGCAAAAGGGGGGGGGGGCGACTAGTCAACTATCCGATAAGCATTTGCTGGTCAACTAGTTGTTCACATCTCTAGTGCAGATGGGGGTTAGCATGGTCAGCCAGCTGTCCCAGGGACAGCTGATCTTACCCTTAAGAATAAGCTAGGTCAGGGTGGCTCAGCTAATGACTTGCAAAGCATTTACCTGATAGTAGAAGTCATCCAGGTAAGGGTCAGTGCTTTGTAACTGCATCATCTGGATCTTTGACACCCAGTCCTTTTCCCGCTGCAACATGAGATTGGCGTAGGGGTCTTTCCGCAACTGCTCCTGATGGCAGGTCCGGTGGCCCCCTCGGTCCCCCGCCGAGCCATTCAGACTCCGGTGCTGGCTGGTGGGAGGACCCATACAAATTCAGAAGATACAGAAAGGGCACAGTGGAGCGGGCACACGGATATTGGCCTGCATTGCAGGATGGCTGAATTTTCTCACCCCGTGGAGTTCTCACCCTCCCCACCCCCCACCATCCGAATGCAGGCGATTCCAGGACTCACTTCCTGTTCTGCTGCTGTCTCTGATGTAAGAGCCGCCGATGCTGAGGGTGAAGGTGAGTTGTATCTGGTCTGAACATCTGCGAATGAGGCCTAGAGAAGAGAGTTGTTATAACCTCAGATTGGTCATCTCTGGAGAGTCACGAGAGCCTCTCCAAGTGGGAATGGTGAGCTCAGGGACAGGAGGCAGAGGACAACTGTGGTACCTTAAGTTCTGCAAGTGGGACCCAGGACATGGCGGGTGCTGCTGCTGGGATGGGGTTGGTGCAGAAGGCGGGGGCCCCCCAAAAAAGGCACGGAACCCACTGGCTGGAGACACCATCTGCCCAACTCTGCCTTGAAGCAACTTGGGGTTCATGGATGCGAGGGGGCTGCCAACGAGCCCAGAGACACGAGCAAACTGGCTGGGAGACATGCGTCCAGCCTGCAGAGATGGGGGCAAGGAGAAAGACCACCACAAACATTACCACAGAGAGAGAGCAGGACAGACAGACAAGACTGTTATCATGGGGAGCACACAATGGGAGCTACCAACTGTCTGAGAAGTAGCAGAGAGACAGCCACACAAAGGCAGAAGAGAGATCACAGATACCAGAGACCAATGCAGAGCGCACAGGATGCTGCTGAAAAATGATGTAGAACAAGAAGGAACAGTCTGAGCTTTACCTGTGCTCCTCCTAGAAGCTGCGCTCTCTGAAGGTGAGTGAAAACAGGAGTGACGCTGGGAGGAAACGGGTGGCCCAGGAGGGAGGAATTCTGGGGAAAGAAAATGGAAGAGCAAAAAGGAAACACTAGTTCTAAACAAAGAATCAAAATCAACCCAACATGGACATTCAGCAGGTGCATGCTCCAGAGACATTCGGATCAGAGAGAAAACGAGAAACTGCAGAAACACCCAGATCAGCAACAGAGAGGCTGAGAGTAGGCACATGAGCTTCTGGCACGTGGGATACATCTGGGCCAGAGGGGGAATGGAGAAAGGGGAAGAAGTGCTGAGATACAGAAAGGCGGCTCTCCAGACAACACATGGAGGCCACAGCATTCAACACCAGATGATTCCCCTTTAAGAAAAAATTAGACACAGAGGCCTATCTCTAGAAGGGAATGGCATTAGAGGAAGGATCAGAGGGCAGGTGAGATAGCGATGGGAAAGGACCTCAGGAGTCCTGAGGAGGTGAGAGAGGCTTGGGGGTGAAGCTGATGGAGAATGGACATTAGGAATGTTAGAAGGGACAGTTGTTGGGGACGGGGGAGCAAACCAGGAACACAGAGTGAGAGACACTCCATACCGGGACATTGCAGAGCTGGTTTGGGGACATCCTCTCGCCGTAGGGGGCAGGATAACGCTGCTGCATCGGGGCCCTGATATGAACAGGCTTCGGACACAGGATCTATCATGAAGGGGAAACCAGAAAAGGGAACAGGTCTTAGTCCTATAAACTAGCTTCCCTTTTCCTTGCCAACATCTGCCAGGCAACTCCTCCCATGGAGCTGTCACTCAGGGCTCACTCATGAAGCAGAACGCAGACTGACCAGCAGTACACCATATATAGAGTGCCTCCACCACCTCCAATTCCTTATCTTGCAGCAGAGGGGGAACCCCCCAGTACACACAGCAGCAGCATCTCCAGACTCTTGCCCAGTGGAGACTGGCTGGATTGCATCTTGTTTTGGGCAGCAATGCCACATCCCTGTCCTGATGCCAGACACTGGCATGTGAAAGCAGCCGATGAAGGAGGTGAAGTAGTGATATCTGAAGAACAAGCCACCTGCCCTACCTTTAATTTCTCCTCCACCTGGCAGGACCCAGGCATGCACTCAGATGGGTTGCTGCTCTAAAGATTGAGCAGTAGCAAAAGCTAGTGGCAGGCTCCCTTAATTAAGCATCCTGGAAATGTTAGGCTCTTCACTTTCTTGGGTCTCCCTTTCTACCCTAATCCTTCCTGGAAACACCACCCTTTCCTGAAACCACAGTGACCAGACCAACCTCCTGCCAGAGAAGAGTGAGGGGAAGAAATACCTGCTGATTGAAGTTGGCCATGGCACCCTGCTTCGGTGGCGTGCCGATGGGGACAGCCCGGACCGGGGGGCTCCCAATGACTGGAGAGGACGAGCGTCTGGGCAGTGCCCTCTCTGAGAGATCCCGTTCATCCTCCTGGGTCTGCGAGGGTTTCTGAGGCAGAGCATATTCCAGCACGGACACCGCGGGCATCTCCTGCATGCGGGAGGAGGGGAAAACACAGGCAATGATTTGCTACTTTGAACCATGTGCAGTTTACCAGCAGCACCACTCCGCATGCACCGGGGCTCAGTGAGAACAGAGGCCCTCGTGGCACAGCTGAAGCAAGGAAATCTGCCTAATGAGAAACAAGGAGGATGGTCAGGAAAGCAGACGCTCTCTGGGAAGCTTCACCTGCAGCTATGATCTAGAGGGCAGGGGTCCCGGCCTAAGGAACGAAACCCTCAGCTGGAAGTCAGGGTACAGAGTTCTAGTTGGGATTCTGCCAGATTCCATCACCAGATCGACACGTTACTAGCAAGCTCTGCAAAGGGAGCTTGGTGTCCTTCAGAACAACCCAGCTGTGTGCGAAGGATCATTGCTTTGTTGGCTGCCTTTTGTGGCACCACACACTTTGCTACTTTTTAGCCCTATTAGCCCTGCAGAACCAGCTCAGAGGCCGGAGCACAAGTTGGACTCTGTTCTGGTTCAAGCATCAGCATTCTTAACTAAGTTCTGATTGGCACAATCATTATCTTGAGGAGTTCACATCAACTGGACCGTAACTAGCTCTGTAACACCTCTCAAAAGGGGCAGGGTTATTGGGGATAATACACAAGCAAGAGTCAAGCCAGCTTGGCTTGCAGACCCAAGAGGAAATTGGCAGAGCTGACAGCTAAAAGACTATTTCTTGTCAACAGATCTTGTTTGATCTAAAGTCTGCAGGAAGCAAGCCCAGGCCTACCCGGCACAATGCTACCTTAGAGCCACTTTACACAGCAAAAGGGCTCTTTAGGAGTAAATCAAGTCTCTCACTTCAGGGTCTAAGCTGGCTTTCACGGGAGCTGAGAAGGAATCATCCACTCAGCATGGCCACAATAAGCTAAATGCATTATGGAAAACTACAACTTCCTCATAAGCATCTGCCATCAGTACCACTGGGCTACAGCCTCATGTGAACAGCAGGCAGCAGGATGCTAGACAAAAAGGGTTAGCGGCTGGTCCAGGGTAAATGACAGAGCTGGCAAATCTTCGGTGCCTGAGGAGCACAGAGGCTTCTGCTCTGCATGGGAAAGGGATTTCTGGGGTGGGAGAAAAGTGTCTCCCCTGAAAGAGGCTGGATTAGTAACAAGGCAGGACATGGCACCTGAGTGAGAAGTGGTCCTCGGATGCGCCTGAGAACTGCGGATCCATCCCAGATGCTAGAGTTGAGGCCTCCAGGCTGCTGTAAAGGAGAGAATGGCGGGTTACCTTAGGGAGGGCTCTCCTGTCTTTCCATTCATTTCCTGCTTCTCCCCCCACCTAAAAATACCGCACTCACCAGCATGGAGGGCTGGGTTTGTACAGCCTGCATGATGGCTGGATCTTCCAGCTCGTTGTCAATAACCAGCTTGCTCAGCCTCTCGGCCAGGTTCTCCTCATGGTGGCCCAGCAGATCCATCTCATCATTGACGGTCCCATCCTCCAGCTCTCTAGCTGTTGCAGGCTTGTCTTCCAGTTCTGCAAGCCGCTCATGTGCCTCCTGCCAGTCATCATCTGCAAGGGAACCACAGAAAGGAAGCAGGGCTGGCACCTCAGTACCACTCATTTATGCTGCAGCCAATTATACCTCCCGGGCACCAATGGACTGGAATAGTGTGGAAATGCTACAGGTCAGACTGAGGGACATCAGCAGAGCTTTAGGTGGAGCAACCCACGACTGAAGCTGCAGGAGTGGGAGTGGCTAAGGGCAGGACTAAGAAGATCTCCAGCCAGCTATGGCATTCCCCTGAAGTAGAGTTAGGAACAGAGATGAGGCAGTAAATGGGAAATGCAGCAATCACCAATAGCACCAGCTCCAAACGTGTCATCATTGAACTGGTCGATATCTTCATCCTCCTCACCCAGGGTCTGAAAAGCATCTTCATCCTCATCCGGAGGACAGTCCTCCAGGGACTTGGAAAAGAGCAAAGAAAGAACAATGAACCGGCTTCCAGAAAAGTCAGTTTGACATGCCCATTCAGCATCACCGGAGTGGGCTTCCCTCAGTCACCTCGTGTCCAAAGCTAGGGCTCTGAGCCTGTCTGAACCATTCTGTGGAGATGGTCTCATTTCTCTATATCAGCACATCCCAAGCATGGCCCTTCAGCAGAAAAAGAGTCATCACCTCCAGCACACACTAAACACAACTCCTCAGACAAGGCACGTTACTCCCCAGAAAGCGTGTCCCAAAACACCCACCCACAGGGCACCCACGACCATCAAACAAGGTACTTCTGCCCAATCATGGACTAAGTGCATCCCACAGGAAAGACATCATTCTCCTCTCTCTCTCACTCACCCTCTCCTTACAAAGAATGCCACCCCACAGATAAACATCCCATTTCAAGCACACCTCCCCAGACAGCATGAGGGGAAGGAGGGAAGTCCAGCGGTTACGGGGTCCAGTTTGGGATCAATTTCCCTGCTCTGCCACTGTGACATTTCAAGCAAGTCACTAAGTCTCTTGGGGCTCCTGTTCACCATCTGTACAAAGAGAAAATAGCACAGCCCAGCCTTACACAGGTGCTACAATGATAAATATGCTAAAGATTGTGAGTGTGACAGGAGCCAGAGAAATACAAAGAATACTCTCCTACCAAGACCAAGCATGCCCCATATTCCTCCCATGCACACCCTGAAACATGGTACCTGACATACACCATACAACAAACATAACTTACATGTAAGACACATGTATCCTTGCCTCCCAGCATGGACCAAGAGTGTCCACTCAAATGCCTTCTCTGACCCAAGCCAGCTGGGTAAGAAACAAGTGTGCTCCTAGCCTCAGTTTACAAAAACATAGTGGCCAGCAAGCACTCACTACGCCATATCCACCACTCAATTAGGTTCTCCCTCAAACTGTTCACTTTCTGAATCCCATCACCTAAAAGCACACAACTTTTCAGTTAACACAGCAGACAGACTAGGATCAGCTTACAGGCTGAACCTCTTTCGTCTGGCAAAAATTGTGGTCCAATATGATTTTAGTTAGTCCCCTATCCTAGGTCTGACCAAGTTTCCCATGGTCCCATAAAGTTTGCTTACAGCCATCATTCTTGGCTCTCAGTGCTCTGATTCAGCTCTAATTTACCCCTAAATGTCTTCTAAGATACCAGTAAGTAGTGGCAAGTGTTGGCGATGCTGCCTAACAATATCGACCTCGCATGTTTGGCAAATTCTCTGGTTCGGCACCAGTGGTGCCAGACTAGAGGGGTTCAACCTGTATCAGCAAATCTAACCTGAGTGGCCAACATCCCCGGGCATCTCTCTGTGCCACCTCCTGATCCCATAACCAGAATCTAGCTCAGATGCACATACCCCCCCATGTACACCAGACTCAGAAGAGCTGCCCCAGGCCTGTACCCCAATAGTTCCTGCTCCAAAAGACATGCACCCTCCATATCCCACATCCTAAGAAAGGTACATACTATGGCCCATGCAGCCCCCTCAGTCACCTTGACCCCAGCCCACATTCTGCATTCCCACCTCAAAGAGGCAGCTTTAGCCTATCGGACATGCTACCTCCTTCTGAAGGACGACCCAGCCCACACCCTGTAGAATCACCCTCAGAGCCCCCTACTCCAGGCCACAGTATCTGTGCCATGTGTGCCCCCGCCACACTGGCTTGTACCCGACCATGCACCCTGCAACAGAGGGCCCTCCTGGACCGTGGCCCAACATCCACACAACTGAGACCCCTCCCCAAATCACACCACTCCCTACAGAGGCCCTCTAGCTCATGCTTCCCCAAAGGTACCTCCCACAGACCTCCCCCAGCAGCCCAACACAGGCACAAGCCAGGCCTCCCAGTCAACACCCCCTGCCTGTACCCACCCAGAATCCTATGCCCCTCCAGACACAATCCCTGACCCACCCCCCCACCTCTCAGAACTGTGTCCTCCAGCCCCAACCCCACCCCACAGCTCCCGCCAACAATGTCCAAAATACCCAAGCCTCCCCAGCCACGCCCCACCCCCAGACACACGTGCCCCTCAGACTCCCCTGCAATCCCGCCCCAGACCTAGCCTGCCAGCCCATGACCCGCCAGCTCGTGCCCCTCCTGCACCCCCCCCCCAGGGCTAGCCCCCCCCAGCCCATAACACCCGCCAGCCCGTGCCCCTCCTGCACCCCCCCGGGCTAGCCCATAACACCCGCCAGCCCGTGCTCCTCCGGCCCACGCCCCCCCCCGGCCGTGCCCCTTTGGCACCCCCCAGCCGTTCCCGCCAGCCCCGCCCCGTGACCGAGGAGGAAGTTGGGGCTCCGAGCGGGGGGGGGGGGGGCGGGGGAGAAGTAGCGCAGGGGCGGAGGTCAGAGGTCAAAGGTCGCAGGCGGGGTGGGCGGTGCCCGGGGCAGCCCCTCACCTGGTAGCGGAACATGGTGAGCGGCGCGGAGACTCCCACCGCCAGGGAGGCTCCGCGCGGACCCCGCTCCGGCTCCGAACCCCCGCCCCTCGCTACGCATGCGTCGCCGTCAGGACACATGATTATGACGTCATCGCGCCACCCTCCCCGGCCTTTCCTGTCGGTACGCAGGCGCACTACGTCTAGCGGCCCTGCTCCTGCTGTTAAAGAAACAGCGCCTGGGGCCACTCTTAAAGGGCCAGTGTCCCTTTCCCTGCCTGTGGCCTCTTAAAGGGCCAGTGTCTCTTTCCCTGCCTGTGGCCTCTTAAAGGGCCAGTGTCCCTTTCCCTGCCTGTGGCCTCTTAAAGGGCCAGTGTCTCTTTCCCTGCCTGTGGCCTCTTAAAGGGCCAGTGTCCCTTTCCCTGCCTGTGGCCTCTTAAAGGGCCAGTGTCTCTTTCCCTGCCTGTGGCCTCTTAAAGGGCCAGTGTCTCTTTCCCTGCCTGTGGCCTCTTAAAGGGCCAGTGTCTCTTTCCCTGCCTGTGGCCTTTTAAAGGGCCAGTGTCCCTTTCCCTGCCTGTGGCCTCTTAAAGGGCCAGTGTCCCTTTCCCTGCCTGTGGCCTCTTAAAGGGCCAGTGTCTCTTTCCCTGCCTTTGGCCTCTTAAAGGGCCAGTGTCCCTTTCTCTGCCTGTGGCCTCTTAAAGGGACAGCGTCTCTTTCCTTTTCCTTTGACCAGAGCACTGAAGGCTGGGGGAGGTCTCCCTAGTGGCAGGCCCCTCTTTACACCCTCACTGATTTGCCCCAGCGCTGGGCAGCCTCAACAGCCCCCACACACCCAATGGGGCACCAGAGCCCTGCTGCCCGAAAGGCCGAGCCGCCCCGCCAGGGCCCCGGGATCCGCACGAGGCACTGCCAGGAGGCCTCGCACACGGGGGCCACCGCCCCACCTGTGCCACACTCCCCGGCTGCTTCTGCTGCAGCCTGGGCAGCCTCATGCTCTTTGCTCAGTTACCCACCCCCAGGCTGCTTCGTCCTGCTGCTCTTTGGGGGCCCCAGTCCTGCGTGACCCCCGCCTCCTGCAAGTCCCCCTTCAAACACAGCTTCAGGGATCTTCTTCCTGCTCCTCGTGCTTTTGCATTGTGCCCCTTGGGAAGTAAGCAAACCTTAGGCTGCTTCCTCCCTTCCCCCATCCCCTACACACCCTACATCTTTCACTCTCTCTCTCTCATCTATCCCCACACATTCACTCTATCTATCTATCTATCTATCTATCTATCTATCTATCTATCTATCTATCTATCTATCTATCTATCTATCTATCTATCCCCATACACCCCATCTAGATATCCTCATACACTCTATCTTTCTATCTCTTCAATTCCTCCTACCGTTGCCTACCCCAGGCTAAGTCTGTTTGATGACACTAGACATTACGGGCTGTTAGTCTGGGGTCTGGAAGAGCAGAGTGAAGCCAATCTGTGTCAAACAGCCTCAGGCAGGAATCCCCTTTCTATCCATTACAGCCAGTCAGTAAAGTGCCCTGGGGCATGGAGCCAAACGGTAAAAGTTCAGAGATCAGTGCATGTTTCAGTCCTGCCACATCAGTGGGGAGAAACCCTTCTTGACTGGCGGCTTTCCTCACTTATTTGCCTCCTGGGGAAGAGCAGCCAATCAGAGCAGCTACAGAAGACAAGCGGCGCTCTCCTTCCCATCAGGAGGGAACAGTGAGGCTGGGGACAGAACAGTGAAGGCAAAATTGATGGTGTGTTTGTGAAACTAAGGGGGATAGAACTGGTTTGGGGATGGGGGAGCAGAACTAATTGCTGGAGAGAGGAAGGGCAGATAAGGGGGTGATGACCCCCCCCTTTTTTTAGTTGTTTTGCCTACCACTTCAAGCACCAATTTACAGCCAAGTCCTGTGTCTCTGTGTCCAGGACCAACATAATTTCATTTCTGGTGTCTTTGCTGAAATTCCTGCTTTTCTTAGTGCCAGCTCATGAATTTGTGGGCACCTGACTCATGATTTTTGCATGCCTGGGTTTGGTGACACTGCGTAAAAGGCACAGATTCTGACCTTGAAGAAAATCTCTACCAGCCCCCATCCCTCTTAAGTCATGGTATCCTGATGGCACATGCTAGACCTCCCCACCCACGTACATGGCTTTTGTTATGGCCTTTTCTCTCTATCTGTACATTGACTGCTTAGATTGTCAGCTTTCAAGGAGAAGGACCTGCTCTCTATTCCTGTCTATACAGTGCTATGCATGCTATTCGTGCTATACAAATAACATAACAAAATTCATGTTTTTATCATTCACTCTCTTTCTGCTTTACCCTTTTTATTCACCCTCCAGCCATACCAAGCACATAATCAGGAAGATACTAATAATTATTATTATTATAACTTAATAATAGTAATGATTACAATTCATAATCAACGTATTATATACATAGATGTTCAAAGTATTTTTCAAAATAGTGGGTGCATCGTTATTATTACCCTCATGTTTCATTTGGGGAAATCGAGGCACTACAGTTAAGGATTTCAGCAAAGGTGAGAATAGAATGCCAGGTTCCTGAGTTCCAGTGCCCTGGTCTAACAAATAGTAGGACTCTGTTTTAGGAAGGGTACCTGGATAACTAAGAAAACAGTTGTGGAAGTGGATGTTGTTAATTATGATTCATTCTTTGTGGAATGCAAGTATGTTGTCAACAGCAGGGATTGACCCAGAGGCCTTTGGATGTTAAGGCATAAGATGTTCCAGTCTAGGGACAACTCCGTTAGTTACAGCTGAAGCAAGCAAATCAGTCTCTATTTTGTGGTCCAGCCACCTCTAGCAGGGACAGAGCACTAGTCAGAATGAGTGAGAGTGGGTTACATGTACATTACTGTGGGAACATCAGACCAGCTGCTGTCTGATGTTCTTTGGCTTGCAGATCAATGCTCCAAGAGACTGAGGTGGAAAGAAAGTGAAAATGAAACAGATACTTTGTGCTCAGTCAGTTTCACTTCTGCATGCACAGCCAGTTTTCTTTCCGGAGTCTCACATGCTGGCAGGAAGAAATCAAGCTTCTTCTGGGATGTTCCTGCAGCCACTATGTAACTGTGCCCTGGGCATGGGCATTTTCTGGGCCCAGTGAATACCTATTGCATAGATGCTCAGTGGAAGGGCATTTTCTGTTCAGGGTCAAATTCAGGGGTGGGGAACCTGAGCCTCGAGGGCTGAATGTCTGGATGTCTTGGCTTGTCTGGATCCAGCTCCTGAGACTCTCTGTTAGCCATGGCTAAAGCAGTCAAATCAGCCTCTATTTTGTGGTTCAGCCAGCAGGGACAGAGCACTAGGCAGAATGGGTGAGGGTGGGTTACATGTACATTACAGCTCCAGCTCTCTCCCCCTCCCCCTGTTGCCCTGGAGCACACAAAATCTACTAGCCTGGACTTCCCTAGACTCTGATGCAGTGATCCCCATCACAGTGCCCGCGGGTGCCATGGCGCCCGCGGGGGCATTTGTTTGTGCCCACCAAGTGCTCAGGGCTGGCCCCACCCCGGGCGCATGGCGCATGTGCAGTGCCAGAGCCGGCCCCGGGCACGTGGCGAATTGGGTGCTCTGGCCCCCGGGCACACAGCGAATTGGCCACCCCACCTCCGGGTGCATGGCTATGGAGGGCGCCGGCCCCGGGCTTGCAGCTATGGGGGGCGCTGGCCCTGGGAGCGCGGCGAATTGGCCACCCCGCCCCCGGGCACGCAGCTATGGGGGGAGGGGTGCCAGCTTTGGGCGTGCAGCTCTGGAGGACGCTGGCCCCAGGCTTGCTGTGAATGGGCGGCCCTCCCGCCCTTGGCCACGTGGCGCATAGGGTTGCTGGCCCCAGGCACGTGGCTCATGAGGGTGTGGCGTATGCGCGGCCCCACCCCCGGGTGCGCGAGTGTCCCCGCCCTCTGGCGCCCGGCAGGCGAACGGCCACGCCTTCTGGCGCCCGGCAGCTTCAAATGGTTGGGGACCACTGCTCTGATGTGTGAGGGAGACTGTGGGGAGTGTCTTTCTCCTTCTTAGTCAGGAGAACGTTAGTGAGTGGTATTTTTGTTTCTCATCTGTGTGCAGCCCCCAATGGATTTTTCTGTGGGTCAGCGGCCCCCAGCCCAAAAAAGGTTCCCACCCCTGGACTGATAGCTATATGTGGGGTCAGGAAGGAATTGGGTGGGATTCACTTTCCTCTGCAGCATGTGGATGCGGGACACTTGCCACAAGTATCTGGGTATATCTCACCTACTCATTCCCCTGCCATTGCTGGAGTCTCAGGCACCAGTGCACCTCAGTCTGTCCTGTTCTCTGCCTGTGGCACATAATAGTCTAGTCTGCTGTAGACTCTAATACTTTGGTCTGATTTGGTTATTAGATTTAGTGTGTGGATGCTGGGTGGTGTTGGTGGCCTGTGATATACAGAGGGTCAGACCAAACAATTGGATGGTCCCTTTTAGCCTTAAACTCTGTGATTCTATGTTTTGGGATACCAGCAGGGGAAGCACAGAAACGGCTAGGAATGTGTTTACAAAACTCTTTTTTTTTTTTGGCCAGAAAATGCCAGTTCATCAAAAAGAAACTTTTTGTAGGACAGGGTCAGTTTTAATGAATTTCTAAACAAACACACAAAACCCTCAGAAAAGTTTTGAAACTGAACTCTTTTCTGTGAACATTTCTGATTTTTCTGATTTGCAGTAACTTTTGTTTTTTCAGTTTCAACTAACTGAAGTCAAAAGCAGTGTATAAAGTAAGAAGGGGTTGAAATTGAAACAAAATGTTTTGATTGACTTGAACTGATTTTGTTTTATTTTTCAGTGTACAAAAAGTGTCAAGATTTCAACTGCTTGTATCACACTGGGATCTCCAGTACTTTGCACCATGAATTTATGATGGACGGTTCTCCTTAATTCCTTGTTTGTTTAATTTGAGCTGTCTGTTTCTGCCAATAAAAAAAAATGGAGAGGATGTTCCTTTTTGAAAAAAAATATTTTTTCCACTGTATGTTCCCAGGGTCATTTACCCCGATGAAAGCTGTAGCCCCGCCTCCAGCTCGTTCAATGTTTAACTGCACTATGTTTAAACATGGCAGCAAACAAAAGGAAAGTTGACACTGAAAGCCATTCATTTAAAGCAGAGTGGACTGATGCTTGCTGTTTTATTTTCCCATGACATCAAAGGCTTGACCACAGGCCTGCTGATGGGAAGGGGAGGGAGGGAAGGAGGCAGTTGCCCAGGGGCCTGACAATTCACAGAGGCCCGGGCCTCCTGCCACTGCTGATGTAGGAGCAGCAGTACCCAGACCCCAAGCCCTTTAAGTTGCCAATGGGATGCTGCACGGTGCGCTCCCACTGTCTTTTAGGGCTTCCTGGGGAGGTAGATGTGCTCCAGGCAGCACTGGGGAGGAGCTGCGATCTGGACGGCACTGAGGGCGGGACTGCTTTTGGCCCCACCCCTTCTGCCCAAGGTCCTGCCCCTTCCAGGAATGCAGAGCCAGTCGTCCCCCCCCCTCCCCCCCCACACACACACACAGTTTGCCCGGAGGCCTGGCATAGCTGTCGGCTCCCCTGCTTGGCCAGTGTGTTACATTTGTACAGAGACTGTGGCTCTGGTTATAAGTGGGAACATTTACTGGCCCTATAAGTTGAATCTTTCTTGTCTGGGATTCTCTGGTCCAGCAACATCTGTGGTCCAGCATCCTCAGGGGCCCTGTGGGTATTTTGGAATTGAAGCACTCAGGGAGAAAAGCCATGGCAGCAGGATCACAGACATTGCCAGATCAGAGAGCCTAAGAAACTGGGAGTGGGAGCCAGCCAGAAGACTGGGGGCAGGGAGGCCAGCGGCCGGGAGCAGAGGCAGGCTGGTGGCTGACCAGGGCCGGGGATGGGCGCAGAGCTGGGCAGCAGCAAGGGAGAGCAACAACCAGCCTAGGAGCTCAGGCCCTCAGGCAGAGCGGAGCAAGGAACAGTCTGGAGGTCAGGCCTCAGGCAAGGTGGAGCACGGGACAGTTCAATGTCCTGGTGTTGGCATACAGCAGTCCCCATGGCCTAAGGTGGAGAGGCTGTCACTCAGGGGTGGGGTTGATAGCAGGGGCCCTAGACCAGGGCTTTAACAGTGGTAGAATGTTCCACCATTAGGCCAACCGGGATCCGACTGAAATATGCTGGCTGGGGTTTGGGCTACAACGTAACTGGATTACAGTTTGGTGTCCCTGGGCTAGTTCCTACACTCCCTTGTGCTGCACCTGTGGCTTGGGTCATCCCCCATCTCCCTGGGGTACTCTAGTAGTAGCCCCAGCGGCTTCTTGGTGCTCTGGTTGGTTGATAACTCTGGTGAGTCCTCAGCAGGAGTCCCCTTCAGACTCAAGCCCCAGCAGTGGGCAAGAAGCACTTGTCTCTTCTGGCAGCTCCAGCCCAACTGAGCTGCATGACCCACCTTTTATATTTCCTGCCCTACCCCTCTGCTTCCTGTGGGGCGGGTGTCCTGGCGTTGCCCACCAGCGGGCACACAGGAGTTCCTCCCTAGCAGTCTCATAGGGAGGCCACCTTCCCTCACTACATGGACATTATTAAGCAGCGTAAGGTTACTATCGCTGAAACACCATGTGGCAAAGAAAGATGTTGATGCCTTTGACAACTACTGCTCTCAGGTGCAAAGACATTACGCAGTGTGATGGGGCATCTGTTAATGGAGCCCTGGGGAGGCTATGCAGAAAGCAGCCAACAGAAGACAGGCTGCAAGGAGCAGCCAAGCAGGGCCAGGCATGCCATATAACAAGAGCTCCAGGGCAGAGCAGGTTCAGTTGCTCTCTGGAGCAGAAGGAGGGAACACTGGCTGCCTAAAAGAAGGAAGAAAGCTAGCACCTTGGACAGAGCAGTGCAGGGCAGGATCAGAGCAACTGGCTGACTGCCAAGGCTAGCATGCAAAGGCCTGTCACCCCCTCTCAACACTGAGGAAGTGACTGGGCCATCAGACTGAGGTACATTCTCAGGATGTTGAGGAGCAGTTATTTGGCTAATCATGTAGTCAGTACAATTTGTATTGACTAGAGGATTAGTTGATAAGGGCTGCTCTGCAGAGCCACAGCAGGGGTAGTTCCCAGAGTCAACTTAAGCTGGTACTAAGCAGTCACAGCTCATGCCAGCTTTGGGCCACTGTGGCTCTGCATTTTAAATGTAGTAAGAGCCACCAGGCGGTCCAGAGCCATATTTAAAATGCAGGGCTGCAGCTTGCATGGCTCCTGAATTCAGTGCGAGCCAGGACTGAGCATCCCAGCTCACGCCAGCACCTGACCACAGCAGCTCTGAATGTTAAATGTAGTAAGATGGCTCTTACTACATTAAAAATGCAGAGGTGCAGTACTCCCGGACTGGCATGAGCTGTGACTGCTTGGTCCTGGCTCGCGCTGGGTGTAGCAGCCTCCATTTGTGGCGGCTGGGGCTGGCCACAGGTAGAGGCTGCTCCACTCCAGCAACAGCCCCTGCCTGCGGCCAGCCCCAGCCACTGCAAACAGAGGCTGCTCTGGCAGTAGCTGCTGCCCTCAGCCAGCCCAGGCCACTGCAAATGGGCAGCTTGGCAGCAGCAGCTCCTGTCCACAGTGGGGGTGTGGGGGAGGGTCAGCTCTCCACTGGGACCCCCATGGACAGGGACTGATGTCGGAGCAACCTCCTCTATCCTCCCCTCCCCTTTTAAGCCAGCTCCCCATGGCGCCAGCTCCTGTTCCCCTCCTGCATCCCCGGCTGCATCTCACACAGGGGCAACAAGAGACGGGGGAAGTGAGTAGTAACTTACTAGGTAACTGACTAGTCAGCTACTCACTTACATCCCTGATATATTCCCCTGGAAAGGGGGAGAAGCACAGAGCGTGGCAAAGGTTTTGATATGACTCTGACTGTGTCCGCTATAGCAGAGGGGGCTCCTGCCACAATGGGATCTCACTGAGAGCCTGTAAAACGTCTGCAGGATCTGAACCTCAATTTGATTTCCTATCCCTGCGTAATCCACCCAGCTGCACTTTGCACAGGCCTGCCGAGGCAGGGAGGAGCAAAGGGGACAACTGCCCTAGGGCCTGGCAGCAGCGGCAACTGGAGCCAGGAGCCCTTTAAATCACCGCTGGAGCTCTGTGTGGCATGCTCTGGGCAGCACTGAGGGCTGCCTGGGGGAGTTAGTGCTGCGGGCTACCCAGCCCCACCCCCACCTCTTCTTCCCAAGGCCCCGCCCCTTCCAGGGCGTGGAGTAACCTCTTCCCCCACCGTCTTTCCCAGGGGCTCGGTGAGGCTGCTCGCCTCCCTGACTTTTTGCCAGTGGGGATCAAACTTGTCAACATTCTTCAGTCCAGGCTGGTACTGCAACACAGACGGCTCAAAAGTTTTCTTTCAGAAACAGCTGCTGGTGGCGATGACCTATTGGTCCATAATAGCATCTGCCAGCTGGGCCGAGGTCAAGCTCTCAGACTTGGGAAATCAGAGTTTGTGTGAAGGAATATGTGCATACAATGCCAGGGAAAGAGGCCCACGATCAGAGCCAGTATTCAGTTATGCTATGGTTGGGAATAGGGATGTAATAGTGTAAGGCTACGTCTAGACCGGCATGATTTTCCGCATAGGCTTTTAATGGAAAAGTTTTCCGTTAAAAGCATTTTCGGAAAAGAGTGTCTAGATTGGCAGGACGTTTTTCCGCAAAAGCACTTTTTGCAGAAAAGCGTCCGTGCCAATCTAGACGCACTTTTGCGCAAAACAAATCTGAGCTGTCTACACTGTCCCCTTTGCACAAAAGGACTTTTGCCCAAATGGGAGCAGCATAGTATTTCCGCAAGAAGCACTGATTTCTTACATGAGATCATCAGTGTTCCTGCGGAAATTCAAGCGGCCAGTGTAGACAGCTGACAAGTTTTTCTGCAAAAGCAGCTGCTTTTGCAGAAAAACTTGCCAGTCTAGACACAGCCTAGTTGTTTAACTGATAAGCAGAAGCTTATAGGTTAATGCCCCACCCACCGCCACCTTGCCAGTACATTTTTAGCATGCTGGCTAGCAGCATGGCTCATTCCTGGCTTGTGCCGATTCCAGGACCTTCTCCTGCTGTGGCTCTGCATTTAAAGTGTATTAGGAGCTGGGTGGACAGGCAGCCTAGCTAAGTTCTGGCTTGCACCGGGTCCAAGAGCTCACACCCTCTCTGGAGAGGGGTGGCTGCCCATTCCTGAGAACCCCCTGCCACTCCGTGATGCTGCCTCTGTATTAGGTGACAGGCAGCTGGTCCGCAAGGGGAGCTGTTTTTTAAACTGGCTCTTCTCATGGACCAGCTCCCACGTGGCACCCCATGCTGCTGCCTCTGATACAGAGGCAGCAGCACCGAGTGGCAGGGGGTTCTCGGGAGTGGGGTCAGAGCTCACTGGCTGCTGACCCCACCCCCAGGGACTATAGAATAGTCGAGTAACCAATAATAATTCACGAGGTTAATCGACTATTCCTGTGGTCACCGACCCGTCAATCGTGATCAACTGGTCCAGTGGTTCCCAAACTTTTTGGCATCACGCCCCCTTTTCGATTTTTGAGAAACCCTCATGCTCCCCTCCCCCAATAACAGCAAAACTTGTTGAACAAAAAAAAAAAAAAAGGAACTGACTGAGGCAGAACTTGGGGGAGGGGAGATTTTAAGGGGGATTGGGTCGCCTCGTGCCCCCCCTGGAATTTCTTCATGCCCCCCAATTTGGGAACCCATGGGCTAGTCAATCCTGGAGGCTTAACCAGTTGATCGCGAGGCTTTGGGGCCCCCCCTTACTGTTCCCCACCCCCAAGATGCAAGCCGCACTGATGCTACCTCCAGGGACCATGGAGGTAGCAAGGGCTTCCTGCAGGGTTGGGGCGCAGTTCTGCAGCTGCATGCCAGGTCCCAGAAGTGTGTGTGCTGCTCTGCCCCCTGCACCAACAGCTTGCGCGGTACCTAAAATGCCAGTCCATCGCGCACTGGGGACTTTGTTCCCCTGCTGCCTTCCTGTACGTGGGGGAGGGGGTGGGGATCCGGGATTGCGCCGGCTCCGACTGCTCGGGCAGCACGCGCCTTGCTCCTCCGCTCCCCACAGCAGTGCGCGCTGCCCGAGCTGTTGGGGCTTATGCAGTCCGGGACTCCCCCTCTCGTCTCCCCCCACGCAGGAAGGCAGCAGAGGAATAAAGTCCCCAGCACTCCAGCTTCAGCTGCTTGGGCAGCACACACTGCTGTGGGGAGTGGAGAAGCAAGGTGTGCACTGTCCCAGAGGTAGGGGCTAGCGCGGTCCGGGAATCCCCCTCCCGCCATGCAGGAAGGCATCAGGCGTGCGATGGACCAGCGTTGCAGGTACCGCGTTGCTGTTTGGGAGACGGGGGAGCAGCCCGGGCACTTCCTGGGTCTTGGCGTGCAGCTCAAGGATCCCCAGGTATCGGTCCCCGTCTCCTCATCCCCACCCAGACCCTCACAGGTACCCTGCCCCAGCACCCACAAGCACCCTGTCCCAGCATCCATTGGCACCCTTCCCCAGAACCCTGTCCCAGCACCCACCAGCACAGTTGGGGCCACATTAGTGAGGCTTGAGGGGTTTGGAGGGGTTGTGTTTTTGTATCTCACTTGTGTGGCCCCGACTGACTTTTCTTTGGGCCAGTGACCCCTGACTCAAAACAGGTTACCCGCCCTTCTCATAAATAAAGACGATGATGAAACCTTTTTTTTTTTAACATAATATTGTATTTAAAAATGAAGCCTGGCCAACAAGCCCCCAACAAGCCTCATCTGGCCACAGCATCATAACACTCCTGTACCCCCCACCCCAACTCCAAATTTGAGCCTATCATACACTGGAACCCCCTGTCCTGAGCCTCTCACATCCCCTAACTCCTGCACCCCCACGTCCTTAGTCTTCTGCCACAACACTCTTGCACCATTCACACACTGCAAATCTGTGTCCTGAGCCCATCATATTCCCAACCTCTCTGCCCTGAGCACCTCACACCCTCAACCCAAACTCCTGCACCCTCACATCCACAAGCCTGTGGCTTGCTCAGCACCCCCACCCTCCACCTGAGCCCAGCACTCCCCGGCCTAGATCCCCCTCCCTGAGCCAGCGTCCCCTTCTCCACCTCCTCCTGCATCCAAATCCCCCCCCAGAGCTTGCACCTCTTGCTCTTTCCCACACCTAAATCCCTCGTTCCCACCCCAGAGCCTGCACCTCCTGTCTCAACCCAGTGAGAGTACGGCGAGACTGCAGGAGCTTTTCCGGCAAACATGCTCTTTTGGCAGACCCTGTATTCCACAAGGAATGAGGGAGCTTCCAAAAGAAAGGGGGGGGGGGTTAACATAACATAAGAAGGGCCGTACTGGGTCAGACCAAAGGTCCTTCTAGCCCAGTATCCTGTCTGCTGACAGTGGCCAGCACCAGGTGCCCCAGAGAGGGTGGACCAAAGACAATGATCAAGCGATTTGTCTCCTGCCATCTCTCTCCAGCATCTGACAAACAGAGGGCAAGGACACCATTTTATCCCCTGGCTAATAGCCTTTTATGGACCTAACCTCCATGAAATTATCCAGCTTCTCTTTAAACTCTGTTATAGTCCTAGCCTTCACAGCCTCCTCTGGCAAGGAGTTCCACAGGTTGACTACACGCTGTGTGAAGAAGAACTTTCTTTTATTAGTTTTAAACCTGCTACCCATTAATTTCATTTGGTGTCCTCTAGTTCTTCTATTTAGGGAACTAATAAATAACTTTTTTTTATCGGCCCTCTCCACACCACTCATGATTTTATAGACCTCTATCATATCCCCCCTCAGTCGCCTCTTTTCTAAACTGAAAAGTCCCAGTCGCTTTAACCTCTCCTCATATGGGACCCGTTCCAAACCCTTAATCATTTTAGTTGGGTTTCCTACATTTGGCCCAGTCTAGATGGGCCAAATGTCAGAAAAACTTCTTCTTTCTTTTTTTTCACGGCTGAAAAAAAGCAGCAGTGTAGCTGTACCCTGAGAGTGTATAAGGGCCAGGGATAGCAAGTGATGGAGAGAAGGGGAACAGAGAGGGTGGGGCCTCAAGGAAGGGGTAAAGTTGTGGGAAAGGGATGGGGTAGATCTTGGCTTGTCCTGACATTTAAAAAGTGATCTTGGGTGTAAAAAGGTTGGAGACCACTGGACTATTCAATTAACCGATGTTTAAGATCCCTATTTGGGTGGCCTAATGTGCACAGATGCAACATTCACACTGTAGGAACTCTTGTATGTTTGCAAATATAGTTTGTTAATACATTTAGCACAGTCACAGACACCCCAATTTCATAAGATAAATAGGGAATGTACATCTATATTTCCATACCATGAACAACCCAAGGTGTGTAAGCCATCTTCTTCCTCATCATCCACACCTTCCCCATCGCCACCAATGGCCATCACTCCGACACCTTCCAAGGACCACATCTCCTCCTACCGCCCCTAGGCTGGGGTGCCGCTTTTATGATACGTTACACTGATGTTCTTATGCGTGATGCATATTCCTTTTGCATCAAGGATGTTTCCTTTTCTCCTTATTTGTATTTTTTCACCTCACTAATGGGGAAGTGTCTTTTTCCCATAGGGCAGTATCTCATTGATCTCAACTTATTAGCATACTTGTCAGTTCATTACCACGGGCCTTTTGTGGTTGTCTATCACATTTATTATTTCTGTCCTACTCGCTTATTCGGTCTGGTGACAACCGGTTATTTGGGGTTTTTCTAAGCAATGATGTACCTGCTAAGTTTGAGGATATTCTTGAAAGCTCCTATACCATAGAAAGTCACTTTATCTTACCACCATCTAGCTAAGTGAAAAGTCCTGGACATATGTGAGCTAACTGCTATCTGAGTGAAAGGTCCCAGACAAAAATACTAACTTTGCCTTAGCTCAATGTGCAGGACGAGACCTGTAAGTCTCTTGTGTTACAGCCAAACTACTAATTTAAACCTACCGTGACTTATTATAACAAACATATAATCAAAACCATAAGGAAATCATAAATGTATATACCAATAGGCAAATAAGCAGATTAGCCCTATAGGCTGCAGAGTTATACGCATTTTTGAGGAATGCCACAGGCATGCACACCCTGGCCTTCTCTGTTGATGGGACAGGCCACTTCAACCATTTCAACTTAAAACTACTCCTCCATTCCTAGGTGTCCCTGCAGCAATGCACCCCTTCCCCGTGCCCGGATGGCCCTGCACCCCTCCTCCAGTTCAGCCTCCATCCCAATCTGTCTCCCCCCACTAGCGCTTCTGAGCCCTAACTTATTTATCCCCCGAGCAGTTCCATTTGACCCACTCTCTTCCCCTCCCCATATCCTGTGCCTCTTCATTTGTTCTTGTGGAAAGGGGGCTGTAAGGAACACATCTGCTAGCTGTTCTGGTCTGTTCTGGTGCCATAGCAGCCCCTGGTGGGCAAAAGGTGTCATTGCAGCACTTCTCCAGCAAAATATATTCCTTGCAGAGGGGGGAAAAAATCCAAGGGGATCAGCAGTGCTGAATTCCCCCAGGAGTCATAATGCACAGCATTGTGTGTGAAAGGGCATACCCTCTGAGGGTACTGAGATGGCCACTGTTGGAGTGTTAGGGAAGGCAGCGTCTCTGGGAAGGAATCTTTGGTGTGACAGCCCCATAACAGGACAATGAGAAAGATCTAGAGACAGACAGGAGGGCAGTGAGCATGACGTTGCAGGAGAGCTACCAAACAACCATTTTCCAGGGGGGCACTTGTGAGAGGTGGTTGCCAATCTGTTGTGAGAACTAAAAGAACAGCAGGCTCACGACTGACCGGAAAGGGAGGTGCTCCTGAGAAGTGGGTGCTGACCTCATTACAGGTGGAATAAGGGTTTAAAAGCAAGACGTTCCAATCGTTGTTCTGGAGTGAGGCTGGGAATGAGGGGTTCAGTGCGTAGGCTGCCCAGGGGACAATCTCAGCCCTCTGTCACTACAGCAGCTTGGGGCCAGGTGAGAGAAGCACATCTCAGCTCCCGGCTCCACTTGGCTCACAGCACTGCAAAGTGTTTGCAGGGAAAGTGAGGATAAAGGGCTCTAACGAAGGGCAGAGATGGAAGAAACAGGAGACACAGGCTTGTATTGGGCATAGTTAGCTACATGTAAAATAAAACTACAGGGTGGACTGGACCTCCTCTGTCCAGCACCCCGGGAACCTAACTTGTCCCAGACCAGGAATTTGCCGGACTAGGGAAAGTCAATGTTCTCCTGCTAGCTGCCCCGCTGATGGCTCCTTTCCCTGGGGCTCCCCAGGCTGGGCCTCCCTGCCCTACCACTGCCCTGCTAAATCTGGCTTGGCTGAGGCTCCCTGCCCTGCTGCCCACTAGCTGCTCCCGGGAATTCTCAGGGGTTTCCCAGCCAGGACCACCTGGCCGCCACCAGCCCCACTACCTCTGGCAGTTCCTTGGGATTTCCCAGACCCAGCCTGGCTGCCACTGGCCCCACTGCTGCTGCCTGGTCCCACTACTGCCGAGGGTTTCCCAGGGTTCCCCGGCCACTGCCGGCCCCACTGCCAGGGGCTCCGTGGCCACCTGACCCCACTGATACTGGGATTCCCCAGCTGGAGTGGAGGCTCCCCGATGCCGCCTGGTCCCACTGATGCTGGGGTTCCCCTGCTGGAGCTCCCGAGCTGCTGCCTGGCCCCACCTCCACTGAGGGTTTCCTGGTCAGAGCTGCCTGGCCATCCCAGCCCTGCTGCTGCTGGGGGTTCCCAGGGTTCCCCAGCTGTCACCGCCCCCACTGCCGGGGCTCCGTGGCCGCCTGACCCCACTGACACCGGGGTTCTCCTGCCAAGCTGCTGCTGGCCCAGCCGGGATTCCACACACCCCGTGTTCTCTCAGCTGGCTCCCACACCTGGGGCTCTTTGGCCCAGCAAACATTCATGCCGGACCATGGATTGAGTCCTGGATTTGCGAGGTTCAACCTGTATAGCTTTGCGGAGACCAGAACCAACTAACAAGACACTTCCTGGCCTAACAACATTTAATACTCCCAGCAGGGACACCTCTAGGGAGATGCGGGGAACCCTTCCCTCATGCCTTAGGTGTAGGGCCCAAAGCAACTTCCTTGCCCCAGCCCCTGCTCCAACCCCTCTCGCCCCCATTGCACTCCTTCCCCCAAGCGATGTGAGCTGGGGGGTCTGGCACAGGGTGGCAGCAGTGGCTCCGTCCTGCCACCCATCCCCCAGCCAGGTTGCTCTGTTTCGCCATGGCAGCAGGAAGCAGAGGACCCCGGCGGCCCCAGCCCACTCCTCTCAGGACAGTGGAGCAGAGCGGGATAGGAGCTGAGACTGGGGTGCTCCACTTCCCACTGCCTGCCACTGTGAGAGTGAGGGGGTGTGACTCTTGCTGCCACCCTGCGCCATGCCTCTCAGTAATCCCACAGGCTGCCCAGGGTCTCACCACCATGGCTGAGATGGGGGATCTTCCTGTGGTCCATACGATGGTTGAGGTGGCACCACAGGGACCCACAAAACTCAGGGCAGCCCTCCAAGCCAGCAATTAACAACCAGGCCAGCTGTGACCCTGCATACAGAAGCTAAGCATGCTGGTAGCATGTCCCCCAGGTGAAGGATACTTGGGGCAGGTTTATATTGCTGCTTACTAGGGATGTAAAGGATTAACTGGTAGAGGCTGGAGCAGCTCCCATGATGGGCCTGCCTCGCCCCGCCCCGCTCACAGGTTACACTCTGGCTCCCAGGGAGGCTTCACTGTGGGCGCTGCAGCATGAATCTTATTTAAGCTTTATTTAAACTTTATTCTGAAGAGCCAGCAGGGTGTGTAACCATGTCACCGCTAGGATTGCTAAACACATTTTCACATCCCTACTGCTTACATTGAGCCACCTCACAACAGGAGTGTGAAAAAGCTCACCCTGGAGGGATGCAAATTGTAGCAACCTAAGTGCTGTTATAACTGCCACTGGGTAGATTTGAACCTGGGGAGCATAGTAGAGGAGCCTTTACAGCGTGAACTATAAAGCCAGCTGTCTCTCAGCTTAGGCTTTCGCACTCCCTTGGTCTTAGCTCTCCCTGTAAGGGGTCTAAGTCAGTGTTTCACAACCTTTTTTTTTATAAAGTACCCCTTCCCCCCCAGTACCTACAATTTTCTGACACACCCATATTTTTTCTACCATTGCAACGCATTTGTTTAAACATCTTAATCATAACCGGGTGAGCAATGAAACTGTTTGGTGTAAAAAGTACAAAAATAATAAAGTGCTGTAAAACTTAAAACAAAAATTCAGTTTTCTCCAAGTTTCAGTTGTGTTGACATTCCCCCCAGACTTCTCTCGAGTACCCCAAGGGTTCTCGTATCACTGGCTGAGAAACGCTGATCTAAGTGCCACTACATGGGACAGTGCACCACACTAGGGCTGTGTCCAGACTCAGGGGTTTTTTCGGGAAAAGTAGCCTTTTCCCGAAAAAACTTCCCCTGCGTCCAGACTCAAGCCGCGTTCTTTCGAAATTAATTCGAAAGAACGTGGCTTTTCTTTCGATGGCGGTAAACCTCAATTTACGAGGAAGAACGCCTTCTTTCGAAAGTTCCTCTTTTGAAAGAAGGCGTTCTTCAATGTAAATAGGGCTTCTTCAAAAGAGAGCATCCAGACTCACTGGATGCTTTCTTTCGAAAAAGCAAGCCGCTTTTTCGAAATTTCTCCGTGCAGTCTAGACGCTCTCTTTCGAAAGAGGCTCTTTCGAAAGATGCTTTCGAAAGAGCCTCTTTCGAAAGAAGCCTGCAGTCTAGACATAGCCTAGGCGTGTGGGTTACACTGTGCACAACAGTGTTGTGTTAGAGGGGGACACTCGCCTGCCAACACAGCTACCACCTGTTGCAGAGGGGGAGTAATTATGCTCATGGGAAAGCATTCGTCCATCAGCATTGAGCGTCTTCATCACATGCAGGCAGCTGGGCCAATGTAACACTTTGTCTATGTCTAGACTGGCAAATTTTTCCGCAAAAGCAGAAAAAAGCAAGTTTTTCTGCTTTTACGGAAAAACTTGCCAGCTATCTACACTGGCAATTTGAATTTCCACAAGAACACTGATGATCTCATGTAAAAAATCAGTGCTTCTTGTGGAAATACTATGCTGCTCCCATTCGGGCAAAAGTCCTTTTGCGCAAAGCTTTTGTGCAAAAGGGCCAGTGTAGACAGCTAAAAACTTTTGCGCAAAAAAGCCCGAATCGCAAAAATGGCAATCGGGGCTTTTTTGCGCAAAAGCGCATCTAGATTAGCACAGACGCTTTTCCGCAAAAAATGCTTTTGCGGAAAAGCGTCTGTGCCAATCTAGATGCTCTTTTCCACAAATGCTTTTAACGGAAAACTTTTCCATTAAAAGCATTTGCAGAAAATCATGCCAGTCTAGACATAGCCTTCTGGTATAGCCCTGTCCTGGGTGTCTCTCTGCATCCTCCTCATACACCAGACGAATTCTTTGATCTCTGTCATAAACAGGACACCCCCTGATGTTCATTCCCTCCCTGGGATTTTGTGATCTCTTGGGGGTGTGTCTACACAGCAGCGTTATTTTGGAATAGCTGACATTTATCTTCTTTATGCCCTTCATAATGTACATACTTTAAGAGTGTCAGAGGGGTAGCCCTGTTAGTCTGAATCTACAAAAACAATGAGAAGTCCTGTGGCACCTTACAGGCTAACAGATTTATTGGAGCATGAGCTTTCATGGGCAAAGACCCACTTTGTCAGATGCATGTAGTGGAGATTCCAGAGGCAGGTATAAATATACAGACACATGAAAAGAAGGGAGTACCAATCAAGAGGAAGGCCAGAGACAGTGAGGTCAATTCAGTCAGGATGTGGGCCACTTCTAGCACCTGATGTGGAAGTGTGAACACCAAGAGAAAAGTGATAGAAATGTAGCCGTGTTAGTCTGTTGTAGCTGAAACAAAATACAGGACTATGTAGCACTTTAAAGACTAACAAGATGGTTTATTAGTTGATGAGCTTTTGTGGGCCAGACGCACTTCCTCAGATCAAATAGTGGAAAAAAATAGTCACAACCATATATACCAAAGGATACAATTAAAAAAATGAACACATATGAAAGGACAAATCACATTTCAGAATGACCTAATCACATGCATCCTACTTCAGAAGACATTCAAATCTGCACTTGAAAGGGAATCCTCTGAACTGGCATTGATGCTAAAATTCGACACTCTCCGCAGGGGGCTGAACAAAGACCCCAACTACCTTACCCATTACAAAGATAGCTTCCCCAATTATCACCTCTAATACCATTAACTCACAGACATCTCCCCTTCCCCACCTCTAATATCATTAACACACAGGCATTTACCTTCCTACCCCCCCCCCCCCATCTCCCCTCTGTTCTGAAATGTGATTTGTCCTTTTCATATGTGTTCATTTTTTTAATTGTATCCTTTGGTATATATGGTTGTGACTATTTTCTTCCACTATTTGATCTGAGGAAGTGGGACTGGCCCACGAAAGCTCATCATCTAATAAACCATCTTGTTAGTCTTTAAAGTGCTACATAGTCCTGCATTTTGTTTCACCAAGAGAAGAGAAACTGCTTTTGTGGTTGGCTAGCCATTCACAGTCTTTGTTTAATCCTAGACCGATAGTTTCAAATTTGCAAATGAATTGTAGCTCTGCGGTTTCTCTTTGAAGTCTGTTTTTGAAGTTTTTTTGTTGCAGGATGGCTACTGTTAAATCTGCTACTGTGTGTCCAGGGAGATCGAAGTGTTCTCTTATGTTTTTGTATTTTACCATTCCTGAAATCTGATTTGTGTCCTTTTATTCTTTTATGTAGGGACTGTCCAGTTTGGCCAATGTATATGGCAGAGGGGCATTGCTGGCACATGATGGCGTATATTACATTGGTAGATGTGCAGGTGAATGAACCAGTGATGGTGTGGCTGATGTGGTTAGGTCCTGTGATGGTCTCGCTAGTGTAGATATGTGGGCAGAGTTGGTGCCGAGGTTTGTTGCATAGATTGCTTCCTGAGTTAGAGTTACTGTGGTGTGATGTATAGTTGCTGGTGAGAATTTGCTTCAGATTGACGGGTTGTTTGTGGGCGAGGACTGGCCTGCCTCCCAAGACCTGTGAGAGTGAGGGATCATTATCCAGCATGGGTTGTAGATCACTGATGATGTGTTGGAGAAGTTTTAGCTGGGGACTGTAGGTGATGGCCAGTGGTGTTCTGCTATTTTCTTTACTGAGCCTGTCTTGTAGCAGGAGGCTTCTGGGTACACACCTGGCTCTGTCAATCTGTTTCCTCATTTCCTCAGGTGTGTATGAGGAATGCTTCATGAAGCTCTTGTAGGTGTTTGTCTCTGTCTGAGGGGTCTACCTTAGTGTTTGGCTGTAGACAATGGATCATGTGGCATGTCCTGGATGGAAGCTGGAGGCATGCAGGTAAGCATAGCGGTCAGTAGGTTTTCAGTATAGGGTGGTGTTTATGTGACCATCACTTATTTGCACTGTAGTGTCCAGTAAGTAGATCTCTAATATGGACTGGTCCAGACTGAGGTTGATGATGGGGTGGAAACTGTTGAAATCACAGTGGAATTCTTCCAGAGCCTCCTTCCCATGGGTCCAGATGATGAAGATGTCATCAATGTAGCGTAAGTAGGAGGGGTGCTAGTGGATGAGAGCTGAGGAAGCATTGTTCCTGCTCAGCCTTAAAAATGTTGGCATATTGCGGGGCCATGCGGGTGCCCATAGCGGTGCCACTGGTTTGAAGGTATAAATTGTCCCCAAATCTGAAATAGTTGTGTGTGAGGATAAAGTCACAGAGCTCAGCCACCAGTTGTGCTGTAGCATCATCAGGGATACTGTTCCTGACAGCTTGTATTCCATCTACATGTGGGATGTTGGTGTAGAGAGCCTCTACCTCCCTGGTGGCTAGGATGGTGTTTTCTGGAAGATCACCAGTGTACAGTATTGTAGTTTTCTCAGGAAATCAGTGGTGTCACTGAGATAGCTGGGAGTGCTGATGGCGTAGGGTCTGAGTAGAGAGTTCGCATATCCAGACAGTCCTGCAGTGAGAGTGTCAATGCCCGAGATGATGGGGAGTCCAGGATTTCCAGGTTTATGGATCTTGAGTAGTAGTTAGAATTACTCTGGTTGGGGATCTAGGGGTGTATCTATGTAGATTTGTTCCTGTGCTTGTGTAGGGAGTGCCTTGAGCAGATGGTGTAGTTTTTTTGTGTACTCCTCAGTGAGATCAGAGGATAGTGGCCTGTCGAATGTGGTATTGGAGAGTTGTCTGGAAGCTTCCTTTTGGTTGTCTGACCTATTCATGATGACAACAGCACCTCCTTTATCAGCCTCTTTGATTATAATGTCAGAGTTGTTTCTGAGGCCATGGATTGCATTGCATTCTGCACAGCTGCGGTTATGGGGCATGTGATGCCACTTTCCCACAATTTCTGCCTGTGCACGTAGGCAGAAGCATTCTATGAATAGGTCCAGTCTGTCGTTTTGACCGTCAGGAGGAGTCCATGCAGAATTCTTCTTCTTGTGCTGTTGGTAGGAGGGTATCTGTGTGTCCGTGCACTGTTCAGTGTTGTGTTGAAAGTATTCCTTGAGTCGGAGATGGCAAAAGTAGGCTTCCAGCTCACCGCAGAACTGTATCATGTTTGTGGGGATGGTAGGGCAAAAATAGAGTCCCTGAGATAGGGCAGACTCTTCTGCCGGGCTGAGTGTGTAGATTGACAATGTTGCTGGGTGAGTTAAGGGTACCGCTATTGTGGCCAGTGGGCCAGGCATGTGGGGTTGCTAAGTAAGAATATTATCTGCTGCAAAGCCAGCCAGGGGAACGACAGTTGAGCTGATACACCACAATCAGGAGCCACACTTGCTGACTCAGAAGCTAGGATGACCAACAACCAACTGCTGATAAGTCAGCTTCCTGTTCCCCTCCACACCCGGTGCCTGAGCAAATAGCCCCTGGGCCTGCTGCTGACCAGACCCTGAGACCTCACCTGGTTCCCACTCGGTGCTCCTGCTCTCATACCTGATTCCTGTTCTCTTGCCCTAACTCCCATTAGTGGCTCTAACCCCTGGGGAGACTTCTGACCCTGACGCTGGTTTGACTCCTGACTCTGAGCCCTGACCATTAGGTCGGATCACCCCTATACAGGCCAGCTGCCTGGCCTTTCCAGGAGAGAAAACAGTGGTGCATTGTGGAGGATGTCATCTGGCCAGGAATCTGGCCTACGGAGGAGGATGGAAACATGAGATACATGCATGAACTACAACACCCACGAGGCCCCATGGCAGCACTGCCTAATGCAGGGGTGGGCAATAATTTGTGATGTGGGCCACTCCAAGATTTTGGCAAGTGGTCAAGGGCTGCACTTCTATGGAGGGGGTTTGGGGTCTGGGATGGAGGTTGGGTGCAGAAGAAAGCTTGGGGTAGAGGAATGGGGTGCAGGAGGAGGTGTGGGGTCTGAGAAGGAGTTTGGGTGAAGGAGGGGGCTGTGATCGGGGGCAGGAGCTTGGGGTGCATGGTCCAGGAGGAGGTAAGGGTGCAGGAGAGGATTCTGGACTGGGGGAGGGGCTTTAGGAGGAGGTTCAATGTCTGGGAGAGAGTTATGACCTGGGTGAAGGGGATGCAGAGGGTTTGGGTGGTAACCTGGGCCAGGGGAATGGGGTGCAAGGTCAGGGAAGGGGTATGGATGGAGGAAAGGATTCTGACCTGGGGGAGGGTTGCAGGAGGGGGAGCAGAGTCTGGGAGGGAGTTGTGACCTGGAAGTAGGAGCAAGAGGGGTACAGAGGTTTGGGTGGAGGCTTGGGGCAGGTAGTCAGAGAGGAAAGAGAGGGTAGAGTGTCAGAGGCAGGCTCTGGCTCGGAGGCACTTACCTAAGCAGCTCCCAACCAGCAGCCCTGCAAAAAAACCTGAGGTAGACTGTCTACTGCAGTCCGAAGCTGCTGACTGCTCCATATGGCTCCACTCCAGGCATAGGGTGGGGGAGGGAGTCTTCCCACACTGCCCCTATCCCCCCCAAGCAAAAATTCTCAGCTTCTATTGGCTGGAAACTGGCCAATGGGAGCTGAGAGATTTTTCGGGGGAGGGGGAGGGCTGGGGAAGCATGAACGTCTCCCTCCTCCCTCCCCAGCCATCCAGAGGCCGTGTCCAGACTCAGGGGTTCTTTCGAAAAAAGTAGCCTTTTTTCGAAAGAACTTCCCCTGCGTCCAGACTCAAGCCGCGTTCTTTCGAAATTATTTCGAAAGAACGCGGCTTTTCTTTCGATGGTGGTAAACCTCAATTTACGAGGAAGAACGCCTTCTTTCGAAAGTTCCTCTTTCGAAAGAAGGCGTTCTTCAATGTAAAGAGGCCGTCTTCGAAAGAGAGCATCCAGACTCGCTGGGTGCTCTCTTTCGAAAAAGTGGATTTCTCTTTCGAAAGATCCGCCTGCAGTCTAGACGCGATCTTTCGAAAGAGGCTCTTTCGAAAGATGCTTTCGAAAGAGCCTCTTTCGAAAGAAGCCTGCAGTCTAGACATAGCCAGAGTGAAGAGCAGCTGGCTGTTTAAAGCATGAGCTGTTCTCCACCTAAGGGTTCTGGCGAGGCGGCCGCAGACCAGATCTGGTGGCTTGTCAGGCTGGATCCAGCCTGCTGGAAGCCTCTTGCCCATCTCTAGCCTGACTGAAACATTGCAATTTGGTAGAAAATAAATATTTCTTCAGGAAAAAAAGCCAGTTTTCCAGCCACCTCTGCTCTCCTGAGCCCTGAATTTAAAGCGTGAAAGATTGAATGAGGAAGGCAGATTTGTGTCTCCCCAACACCATGAAGGAAGAAAACAGGCTCAGACCTTCAGCACACTGTCCATATGTCAATGTTGGGTTCACAAGGGCTTCATGGACTCAGTGTGACCAACTCTCATGATTTCATCGAAAGCCTTGTGAGAGCTCACGTTTTCCTTAAAGGCCCTATCCTTGGAGTCATGGAATTACATCAGAATCTCGGCTTTCTTTGGTTTTTAAATAAGTATGTTTCTTGTCCGTGTCATTGTGGAGAAAAGCTGGGAAATGTGAACCCGCAAAGGCCAAAATGCACAACGACCCCATGAAAAGAACCCAGTTTGTAGTTTTAGTGTCATGGTTTTTAAGACGACCCCACGATGTTTGGGGTGGGGCTGGAAGATGCTTAACTCCTGCTGCCTTAAAACTTTTTGGGGTTGGCATTAGGAGCTGGAACCTCAAGGCTGTTCTTGCAACTTCAGAGGATACAGAGTCGTCACCAGCCAGCATTACCTTCAAGCTAGCCCAACGTATGCAGGTCCAGAGCCTCAAGAATCTGAGTAACTTGGTCTGGATCTCACTGCCTAGCTCCCCAGCCACCCCTTCCACAGCTGTATCCTAGTGGGCTGTCTGAGTGCTTTCATGTCCATAGAGAAGGCCTATGGTGGGGGACTCCAGGTTTTTCCTTTAGGGTGCCAGGCCCTCTGGGAGATTTCTGAGCTACTATGCAGACTCCCAGTCTAGAGGGAGCAGTGGGGGTGGGTGCAGGTCACTGAGACACTCAGGAACAGGAATAACTGGCAGGATGGCCCAGTCTCAGGAGTTTACCAGCAGGCCCAGTCTCAGGAGTTTACCAGAGGGCTCATGTCTTTTTAAGGTGTTTCATGTTCTCCCGCACATAGCCTTGCTCGTATCCCAAATGGCCGCCCTCTCCCAAGTATTGCTGGTGTTATCAAAGTCACAGGCTGCCCTTTGTCAAGATGGCTACTGTTTCTCCATAGCCTTTCAAGGTGAAAGCCCCTAGGAAAGATGGCTGTTGTCGCCCGTCGTTTTTAGGGGGATTCAAGCATGGTTGTCCTTTGGGAAGACAGTAATCTCTTCTGGCCCAGACTCCCAAGTGCTCAGTGTACCCTTGGGACACACTCTGTGTGGTGCTGTGCCCACCTCCAGACATGGCTGGGACACAGAGACAGCCTGCGATAGCCACAGCTAATAGAGATCAGTTTTTTAACTTAGGCAGTGAAGGCCGAGTATTGCCAAGCAGAGCTATTAAGGTGACAGCACGATCTGGGGAATCTTTAGACCCTTTTCTAGGCCCACAGCGCTTTACATTCCCCCCACCCAGAGCTGTGGCAGGGTAGACATTGCATTCCCCCAAATAAATAATCTATAAATACAACTGCTGCCCTCTTTATTTTTTACAAAAAAAAGTATTAATAAACGTACCATATATTTTAGAAATGTCTGCCTGTCTGTGAGTCTGTTTGTTCAGGAATTCCTCCTACATGGTAAGAGCTAGGACCACCAAATTTCAGGATACTGCTTCCTCTTATCAAAACATACAGCAAGGTCAGGATTTGGTTGTGCCAAGACAATGGGATGTGCCTGGAATTTCATTGTTTCTTATAAGATGGAAAGGAAAGGGTCTGGTAAGAGGGAGTTATACTGTAGAATGACCACAGGGGGGCAGCAAGGTGCCAGAGATGGGGATTGGCACAGCTATACTCCCATTGAGCCAGCAAGGGGCCGGGGTAGAGAAAAGAGCAGCTATCGACTATATATTTCAGACAGTTCGTCTGTTTGTGTGTCTGTCTGTGTGTCTGTCTGGCCCATAGCCAGAGCATATAGACCCCTCCTGTGTGTTTGCTGCCCCCAAACTGCTGCAGTGAGAGAGGGCTGGTGTTGCCCTCTTTTCTAGTAGCAACCTTCACCCTAAACACCACATCCCAACCCCACCCCCAAGCAATGATTTAAATGAGGTAAGGACCCAAGCAATGCCGGGTAAATCTTCTAGTAGTCTATACATTCCCCACTTCCCAAACAAATACTCTATACATATCATTTCTGCCCTCTTTTTTAATTAAAAATATATTAATTTTTCAAGACATAGAATTGAAACAATGCCACGAGGAAGACATTTAGAGCAGCATTTCAGATATTATCCCTGACAGCCGAATAAAGGAATGCAGCCATACAGGTCTCTTGCTTTCTGGTTTTTGCTTCTGCGTGCTTTCTTTTAATAAAACAGGCCAATAAGCAAAAACAAACCCAATGTCTAGTGGTATGTGTGTGGCCACAATTTTCAAAAGTGACTGGTGAAAGCAGCTTGTGAAATGACCTTGCGTGAGCAGCAAATTTGTCAGCGACCTCAAGAGATGTGCCATTGATAGACACCACTGGAATAGTTGCAGCATTTCTTGATCGAGACTGAAGCATGACTCCTGCCTTCTTCAGGCAGACAGTTAAGCCAAAACATTTTGCAGCCCAGGAAAAGCAGTCAGGGCTTGACTACACTATGGAGAAAATTGACCCTCCGGAGGTCGATCGTCTAGTGTTTGATTTAGCAGAGCTAGTATAGATCCCCAAATTGAACACTGAGGGCAGCCCCTGCCGGCATGGTGTACTCCTCATTCTGTGTGGGGTAAGGGAAGCCGATGGGAGCGTGTGCTCCTGTTGGCTTCTCACAGTGTAGATGCTGCGGCGGCTGGGCTTAAGATAAGCTGATTCCAGCTACGCATTTTGCTGATCTTCCTGGTCTAGTGTAGACCAGGCCCCAGTGAGCAACTGACTGTCCCGGAAGTTATGGGCCAATAAAACACAATCATCAATGAACAGTAGTTCAATTGTCTTCCTAACTTGTGTCTTTGCCGGCATGCAGTACAGCTAGAAGACACTGCCATCCACAGGGTACTCACATAAACGCCATAATCAATGTCTCCGAATGCATCTATTATCACAGCTGCCAACACGATGCTAAATAGTGTGCAAGCTGGAGCACAGCCATGTTTTACTCCACAGCCAAGGGAGCTGAAACGCAGCCTCAGATAAGGACATGAAGCGGCATTCCCACATGGAATGATTTAGTGATGTTCAGAAATTTACTGAGGAAGCGGAACTTGGGGAGGACTGTCCACAGACTCTCTCCGGTGACAGAGTCAAAGACAATAGTCAGATGGGAATGGGAGGCAGACAGAGCTCCTGGCAGAGGGAAGAAGTGGGTGCACACAAAGCCCCTGCCATGGGGGCCCCGGTATAGGGAAAGACAAGAATGGAAGCACAGTGAACCCCTGGGAAGGAGGGGATTGGAAGAAAGAAGGAATGGGGACCCCGGGGGTGGGGGATGGAAATGGGGGAGCATACAGACCCCTGCTATGGAGGGGAGAAGGGGGACTATAGAATGAGGGAGGGAGGAAGGGAGCACAAAGAGTGTTTGCTGTTCGGAGGATGTTGGAATAGGTGTTCATGCAAAGCCGGTGGAAAAATGGGGACCTCTGGTATGGAAGGTAGGGGACATGGGGCACACAGAGACCCTGCCTGGGGGATCCTCACTACAATAGAGGGGGTGTGAGGGTGGCATCCAGGGAGCTGTTGGGGGGAGTGGACAGAGGCAAGGAGCCCCCAGGGTACAATAAGCTCATCAGATACAAGCAACATGTGCAACCCCTAGTAACCCCTCCCTAGTCCCTAGGAAGAATTTCTCTGGGGCAGGCACTCTGTAGGATAAGCTCTATGCAGGCATCCTTACAAGCTCTGGGGACAGAAGTGGGGCAGGAAGGGAGTGTAATTCAAATCCAACATACTTATATGCCCCCCATCATTGTGATATCTGAGCACCTCGCAGACTTTAATGTATTGGTCCTCACACACAGGGCAGTGCTATTAAGCCCAATGCACAGATAGGCAAACAGAGGTGCGGAGGGACAAGATCACACAAGAAATCTGTGGCAGGGCAGAGAATTCAGTGTGGGTCTCCAGCCAACACTCTAACCACTAGGCAAGCCTACCCTGACCTTAATTCACACCTTTAGGGCCACTCTGGATCACAGGGCTGTCATAACTTAGAGAGAGGACTGACCTGGCCCCTGACTTGCCCAGAACTAAGGGAGGCACAAAGGTGGTGTAAAGTCATTTTTGCTTCCTCTCCCTTGAGCTGAGCCATGCAATCTCCCCTCACCGAATCTTAAACATCTTGAATCAAAATAGCTCCCCTTCTCAATCAGGTTTCATATTAGCCCAGCTCCCCTCCTCCCTTTCCCCTCCTTTCCATTTTCTTTAAAGATGACAAAGAAGTAAAGAACGTCACAAGCTCCATTTATTATTTCCTTGCAGAGTTCACCAGGGAGGAGCTGAACCTGAAAGGTGCTGGCTCTCACTGGAGCTGGGGACAAGTCCCTCAGGCAATCAGGCTGTCAGCTGGACCTTTAAAGGGACCCTGTCACCTTAAAAATCATCACACACATGCTGGACACAATCAAAGCCCACCCAAAATGCCAAGGCCCTGATGTTGCAATGAGCCCTGGGCAGGTGGGCCCCCGATTCCTGTTGCTTGGGCCCCATCTCCTTCCCTGCCTTAGTAACTGGCCTCAGCAATGATTAAATCCAAAGGAATTTTAACAGCCTTTTAACAGCTGAGGTGTTTGTTCTGGGCTTTTCCTTCTGTGACAGCAGACAAGGCATGGGGAGGTACCATACATCAGTGTTCCCTGTAAGCTGAGTGCTTGGGTGACCACCCAGGAGAGAATCAAATGCCGCCCAGCTGATTAGCAGAGCGCCCACATGTGTTTCTGTGGGTGGTGCACATATGCGCATGCCTCGGTGCATATAACAAAATTTATTCCGCACAGGGAATGGAATCAAGTTCGAGGGAACATCACATGCAATCCCTGCTCATTTTCCCAAGCGGGGAGGCAAAGGCGGGCTGGCTGAAAAATTCCCATTTGATTACAAGCCACAAGCAGGGCAGGAGAGGTTTCTCTGAGCAATCCTGTTGTCTGATCAGGGCAAACCTTGGAGTCTGAGCCCAGCCCAGCTTGGCCTGCCTGTCCCTTTAATTGGTGTGGCCGGGTGGCTCCCAGGTCATTAGAGAGCCAGGGTGGAGGAGGTCATGTCTTTGATCGCACCGACGTCGGCTGGCCAGAGAGCTGCTCACGCCGCCTGCCTCACCTTTGCCTCCCTCGTGGCTGATCCCTCGTGCACCTGCGGGGCAGCTGACTCCTGCACAGGTGGAGGAGGAGGCTCCTCTCTGTCTCCTCCCCCTCTCCGGCCAGCTCGCTCCCGCCCAGTGGATGTCATTGAGGAGCAGCAGCTGGCGGCTGCCTGAGGATCAGCTGCGCCCGGCCGCCCGCGGAGGCACAGAGCGGCTCAGAGCGAGAGCAGGGGAGAGCCGAGCCGAGCCGAGCCGGGCGGGGCCGGGCCGGGGGTTATTGTTTGTCCCGCTTTAAGGAACCTCCCCCCCTCCCCCTAGCTCGGTGGGAGGGAGGCGAAGCACAGTCCAGGACTTCCTGGAGCCAGCCGCGCCCGCACCTGCTGGGAGGAGCAGCGGGGCACCATGAAGGATCGGCTGGAGCAGCTGAAAGCCGTGAGTTCGCCCCCCCCCCCCGGGCCGAGCGGGGGGGTCGCTGCAGCAGGCGTCCCGTGTCCGGGCTAATAATCAGATTGGCCTTTTATAGCGCGTGGGGGGCTCGCCCGCTGTGGGGGACACTTGCGCCCCCCCCCCCCGCGCCGTCCCTGGTCGGTCCTCCCCCCCCCCCCCTCCCAGTGGTCTGTCCACTGTTGTTCTCCCTCCCCGTGCCTCGGTCTGTCCGCTAGCATTCCTTTCCCCCTCTCTTCTCCCCCCCCCCCCCCGCCAAGCGCCTCGGTCTGTCCGCTCATCCTCCCCCCCCCCCACCAGTGTCCTGGTATGTCCAGTGTCATCCCCACCCCCAGCTCCTTGGTCTATCCAGTATCATCCACTCCTCTCAGCTCCCTTATATGGGTTAAGGAGGGAAATAATTAAGCGTCCCCCCCCCAATTTGGAGACTCTTCTCGCTCCAGAAGAGAAGCTGGAGGGTATTGGGGGGGGGGGGGCAGCATGATGTGTAATGCTGCATTGGGGGCAGCCCCACTGCAGGGGTATTAATGCTCCGGGAGGAGGAGGGAGTGAGAACAGCATCTGCATGAAATGTCCTGAAGATTAAACTGGTGAAGATTGAGGTTGTTCTGCCCTCTGAGACCAGGGAGTGGGGCACGGGCTAGCGGCCGTTGGCTATCTTAGAAGGAGGAACCTGGAGGGGCAGTTGAGGAAGGTTAGGCTGAAGAAATGGTCCCCCCCCCCAGTCTCAACACCCCCTCCCTCCCGCTTGTATTAGGATGAGTTGAGCTGGCAACTTCCTCCTTTGCTTTTCCTCCTGGGGAAGTTTTTTTTTTTTTTCCTGCCCATTGCTCAGCTTGGCCGTTAACGGCCTTGCCCGCAGTGGGACCCCACAATGACAGTTCCCGCAGGGTCATGCCCGGTATTGCCATGACACTTTTCTCAGTGGCTGTCTTTGCTCCCCTCCCCCCCCCCCCCCCCCCACCACAAGGGCACCTGCTGACTGATCACGGGGATGGGTTAGTGCCTGGGGCTACTCTTTAGAGGGTTGCTTGGGAGCACTGCCTCTGGTGCTGGTTTCTTTTGTGTGCGTGTGTGGGGGTTGCTTGTGAGCGCTGGGTGCTGTGCACAATGTGGTGTTAGTGTAAGGACACTCGTGAGCTGCGTTGTGCTTGGAGGCTTGCTTGCACCCACCTTTCCTTATGTGAGCCTGTGCAAGCTCCCAGGGGCCACATGATGGGAGGGGTCCCAGAGGGAGCTGCGCACGTAAGTTAGTGTAGGCTACTGGTGAGAATTGTGTACGAGCCCTTGGCGGGGTCACTGGTGTCAGATGACAGGCCGCTGGGGTGAGGCTGCCTGCTGGCACGGGGTCAGATTCTCACTGCTTTCGTTGCCAGGAAGCGCTTGTTAAACATGTATCAGACAAAGGGATGAACACAGGGAATCCAAGGCCAAACTAAACTCTGTCTCCATCCTGCCAGGGCAGGTCTCTGTCTGTGAGGCTCCAGGGTTAGCTGTCCCCTCCCTGCTCTTTTCCCCTGCCTGCTTGGCACCAGCCCAGGTGCAATACAGGCTGTGCCTTGCCTAGGAGCATGTGGGCAGCAATTGAGCTGACCCGGGTGGGAACTCTGGGGTTGGGTACCCTGTATGCTGCTTCTTTGCTTCAGGGTAGCTCTGTGGCTTTTGGTCAGAGGTATCAGAGAAATTGTATATAGTGTTGTGGGAAGTGGGTCTAGTTCCCAGTCTGGAGTGCATCCCGTTCAAGAGAGCAGGTATTTGAAGACTAAACCATCCCTGTTGTGTCCTGTTGCCTGAGGCAACTACATCTGCTGCCTATCTTCTCCAGGTTTGGTGATAGTCCACTCCACCAGGCTGGGCTATAGTGATGAGGGGTGAGAGCATGGGCCTAGATACCTGGAGCTCTTTCCCTGGGTCACTGTGTGACTTTACCTGGGTCTCTCCTCCTGTGCCTCAGTTTCCCCATCTGTGAAATAGGGCTAATGATCCACTGATCCCAGACGGCAGGGGAAAGGCCACACTTTCTGGCTTTGCTACAAAAGGAGAGAGGGGGAAGGTTGCTGTGGGGAATGAAGATGTGGCAAAGGAAGGGCACGGGGGAGGGGAAATCTGTAGGGCTTTGAGCGGGAACAATGAGACACAACCCAACTCCCTCTGTGCAGGCCTTCCAGAGGTGACACTGCCCCAGCCTTGGGGCCCTGTGCCTTGTTTGAATTGCACCTGCTATAGGAGGCCCTGTGAGGAGATCCGAACAATGGCTCTTTTCATGGGGCGAGAGCAGGCTGTGCCAGAAAACAGGCCCCTGATAGGAACCAGCATCTCCTGAGGTAAATGTTCACCCTAAGGATCACATCAGGCCTGTCAAACTAACAGCTTCCTCCCAAAAAAGCCTTGACCTGCCCGAAATGGATGGATCAGATGGATCTCTTGTCCCAGAGCAGAGGCCGTTCCCAGTCTAGATGTGTCCCTGCAGAACACAAGGGGTTAAACTCAGCCCTTCGCCATCACCCCAGTGATGGCTAGAAAACAAGAGCGCTCAGTTGTTCACTGAAAGGCAGTTTGCAGATTTATTTTCTGCATGGGACCAACCAGAGACAGAGAAATCTGTGTCCTCACAGTTGCCTGATGATTCAGGTACTCCTGTGGGACGTCAGAGACCAATTTCTGCCTTGAATCGGGGAGAGGGGGGCCTTGAACCAGTGACTCTTGTGTTACAGGTGGACTATTCTGGGGTCAGTCTCTCTCTCTCTGCTTTGGGGTGGGGGTTCATCTTTGTGGTACAGATGTGCTCTGAGCTCTCCTCTTTCTGCTGGTCCTGGGGTTACCCTGTTGGAGGCTGGGAGAGAAGGGGGCGGGGGAGAGTGACAGGGATTTAGCTGGGATTACAAAGCCATCAGCCAGAAGAAGAGGAGATAAAATGCTGGAGGGAGGGGGGAGCAAGAGAAGGGGATTAATTTTATTTTTATTCCGCGTTGGGCTGGAGTCCCAAACTGGCAGTGGGGGGGGGGGGGTGAAGGGAGGAGGAGCTATGGACAGCTAACATGGCTGATCTGTCTTGGAAACGGTTCTGTCCTGCCCCGGGGGGTTTACCAGGATATCAGCAGGATGCGGCGTATAGGGACAGTTCCCCAGCCCTTGGATATGATCCCAGATCTGTCCTGGCATGGGACCTTGTCACAATGGAGCTCAGGGAGCTGGCCGGTCACCATGGCATTCTCCTGGCTTGCTGTTTTTAGCCTGGGATGGCACTGGGGCCCTTGGTGTATTTCCCACAGTGGCTCCCCCACGCAGTGCATCTCCTGGGCAGCTGCCATCTTAGGGCCTTGACCGCCATTGAGAGGCAGCGTGTTGGCCAGTGGCTGGGCCTGGTTTCCTTGGGCCAGTTGCTGAGGCTGGGGAATCCAGAGCTGCAGTTGGCGTCTACACGGGCGAGCCTGGTTGAAGCAGCTTCCTCACTTGGGCCCCAGGACAACGGGACTGGCTGTGTGGAGAAAACCGGCTCTTGAGGATCTGAGCAGGGGCTTCGGGTCAGTCTCTCTGTGGAGCCGTGGAGAGAGACCCCGTCACGCCTGGTTTAAGCACCAACCCTCCAGAGGGAACAGGCTGGCGTTTCAGTGGTTCCAGCTGGCCTAGTTTAGCTGGAGCAAAGTTCAGCCT
The DNA here is from genome assembly GCF_052426305.1 of Pelodiscus sinensis. Taxonomy (NCBI): domain Eukaryota; kingdom Metazoa; phylum Chordata; order Testudines; family Trionychidae; genus Pelodiscus; species Pelodiscus sinensis. Next base: position 127,121,124 of record NC_143056.1, on the reverse strand, counting down.
GTTAGATGGAGGAGCAGGTCAGCAAAGATTGGAGCAGAGCTGTTTGACGGCCCCTGCCCCCAAAGGTCCTGTGGGGAGCAGAGCATGTCCCAGGCTGGAGGTTAGGATGCCATGGTGCCAGCTGTCAAACAGGCCAACCTGATGGTGGTCCAGGGCTAATGCAGAAACTGTAGTAGCTTCAATGCCTTCCTCCAGTGATTCTGCAGCCCTCTGGGGAAATGAATTGCAATAGCTATTGCAGAACGGCACCCCACAGACATGGTTCCTGAATAGTGCTCATATGGGAAGCCACTGATAGCACGGCCTGGTGAAGGGGTGGGGAAAATTCAGCCCGCCAAATCTTGTCCAGCCTCTCTGCTGCCACGCTGCTCAAAGCAGCCAGCTGTGGGGCCAGATACTCTGTGGGCTGAGAGCTCCCAGGGGGTAGAGGGGAGATTTGCATGCTGTGCTAGGGCCTGGGCCAATCTCACAGCTGCCATGGGCTGGAAACTAGGGACACGCAGTGCAGAGAGCACCTGGCCCCTGTCAGCTGCTTTGAATGGGGTGTGTCTGTTGGGGGAGGGGGGCCTGCCTGAGAGTCTTGCTGGGCTAGAGCTACTTAGGTAAACACCTCCTGGTCAGAGCCTACACCTGGCACCCCAGCCTCTCCCTCCCCCAAGTATCTGCTCCCCCTCCTTCATCACTGCCCCAGGTCACAACCCCTCCATATCCCCTCCTGCACCTCACCCCCAAGCTCCCTTCTGCACTCACCCACCGTCACAAACTCTGCACCACCTCCATTAATAGCATGGAGGAGTATGGTCCTTGACCCCTTACCGAATTCTTGGAGTGACCCCCTCATCAAAAATGGTGGTCCACTCCTAGCCTAGAGGGCAGAGCATTGCCACGTGGGAGATCTGGTCTTTAGTCCCAGCTTGGCCATACCACATCCTCTTGTGCCTCAGTTTCTCCAGCTGGAAAATGAGGCTAACAATCCTGCCCTCCTTTGCAAAGCACTTTGCGATCTACAGGTGCAAAGCTCCAGATAAGAGCGAGGGGGGGTGGTGGTGATTTTATTTTATCGATGGCATTTCCCATGTAAAGATCACCTTGGAGTTGATGCTGAAGAATTAACATCCTGATATGCATGGTTGTACCAGGATGTCTCTGGGCTTATTTCTGATGGCCTAGAATGATTTGCTAAGCCAGTCGCTCTGCAGCCAGTCAGTACAGCAGCACCAACCAAACCTAATGTAACTTTGAGGCATTCCAGCAGTGGGAAGGGGATTAGCTCTGAGAGCAGGGGCACAGACTCAGAGAGGATGGTGCTGGGAGAGGTGCTAGGCCACACTCCTGGGCAGCAAGAGATCCCTGGGGGAGCTTCGTTTGACTTCCCCTCCTTGGTTAATTGATACAAAAATGATTAGGGATTTGGAACGGGTCCCATATAAAGAGAGATTAAAAAGATTGGACTTTTCCATTTAGAAAAAAGGAGACTAAGGGGGGATATGATAGAGGTCTGTAAAATCATGACTGGTGTGGAAAAAGTAAATATGGGAAGTAAATAACTTTTCCTTAAGAAGAACTAGGGGTCACCACATGAAATTAATAGGCAGCAGGCTTAAAACAAACAAAAGGAAGCTTTTTCTTCACTCAGTGCAGAGTCAACTTGTGGAACTCCTTGCCAGAGGAAGTGGTGAAGGCTACGCCTTTAACAGGGTTTAAAAAAGAGCTAGATAGATTCATGGAGATTAGGTCCATCAATGGCTATTAGCCAGGATGGGGAGGAATGGTGTCCCTAGCCTCTGTGTGTCTGGAAATAGATGACGGGGAGAGATCAGGTGAGGATTCCCTTCTGTGTTCCCTCCTTCTGAGACATCTGGTATTGGCCTCTGTCAGCAGACAAGATACTGGGCTCAATGGATCGTTGGTCTGACCCTATATGGCTGTTCTTATGATACCCATGACAGTGAGAACGCGAGCTCTGAATTGGGCAGGAATCTCTTGGCACTGGTTAGAGTTTAGGGTTATGGAGACTTTGTCAGGATGTGGCTGATGGAGCACAGGGAGCTGGCCAGTCACCGGGGCATTCTCATGGTTTGCTCTTTTTAGCCTCGGAGGGCAGTGGAGCCCCTGGTGTATTGCACTGTATGCGGGAGCAACGATGGGAGTTTCCTTGGCAACTGCCATCTTAGGGCCTTGACTTCCATCTGAGAGGCACTGTGCTGGCGGGTGGCCGGGCCTGGTTTCCTTGGCTTTGCTTAAATACTGGTGAGAACAACTCTGCTGCCTGCAGAGAGTCAAGCGGACCCAGGTGATCTGACGACAAAACGCTACTTAAAAAACCCAACCACAGGGCAGCCACTTGGTGCTAAGAGCCCCATCAGCGGGAAGCTGCTGGCAGTGCATCCCAGCAAGTTTATTGAACCTGCTGCTATTGTACTTATCCGTATCACCATGGTCCTTGGGAGACCCATCCACAGAACAGGACCTCATTGTGCTAGATGGTGTTCAAATACAGAACAAAAACACAGTCCCTGCCCCAGGTCTCTTGCCTTCTGTGTACAGACAACAGGGAAGTACAAGAAAAGGAGAGGATGTTGGTCAGCATGATGGGCAGTGTTCGGGGCACATCAGTGGTCTGAGTGTCATGGGGTTTTTATACACCTCGTGGCAAAGGCGCCTTGTCAGGAAGGATTTGACGGAGAGAATGGCGCAGAGCTGTAGATGTTTTATGAGTCTCCCAGCTGTCCCTTGTGCTTGGGAGACAGCACAGAGGTGCCTGTATGAAAATCTAACACATCCGCAGCTGAGGCCGGCCTGAGGGGCCAATTGCAGTGAGCATCAACAGCTTGATGGCGAATGAGGAATGAGAGGTCGAGTGGGGATTGACCGCAAAGGGCCTTGGAAGTGAAGACAAGCAGCTTATGTTTGATGCGATAGAGGAGGGGGAGCTAGAAGAGAGATGCAAAGAGAGGAGGTCAGCAACGGGCTAGGAAAATGATCTTTGCACAAGGCTGTATATGTGCAAGAAAGAGGCTTTCTCTTGGCAAGCTACGTGTACAGCAGCAGCTCTTAATAGAGCCTTCCCATAATAATTGAAACTCCATAGCAAATGGAGGCCAGAACTTTAGGCCATGTCTATACTTACCACGCTGCAGATTGATCTTCTGGTGTTTGATTTAGTGGGTCTAATAAAGACCTACTAAATCAAATGCTGAGGGCACCCCTGGATGGCACTGGTACTCCTCGCAGCCTTGAAGATTAAAGGAAGCCGACAGGAGCACCATGAAGACTGCGCTAAATTTGGCTTGAGGTATGTTGACTCAAGCTACGTTATTTACATAGCTGGAGTTGCGCACCTTAAGCTGACCACCTGGGTCTAGTATAGACCTGGCCTAACACTCCAAAAGCCACAAGATTGCAAGGAAAATCTCCATTAACTGTCAGCAGTACAGGGCCAGTGACACACAGGTGAGCAGATCTGATTCCATCCGCTAGAGGGAACTGGTGCACCTTTGTTTGCTTTTGCTAATCTGTTCAGATGATACTAAAGATCAGGACGGATATTTTGCTTACTGCTGTGAGTGACAACCTCCCCCCCCCCCCCCCCCCATACAAGCACCTTGGCTAGGCAAAGTCCCCAGTGTAACAAGTACTATACCTTTCTTCCTTGTGCTGTGGCAATTCAAGCAGGAGTTAGTTCCTGCTGGTTTGGTGGCCGGAGGGGACAGAAAATTGAGGAGAGAGGAAAATAGGGTAGGGGAGTGCAACAGGGCAGGAGAACAGCAGCTGGTGGTCTGTACTGTGGAGATGGCATCCATTTAGTCACATGTTGATTGTCCTGGAAGAAGGCAATTGTGCCAGTGGGAGTGTCAGGCGGAGTGGAGAAGGTAAGGGGAGGAAAGACGCACAAAGAAACAACACTCCTCCCTGTTGGCAAGAGCCCACTGTTCTCCGGGGAGTGAAAGCGTCTCGTCCTTCTCTTGGGCCTTGGGTCTCTGTAATGGCTACAGGAGTAGCCATGGAAACGAAATGGAATGAAACACAGAGCAGGGACTCCTGGGGCAGCCTTTGGGGGCTAAGCTCATCCCTGGGCTGAACGTGGACCTTGGTGGCATGCCAGTGGTGGCATATTAGCTGTGGGCAGCTGTTGTCGTGGTGGGGACGGTGTATTATCAGAGGTCAGTGCCCATGCCCCAAAAACATGAAGCCAGATTCTCAAAGGTATTTAGCTACCTAAATACCTGGAAACCAACTGGATCTTAGTACTTAATGATTGCAGAATAATGCCCTCACTTGATTATTTCTTTCACCAGTGGTTTCCAAGGTGCCCCTCACAAGCAGTTGCAAAATGGCCAATGTATGGTCCAACTTTTGGTTGGGTTTTCCTGCTGGCAGGTGGAGCTAGTCCTGGGTGCTGGAGACTGCAGATTTTCAGTTTCAGATTTTTTTACTCTGCTCCCATATGGCTGCAGTTTTTCTTCCTTCACAATGTAGCATGAGACTAAAGCCAGGTCTACACTACACCTGGAAGGTCAGCTTAAGGTGTGCAACTTCAGCTACGTAAATAACGTAGCTGGAGTCATTATACCTTAAGCCGAGCTTGACACCAGCTTCACAACGGGAGTTTGATGGGAGCAAATGCTCTGGTCTGCTTCCCTTACTCTTTGCAACTGTGAAGAGAACCAGCCCTGACTAGAGGTGTCCTCAGCATTTGATTCAGCACCGCCGTGGTCAATCTGCGGCTCGCGAGCTGCATGTGGCTCTTGCCCTCCAAAAGTGCGGCTCACAAAGCCGCTCCTCCACCCCCCCACCCAAAATGGCCCGCACTCCCCCACAGCTTCCCTCTGCTTACCAGGTCGGAGCTGCCAGGTTTTAAAAATGGTGGCCAAGATGATGGCCATCTTAAAGGGGCAGCCTCCTTTAAAAAAAATTTTTTTTCTCGACAATTCTGTTCTGATGTGCTTCCCGCCCCCCCCCCCCTTGACAATTCTGGTGGGCTCTTTGCATTTTTTTCTGCCGCTGTTTTGGGGCTCTTTGTTAAATGGGTTGGCCACCCCTGATTTAGCGGATCTTAACTAGACTCGCTAAATCGAACGCAAGAAGACTGATCTCCATCACATAAGTGTAGACATGGCCTAAGCTCCTCCCTGTCAATGACAACATACACCCACCCTGATGCAACTACTGAGGCTTCCACAATCATCTCTATGGTGAGAACTGGCTCCACACATCTTTCTCGCTTTCTCTAACGACGGGTTTTTCATTTTAAAATCCATTCTTGAATTCTTCCCTCTCTGTACCAAACATTATTAATTGGTTTATGGTAATCAGCAGTGTGCTGGTATAACCCACCCTGCACTGAACCTAGGATATTGAGTGCTAGAAGCATGAACTTTCACCACTGGAGCTGAAGGAATAAGTCCCTTGGCTGGCACCTGCTGCGAACATGTTAACCTCATCTGGTACAGCCACTAGGCGGAACCTTCTCCTAGTAGTGGTTTCAATGCCAATGTTATAGGCTTCTGGCATTTTAATTAACAAAAGCAACACGCCTCTTTGCCTTTGATTTGCTTCTGTATACTCTTGTATGTGAGTTTAGAGGCGCAGGAGTGGGGAATGTGTTCCTGTTTCAACACAAACCTGGAGACGGATGAAGCTACGTTTCCCTCCCCCCGGAAATGTTTCTACTCAGTCCAGGATTCTCCCCACACCTCGGGAACAATCTTTCCTAATGGCTGAGGGTCTGAAGTCCTTGTACTGGCTTTGGAGTGACGCTTCTGCAGAAATTGTCCTGGGGAAGGAGGAACAAGAAGCTCCTGGGGGGACTATTTCATGTATTATCTGATGCATTCCAAAGACAAAATAACGTGCTGTCTGTGAGCGTGCTGTGAGCGTGCAAAGGTAGGGAGCCAGATCTAGTGATGCCATTGGACACTCTTCAGCTGGTGGTAGGATTTTGAATGAGGTTCTCTTCTCCCCCCCCCCCCCTCCCCCCACCCCCAGGTTCCCCTCCATCACGTTATTCTGCTGGGCTCCTTACAGAACAAACAGAAAAATGGTCATGGCCACCAGGCGTTTGCAGTCACAGCTTTTGGCCTTGCAATAGGATCTATGCAAGCAGAACTCCCATCGAAATCCAGAGGACTTCAATCCTCAAAGGTATCCTGGTGCCCGACTTCCGCGGGAGTTAGGTGCTTAAATACCTTTGAGGAACTATGCCTAGGACTCTGCATCAGCTTAAAGGAAAAGAAGGATGGACCAGGGGCAAAGCTGGGAGCTGGGGGACCATGGGTCCGTTCCCTGCTTTCCCAGACTTTGGGTGAATCATTTGGACTCTGTGCCGCTGTTCTGCCTCTGGAGCAAGCAGCCCGGAGGTGCTGAGAGGTTAAAGAGGTAAGTCTCTTAGATTAAGGCCAGCTAGGTGGTTGCATGGGGGGGGAGGAGGGAAGGGAGGCAGAGATCCGGGCTTTAATGTAATTGTGACCCAGTGAGTGGGGTTAACAAGAAGAGAGGCTAGGGAAGGAGGAGAGTTACAACCATAAGCTCTTGGGTTGAAACCGACCTAATCTGAGTCACCCCTTCTCTGCAAGGGCTGTCCCCTAAAACTGTTTGAACAGCTGGGAGGAGTTGGGAATTCCAGGTGTATCGCTGTTTAAACTGCCCTCTCTAGTAGCAGCACGCAGGACTCATGACGCTGTAGGTGTTTGTTTTCAGGCCGTTCCTTGAATGGTAGCTCTTCGTGTGGCTGGGGCTGGGTTGGTTCCAGGACGTTAGAGGCCAAGCTGAGGAGAGAGTAGCTTTTATTGGGCCGGCTTCTGTTGGTGGGGGAGACGAGGCATTGAAAGAGCTCTGTGTAGCTAGGACGTTTGTCTGTCACCAGTGGACCTTGAGCCAATAAAACGCCTTGCCTCCCCCGCCTTGTCTCTTTCTTCGTGTGGGTGGGGCTGGGTGCAATGCAGGCAGCTGACCTCCTGTGTGAATTTATTCCCAGTTAACCTGTGGTGAATGCACCTCAGTTCTGCCCCACAGCAGCCCTGGGCTCCCTATACACAGCTCTGCTGGTGCCGCTCCATCCCAGCCTGCAGATATCCCTGAAGCATGGGCAATGGCTGAACATAGGTCTGGGGGAAGCAAGCTCCCAGCCCCGCCCCTTCCGCCTGAAGCCCCCCCCCCCTCAGGAGCCAGGCCCACTCCCATGCAGTGATAGACTCCAGCCCCCCCCATGGCAGCCTCCCTGGCCCAGAATGCAGGGCGGGGCGCACTGCCCCAGCTCCCAGGCTTCAGCCATGCTGAGGCTATGCTGAAGCTGGGGGTGGAGTGTGGGTGGTGCCATGCCTCCCAGTTCAGGAAGACAGTGCCTTCCCCTGCCCTGAACCCTGACTCCCAGCCCTGGTGCCTTAAAGGGTTGTCTGAGGCATGGCTGTTTCTGTATGGCCCAGTGTCCTAGCTACGCAGGGGCAGATATAGGGCAGGGCGAGCCGGGCGGCCGCTCCAGGCCTCGTGCTTCAAGAAGCACCGCGCATGCGCCGTGGCAAAAGGGGGGGGGCACAAAATTGAGCTGTCCTGGGCCCTGCAAAATGGTCATCTGCCCCTGTAGCTACAGATTCCCATGCCTCCCACGCCTCATCAGCCCAGAATTCTACCTGTTTGAGATGGGGGGGGCGGGAGAGGGAATGGTCCCTCATAGACACTGGATTTAAAAATTCTCTTGGTGCCAAGTGAGTGCTCAAGGGTTGCCCTCAAACCAGCATGCTGGGTCCTTATCCCTCACGCCTCTCCCCTTTGCCTTTCCTCTCCACACCTCAAGATGATGTCCAGCATCATCTCTTCTCCCCGCCCTTCTTTCTGTGTCTCTGCAGAGTGCGTTGGGAAGGTGTAATGCAATTAAACAGGGAAGCCAGCCATCTGGCCCTGGCTTTTGCCAGACCTCGTGGGAAGGAGGGGGATGGGATGGTCATCTGTCTCTTAAACCAAGAGCTGGGGGTGGGGTGATGGGTGTGCCGGAGAGTTGGAGAGTGACGCAGACTCCTGCCCTTTAAACTGGGGAAGTAGCAGAACCAGATGGCTGATGGGTGCATGGCTCTGGGGTGAATCTCTGTGTGTGTGGCCTAGGGGATGCACCTTCCCCTTCTGATCTGGTGGAAGGATGTTAGCCCCCCCTCCCCATAGCTGAGCCTGGTTTAGGGGAGTCCTGGTCACTTTAAAAGAGGAAGAACTGGGCTGGGGGTGTGGGGAAGAGTAGGGGGGCAGGGAGGCTTGTGCACGCTCCTAAACAGGCAGCCCCACTTTCCCCACCACCAGTGTGTGTCTGGGACCAGCTGAGAGACCAGCTGTGCTGCTTGGGAATGCAGATGGCTGAGCAGCCTTTCCTGAGTGCGTGGCATGCCCTGGTGGGCACTCTGCCTGTGAGCCTCCAAAGATTTTTTTCCTCTAGGCCGGGAACCTTCCCCTTCTGCAGCATCCCAGCCTTAGCATCTCCTGCCTCTGGGGCTGGAGGGTATGGGAGAGAGAAGGAGCCTCTTACTTCTAGGTCACTGGCTCCTATCTAGCCACAGGTCACGAGTGACTGTTCCAGCTGGAAAATGCCCTTCCTTGCATATTTTAGCTGGCTGCATCCACTAGGCCCTACTCAACCTTTCCTAGCTGTCCGCTGCGTCTGATTTTAGAAGTCTCGAGTCAGGATTCCTCATTGTGAAATTCTTTCCCCTTGAGAATCAGTCTCCCACTCGGAGAGGTTCTGACATTGAACCCCAATGTTCCTTTTCTTGCCTTCATCCCTTTAGTCCAGGGTGGGGAACCTCTTTTAGGCTGGGGGTGGGGAGGGCTCTGACCCACAGAAAAATCAGTCAGGGGCTGCACACAAGTGAGAAGCAAAGTGAAAAGCCCTGATGGAGGAGGGAAGACACTCCTTACACTTCCCTCCCACACCAGAACCTAGGGAGGCCCAGGCTAGTAGATTGTATGCTCCAGCCCAGGGCTGCCCAACCCGACCCCAGGGGAGGTGGGACTCGAACCTGTGACCCTGTCCTCCTCCCCAGGCGAATGTCCTATCCCCTAGGCCATGTGGGAACCCGCCCCATTATTGTGGGCTCTCCAATGCTGGGGGTGGGGAGGAGAGCCCTGAGCCTGGGGGGCTGGATCCAGGCAAGCCAAGGGCCGCATCTGGACCCCAGGCCTTAGATTTCCCCACCCCTGCTATAGAACTAGTTATGTTCCTCTTAAGTAGAGATTCTTCTTTCTCATTGGCATTTACGTCCCTCGGAGGTTGATTGCTTGTGCACCATCACCCTGTCATCCACATCTCCTAGTCATGCTGTACAGAACACCACACCCTTGTGTCTGTGTGGGTGGGGTGTGTGTGTGTGTGTGTGTGTCAGCTGAGGGATTTGACCTTGGTGCCTCAAGACCTTTGAGCCACAGCTGTAACAGGCCCGTCGACCGCTGTCTGTCCCAGCCCCCAGGACAGCGGGAACACAGAGTGGGTGCGTGTAACGTGTACGCATTTGTGTCTCTGTCTTTCCTGATCACTCCATGCTGCCAGCCCCCTGAACATACGCAAAGTGCAGATGCAGAGAAATATTATCCCTTCCCCCCCTCCCTCAGGGGACTGTGCAGGGCTCGGATAGGGCAGCGGCGACTGCTTCAGCAGTAGCCACCCAGCACTCAGGATTGATACGGCCAATGGCTTGTTCCGTGCATGGCCTGGTCAGGCATCCTTGGCCGCTGACGGTCAACAGCTGCAATTGCCCTCCCTGGGCAAAGGAAATGCCTGGAACAGATGGGTCTGTGGAAGCGCAGAAATCTTGAGCCGATGGGCCCTGGGCCAGGGGAGGTGAGGGGTCTCCCAGGAGCACTGGCCTCCTGGCTGGCTCCCCTCCTGGCTGTCGCCCTGGGCGCTGCCAACAGCTGCTTGGGGCTCTTTGTCCCAGCAACCATGGATGTTACCAGACCTGCGGGGGTCAAACTGTAGTGTCACCCTCTACTGTTCTGCAAGCAGGGCCGACTTATCCAGTAGGCACAGTGCCTAGGGCCCACGATACTTTCAGGGGCCCACGAAAATGTTTTAATTTCTTTTAAAATCAGAAGGAAAAAAAATGAACTTTTAGGGTCGAAGAAAATGTTTTAATTTTTTTCTCATCAGAAAAAAACAAAACTTTTAGGGCCCACGAAAATCTATTAAATTTTTGCCTAAAACAGGAAAAAAATGTTGAAGTATTTAAAGTTATATCAAAAATAACTGTGTTGTTTTGTTTTGTTTTGTTTTTGTTTTGTTTTTGTTTTTTTTTTAATGGAGGAAAGGGCCCACGAGGGCAGAAGTGCCTAGGGCCCACGGAAGTCGTCATGCGGCCTTGTCTGCAAGTGAGAGTGCCAATCTGTGGAGGCTTGGTGGGCAGGCGTGCCTTTATCCTGTGCATTTGGCTCGGACTCTGCAATCTCCCCTCCTTGTTGGGGCGCTTCTTGACACCTCTGTCGGATCACTGCTCTGAGCACTACCTGGGGCTCCCTTTGGAGGCCTCTTATGAGCTTCAGCTAGGGCAGGCGGCAGATGCTTGTTTAGTGAGCCCAGCGGAGGGCGCAGGGCGTACCTCCTGCCCTGGGTAGATGGTGCCAGCTTTTTACTTGCTTCCAGGTACAATTCAAGGCATTGACTTGAATCTACAACCCCACCCTGTGCTGTAGGTCCCAGCTGGGCACGAGCTCAATATGTTGAAGGTGATATGCATGTAGAGCTGACGTGAGGCAGGTCCTGTAGCGGGATGGGTAATCCCAGTGTTTCTCAATCTTTTTAAATAAACTACCCGTTTATTAAAAAAAAAAAAAAAAACTAGGTACCCCCGGTACCTACCGTTTTCAGACACGCACCATTTTTTTTCTACCTTTGCAACGCATTTGTTTAACAACTTAATTGTAGCCGGGCAGGCGCTGACTTTTTTGGGGTATAAAAAGTACAAAAATAAAGCGCTGTACAACTTAAAACAAATTTCAATTGTGTTGACTTACCCCCTCCCCCCCCCCCCCCCAGACTTCTCTCAAGTACCCCTAAGGGTACTCATACCTCTGGCTGAGAAATACTAGGTTATCCCATCATGCATTGCCCCACATCAGTCCCTGAGCCTGTGGCAAAGCTATTTACACAGATGCGCTGGGAGTGTTCTAGGCCTGTGGATCAGAGTGGAAGAGCTGAATTCTGTTCTCACTGACACCAGAGCGAGTGTGGAGACATTGCTTTGATTTCATTGGCACTAACCCCAGGTTTTCCCTGGTGGAAATGTGATTGGAAGCAGCATGGACGTGTTTTGCACTGGGCTGTGTAAGCTGCAGGACGTGGGAAAACGAGGCCCTTTCAGCAGATCTTAGACACAAGACATTCACTGCTCCTAAACCGCTTGAGTTTGTTGCTCCTCAGAGATGGCAGAAGGCCAGTGTGTGTGTCTAACCTGGCTTGCTCCTGAGATGGGCCAACAGAGCAGGTGGGGCTCTGGGGGGCAGGTGGCTTGGCGGGCGTTGTGGCAATAGGGAATGTTTCTGCGTTAGTGGGAGTGAACACTGTCTTAACCTTACACTAGTCTCATTTCTGCTCTGGTGGGTGTGTGGTGAGGGCCACTTCCTCCCAAGGGAAACTTTAAAGCTGGGGCCAGACCTCTCCACTATAAACCCTGCCTTTTTGCTAGCTACCCACAGTATGCCTCCTGACTCCCCCACCCTCTCTACCTTCCTCCAGTCCTGCTGTCTCTTCCCCACATCCCCTTTGGCAGCAGCAATAGCTTCCACAAAGTCTCTGGGTCCCACATGTGGCTGGAATTTGGATCCCAGTCTCACCCAGGTAAATTGGGAGTGACTTCAGTGAAATAAGTGCCGTCGCTCTGGATTTGCCTGGGTGGGACTGGATCACCCTCCTCGTTCTGAGGGGGGTCCCCTCCCAGAGTCTCAGCACCTGCACACTTGCCTTCCCATGGGGGTTACTAAGGGGTTCTCTTCTGTTCCCTCATCCTCTCACCGGCGTTGCCCTTCCTTACAGAAGCAGGACCAGGATGATGATGCCGACGACGTGGCGATTGCTATCGACAACACGGGGTTCATGGACGAGTTCTTCTCGGAGGTGAGGAGGCAGCGTGGCCCTGGAATGGGCCTCTGCCTAGTTTATATTGTCTGTGTCCCTTCTCCGGGAGGAGGGAGTGGGAAGAAGGGAGCTCTTGGGACTAGAGATTTCCCTCGCCCCCTACACACCTCCTTTGATGGTTAGCTATGGACAGGGCACAGATCTGGGTGCTTGATGACCCTAGGTCAGTGTTTCCCCATTTTATTTGGCTACGGAACCCCCAGGGCTGCATTTCATTGAGCGCAAAAAAAAAAAAAGCCCCACCGCGGCTCTATCTCTTTAAGAGGGGGTGGGAGAGTGCCAGCTCTTCGCGGAACCCCAGGGTTCCATGGAGCACCAATTGGGAAACACTGTCCTAGGTAAATCCTTTCCCTGCTCTGTACCTCAGTTTCCCCTCTTAGCCATTTTCTGTCTGGCCTGTTTAGAGTGTGAGCTGAATGGGGCAGGAGCCATCGCTGAATGGGTCTGAACAGCCCTTAGCAGCTGGCAGCCCTGATTGCGGTAAGGTGCTGCTGTAACATAGCTAATAGCCATCTCCTCTTGCCGTTTAGATTGAAGAAACCCGACAAAACATTGAGAAAATTGCCGAGAACGTGGAGGGGGCGAAGAAGCTGTACAGTATCATTCTGTCCGCCCCCATCCCCGAACAAAGTAAGTCTGAGCTTTCTCCTGCCCCCCAAACAAGAGTGAACCCAGGTCGCCCTCCTGCGAGAGGGGTTGGCCCACCTTGGGCGGGGGGGGGGGGGGGGAGGAGATAGAGGACGGATCTCTGCCAGGGAGGGAGGAGAGTCCCAGGAAGTGCTCTTCTAGGGACCTTACTGGCCGAGGTCTCCCAACTACTGCTGCCCGTGTTTTGTTGCTTCTGCTTTTGCAGAGACGAAGGACGACCTGGAGCAGCTCACAGCAGAGATCAAGAAAATGGCCAACAGCGTTCGAAACAAGCTGAAGAGTAAGAGGTCGATTTCCACCCCGTGCTGGCTGTCTTTGGAGTCTTCTCTTACTGTGGAGTCCCCTCTAGGGCTGACCAGCACCTGTCCACGCCCATCTTCTCTCCTCCTCAGAAGTGCCCTTTCCTCCCTGCACTTCCCCGGGGCTGCTTTTTGGAAATGACCCTTCCTGGCAGGAGTCCTCCCCTGCAATCCCCGCCCCCCCCCCCCCCACTCGTGGGGCATTAGCTGCCGGGATGGATCCAGGGGCCTTTGGATCTTAATGTGCTGGTCTCCACAGCTTGTGCTAAAAGACCCACCTCTTGGCCTGGCTGGTAGGCGGCTCCTCAGCCTGTATGGTCTGTGTTCCACTAGTGCGGAACAGGGCCACTCAGACCAAGCACTATCCCAGTGCCTGATTAGCAAGAGGGTGCAGCAGGCTGAGCCCCCTGACTTGTCTGTGGAAGGGTGGGGGCAGTAAGAGATGAACCCCTTTCTTAAGGGAAGAGGGGAATGTGGGCAGGGAGGCTGAGATGTGAGACTGTGCAGCTGGTCCCAGCTTCCCCTCCCACCCCTCGATTATTTCACCCGACTTGCCTGTGTCCCCAGGCATGGAGCGGAGCATCGAGCAGGATGAGATCCAGTCATCAGCAGATCTACGGATACGGAAATCCCAGGTGGGCAAGGCACATGCTACAATCCTCATATCGACCTGCCTCTAGCCCTCAATGGGACCCAGAGGCAGTGGGCTACACCCAGGCAGAGGGGACAAAAGCCACATTGGAGATGGTGGGGACGCTGCCGCAGTCCAGTGTGGGGAGCTGGTACCTTACAGGGAATGAAATGTGCAGGAGAGAGATCCTTGGCTCAGGTCCCACAAAAGCAGAACTAGATCCAGCGGCTGGATGTTGGTTTTGCACAAATTCAGACCAGAAATAAGGTGCAAATTTTGTATTCGGATAGTAATTAAGTATTCAAATGACTTCGCCTCAGGCTGAGGTGGCTCCTTTGTTACTTGACTTGCCCCTTCCAGCCCTACACTGTAGGTGTCTGTTATTCAAATGCAAGAGCAGATGTTCCACAGTCTGTTCTAGCTCTCCCAAAAGTTCTGGTCTCCTTGGCGCATTCACTGGCTGAAATCTTCTGGCCTGTTACACAGGTTGGGCTAGATAATTCCTTCAGACCTTGAGTGCTATCCAGATAATTATTCGCCCTGCCATGCAGATGGGTAAACTGAGGCACAGGCAAGTAACATCACTTCCTCAGCGCTGCAGTGGATGCTCCTATCAGAATTAGCCAGGCTGCATTTAGGGAAGAGGGAGGGTGCCAGAGAGATGAACTGTGCCATTCCCAGACCAGGTGAGAGATGGCCTGGGGACAGAGTAAGGAGAAAGATACAGAGAGAAGATGGGCTGTACTGTGGTCTGCTACTATTCTAGCTGGACGAGCAGTGCCCGCTGAACCCACATTATGACAATACAGATGATACAGTGAACCACTCCTTTCCCCCTTCCCCTCCCCCCCCAGCATTCTGTCCTCTCACGAAAGTTCGTCGATGTGATGACCAAATACAACGAGGCGCAGGTTGACTTCCGGGAACGTAGCAAAGGGCGGATCCAGCGGCAGCTCGAAATCAGTATGTACCCTTCCTGCTCGGGGCGTGTGGCCCACGGGGCCCCTCCTCTCCAGCCAAAGAGGTCATGGGATTAATTGCCTACAGGAATGGAGATTTTTTTTTTTTCCCCCGCTCAAGTTTGTGTGCTGAGTTACTGCAGAGATCATAACTAGGGCCCTAGCAAATTCACAGCTGTGAAAAAAGACTTGTCGTGGACCGTGACAGCCAATCTCTTGAGTACTTCTCTCTGTACTATACAGTGTTTCCCGAACAGGGGGTTCTGATCCAAAAGGTGGTTGCAAGACTATTGTAGAGGGGTTGCAGTATTGCCGCCCATACATCTTCTGTTTTCAGAGCTGGGTGGCTGGAGAGCGACGGCTGCTGGGCCAGATGCCCAGCTCTGAAGGCAGCACTGCCACCAGCAGCAGTGCAAATGTGAGGGTGGTATGATATGGGGGAGGGGGGCAAGGAGTGGGGGAGGGAAGGGACGTTGCTTTTTTGGGAGGAGGAATTATTGTGGCCTTCACATTTATATTTTGCTGTTTTTAAAGTACGTACGTGTGGTTTTTGTTAAACACAGAATTTAAGATTTTTTTAAAATACCGTGAGCGTGAAATTTATGAAAATTGTGAATCTTAAGGATGTAAAATCCCATTGAATTGGCTAAATGTTTAAACGTAATGTTTAACCGATTAAAGGGGGAGGGCGGCTGAGCTGGAGCGTACCCTCCCTCATGCCGCAGGCCGGAGCACCCCTGCCTATCAAAGCGGCCCCTTTCCAGAGCTGCCCTTATAGGGCTGGAGCAGCACCTTACCTGCGGTGGGGGGGGCGGGGAGAGCAACTCCAGTCCCCACCAGTTAACCTTTCACTTCCCAAGTGAATTGGGCAAACCCCTAGCCATAAACCTCCCTTCCAGCGCCCCCTGCTGGGGAATGTGGGGAAGCAGTGTGAGGATTCCTCCCTAGCTTTGTGTCTGCTGAATATAGAGGATGTTTAGGATCTGGGCTTGGAAGACATTTCTCAGTTTGGAGGCCAGAAGGATTCA
Organism: Pelodiscus sinensis; assembly: GCF_052426305.1. Taxonomy (NCBI): domain Eukaryota; kingdom Metazoa; phylum Chordata; order Testudines; family Trionychidae; genus Pelodiscus; species Pelodiscus sinensis. Next base: position 127,105,453 of record NC_143056.1, on the reverse strand, counting down.
TACAAATATACTTGTCACCAAGAGCACCCGAAGTGAATCCCTCTCCCCCCGCCCCATCCCGTGTGGGTTCTACAGGGATTTGATGTGATCGCTCTTCTTTCTCCAATGATAAAGCTGGGAAGAACACAACGGATGAGGAGCTGGAGGAGATGCTCGAGAGTGGAAACCCATCAATATTCACATCTGGGGTGAGGATGCAGTGGGAACGGGCGTCTGTGTGTAAATGGAGGGGTGCAGGGTGAGGAGACACCTTGGAACAGGATGATGATGATGATATCTTCAACAGTAGCTCTCAGCATGTATAGAATGGGAAATCTAGGGGGAGATGCTGGGATGGGGGGGGTGAGCAGTAGGAGTTTGAGGGCTGGGCAGTGAGTGCTGGGTGTCAGGGTGTGGATGATGGGCAGGAGCAGGGAGACTCCGAGCTGTGGGAATGGCAGAGTGTTGGCTTGTGGTTCCTTGGCAATATCTGGGCTTGTGTGAGGCGGTGACTGAGGCGGCCCGGCTCTGTTCCAGATCATGGATTCGCAGATCTCGAAGCAGGCGCTGAGTGAGATTGAGGGGCGGCACAAGGACATTGTGCGGCTCGAGAGCAGCATCAAGGAGCTCCATGACATGTTTGTGGACATCGCCATGCTGGTGGAAAACCAGGTAACCAAGCAGAACAACCCAGGAGGGGCCTGCTACGCAGCTGAGCAGCCCACTTGGGGTCCTCTGGAGGAATAAGACTGAGCAACTGGGGCAGGCAGGGGTAACCTAGCAACCAGGATAGGGAAAGGGTAACCGAGCAAGCAGAGGGTGGGGTTGGTAACAGGTAACTAAGCAACCAGGGAACAGGGTGACAGCATCCGAGTGAAAGGTGACAGGTCTGTAACAGTCGGTGGAGCAGGGTAATTGAGTAACCATGGGAGGAGATGGCATGGTGACCATGTAAACCGAGGGTAGGAAAGAAGGAAACGTACAGGTCGGGACAGGTGAAAACCACGTAATCAAAGCAATGCAAGGGTAGTTGAAACTGGGTGACTGAGCAACCAGCCTGAGAATTGGAATGGGTAACCAAGCAACTGAAACCTGGTGCCTCCTAGCCACCTGTTTCACCGTGGCCGTACCTCAGATGCAGGAGCTAGATCGCGTGAGTTTAGGATCTTGCTGACATGGCTGATGTCATGGAGGCCAAGAGGCCTGTCCTTTTGTCCCACTACTCAGTGCCTGGCTTTCCTACGAACTCGCAGAGCTCCTGCAGCTAAGGCCCACTCTACTGTGTCCCTGAGGGAACCCTCCCCTTGCTATCCTGATGCCCCCTAAGTAGCCCTGCATTGTGGAGTGCAGCCACCTCTCACTGCAACTTGGGCATCAGTGTCCATCTCTGAGGCCCCCTTTCTGTTTTCTACCCACAATGCAATGCCGAGGAGGCGGCGTGCGAGTCAGGGAACGGTGAGTGTGCCCCTTTCCTGTACTGAGAAGCGGTGGATTGACCCTGAGCCCAACCAGCCAATGGCGACCCCTCTGCGCTTGGGAGAAGAGTGGGGTGGAGGCGGTGGGGATGAATGCCTTGCTCACCAAGGGCAGGGCTGGGCTCTCCTGGTGGGAAGAGCACGTGCATGGTAGGAGCTGATGCTGGGGGCCTCAAGGAAGGCCTGTGTTGTGTCTTCACTCCGAGCGCCCACCGTTAGCCTTGCCCCTGAATGAGCATCCCCACTGCAAAGCCTTATCCGAATTAGTGTGTCCCTACTCTTCACGGAGCTGCATCCCTGGGCCTTTGTTCTGGGATGCTCTAGGATTCTTTCCCAGTCAATTGTGGGAGATCTCGTCTTTCCTTCATGGGCATTTTGGGAAGGGCATTGGAGGACAATCAGCACACAAGTTAGTTATTTCTCCTGCATTCTCACTCTAGCCCCCACCCCCTAGTTGAGTCAACTAGCCCAGGCTTAACAAGCCTCCAAACTCAGGTCTGCGTGTGCACGGCTGATTGGCCCAGGCCTTCCTAACCTGGGTAAAAGCCTGGGCTAACTGTGCAATGTAGACGTGCTCTGGGTGATTGAGGTGCCCCAGGTCAGTGGGCACTTTAGATGTCTGAGTTTCCTGACATCTCTTTTCCTGCTCCCCTGACAGGGCGGAGTCATAGATAACATAGAGCTGAACATGCTGCACACAGTAGACCACATAGAGAAAGCGCGCGAGGAGACCAAAAAGGCTCTGATATACAAGAACAAGACACGCAAGGTGAGTCCCCCGAATCCGAATCTGTGCCTGGGTCCTCGATGGTTCTCTCGCTTTCTTCTGCCTCCTTGCCACTTCCGCTGCGCTCTGCTGCTCGCGCCGTCTCTCTTCCTCTGAAAGGGAGCCATGATTGACCGCATAGAGACCAACATGGACCAGTCGGTGGGCTTTGTGGAGCGGGCTGTGGCTGACACCAAAAAGGCCGTGAAATACCAGAGTGAGGCCAGAAGGGTGAGAATGACCTATGACAGGCCCCTGTCTGATCTCCTCCAACCAGTGGCCCCTGTCTTGCCTTTAGATATCATCCCACCAACCAAAATCCCACCTATCGCTCCCCATCCAACCCCTACTCAAAACCCACATCTCACCCTTCTTAGATCCATCCAGTCATGACCCATTCCACCATCCAAATCTCCACCCCTTAGTGTCCCATCCAACTCGAATCCACCACAGAACCCAGAGTCGTTCTTAGATCCATCATGTCCCATCCCTCCAACCAAAGCTGCTTCCAGCCCCACTCCCTTTTTGCTATTCCACATGCTCAGGCTCCCTCCCTCGCAAAAGCTTTCCAGTCCCCTCCTCTCATCCTTCGCCTGCATCCCACCCTTCTCTGACCTCGCTGTTCTCCGTCCTTCCACCCCATCCCTGTTCTGTCCCTCCTCCCTGATGGGAAAGGCTCTCAAAGGTGGTGTGACTTCCAGGGAGAGAGTGACCTGAACACCTTTTTTGAGTGCCTGAGCCATTGCGTCTGGCTGGCAAAAGCCCAGAGCAAATCAGGGGCCCTGATGACCCCTTGATTTCTCAGTAATATTCCCTCATCCCTCGCTCTGGCTTCCTTTTGCTCTTCTTTCACAGCCTCCATTCTCTAACAGCCCCTTCGCCCTCAGTTCTCTAACAGCCTGGATGCTGAGCCCTTCCATGCACAAGGCACTACACTGCATCCCTCTGAGGCAGCTGCTTGGGGTGGTCTCCCTGCTTCACTTCACTAGCTCCGGGCTCCTCCCGGGCCTTTTCTTCTCTGTTTTATCTCGATAAATGTGGTCATGAGCCAGGCTCCATCCCCAGAGGTCCAGCATTCCTCCCCACTCCCCTGCTGTACCCACCGTTCCCTACAGTGCCCCCTATTGGCAAAAGTCAGTGCTGGAGTAACTTGAGCTCCCAGTAGAGTGCCCCCTGGTGGGAGAGATGAGGTCTGGAGTAGCTGGGAACTCTCCCCGCCTCCCCCCCCTCCCAGCTAATGCTCCTGCCCTGATCTCTACAGCACCCCCTGCTGGGAAGGGCTGGGAATGCCTCTACTCATCACTCCCAGTAGTGCCCCTAACTGAGGCTGGGATGGGAGTAGCTGTGTGTCCCCAGTGCCCTAAGGCCAGTCCCTGCAGTATTCCTTGCCGGACAAGGCTAGTTCTAGACTAAATTAAGGGGGGGGGACCAAAGTCAAGAAGCCTAGAAATGCAACAGCTCTGATTCTTTTGTCTGAAAGATTCTGGTGATGAATATTTTTAAGGTGTAGGAAAAATTGCCATTCTGCTTGACAGGGATGGCTGAAATCCGTGCTCTGCCGCTCTGAAATAGCTGTCTCTAAAAGGGAGGCATGCTGGGGGTGCCCTAGATTCTGTTCTCACTTGCTGTTGCATTACTGTTTATGGCTTCTTTTTTTTTTTTTTTTTTTTGTGTCCCCTCCTCCAGAAAACGCTAATTATCATTGTGGTAGTGGTTGTCTTGCTGGCAATAGTAGCTCTGATTATTGGACTTTCCGTAGGGCTCAAGTAAAGCTGGCCCTCAGGGTTGCTGGCTCTGAACTGTAAGTAGTGTGGGCAATGTGGCGGTCTCTTCGGGTGCTGGCTTGGGGAGGCGGGTGGCAGTCAAGCAAAGGTGGTGGAGTGACTTGAATTCATTGTGGCTTGCCTGCCCAGGAGAGCTCAAACCATACTGAGCTGGGTGTAGATTGGTGGGTGCCTTGGACATAGGGTAGGGTTCTGCTCATCATACCTGGAGACTAAGGGAGACCAACCCTGCCGTAGGCCAGGAATGAAATGTGTCCTCCCCAGTGACCATTGGATCTAGCCGAGGTGTGGTGTCCTCAACCTTGCGCGTGTTGGGTTCTGTGCTTTGGGTTCCTGATGCTGGTTTTGGGGTCTAGACTCTAGGCACTGTGCTGTGCGCTCCATGCTATCAACTTCGTGAGTTCTAGCTTCGGGTTCTGTGCTGTGAGCTCTTGGCCATGGTTGTAGGTTCTAGGCTGGGTTCCGTGCTTTGGGTTCCATACTGCGTGCTGTGCTGTACTTTGAGTTCTAGACTCTGTTCTTTGGGCTTGTGGGTATGATTTCTGTGCTCTGGGTTCTTGGCTCTGGCTTTGGATTCTGTGCTTTGCATCCGCACTTTGCATTTTTCAACCTTTTTGCCTCTGGGCACTGGGGATGTGGCAGGCGCGGTGGTTTTGGCAAGAGAGGGTAAAGAGTGTGACTTGGGAATCGGGGACCGTGAATGCTCAGGTCTCTAGAATGGAGAGAACAGCTCTATGGATGAGGCCCAAGTGCAGACAGCTGTTAGTCTGCCCCAAAGAAGGCATTTGTACTGTTCTCACAGGGCTCATGCACATCTCTCTGGGTCTCTGCAGACTCCGAGTGCAGGGCTGCTGTGCAAAAAGGGATCTGAAGAGTTAATTCTGATCTGTTCTCCATTCCCTAGTTGCAGGGGTCAGGGGGTGGATTGGAGAAGAAAAGTAGGTGGGATTTTTCCAAGCTCTGCCCTGTGAGTCATGAAAACTAGACCCCACCCCCTGTAGATTGTGCAGATAATCAAAATAGGGATGTGATGTTTCTTGGGGGGGGGGGGGGTTGAATGTGCCCTTGAGCTTGACCAAGGTGCTTGGCTCAATTTGGGATGTGGAGAGAGAAAGCGGCATTTACCACCCATCCTCGGCACCAAAAGCCCTCCCCTTTCCCAATGAGCTGCCCCCCCCCCCCCCCGTTTCAATGACCCTCCCAAGCAGGGCAGTTCACACGCTTCTCTAAGTTGCTCCAGGCTCCCTCCCCTCACTCCAGTCATGGTTGTGAGGCTTCCTGTACAAGCAGCAGAGCGAGACGCTCACCTTTTGAGTGGAAGCTGAGACTCTGGAGCACAAGGTAGCAGCAGCATATGGGTGCGTGTGCTGGCTATTTTCTGAGCTCCCCCCCAGCTAGCTTATTGCCCCCATCTGCAAGGGTAGTTTTCCCCATCTTTACCTGGGCCCAGGATCTATTAAGGGTAGAGATCCGTGTTTAATTTTACCCTTCTAGCTGCTTTTCAGTGTCAACTGATTTCTCCCCTCTTCCTTTAGTTTCTCCAGACACTCCTGATCTTCCTCCTGGGTTGGTGGTGAGCTTTTTCCCTTGTGATCCTCCTCGTGCCCCACACACCGAGTTCCTGTTCCCCCTGCCTTTCCTGGACCTGCTAATCCCGGCCTGCTCTCTGGGCTCTGCTGTGAATAATTTCCCTTTAGGGTGGAGCTCTTCCCTTCTGCCCGTTCATCAGCTAGTTGACGCATCCCTCCTGGAGGATCTGAGCTTGCTTCGCCTTCTCCAGATGGTAACTGTGTCCTGCACCACTGATGCACTTCAGAGAAGCTGCCACCAAGTCACCCCCGCCCAATGTTGCTTCCCGTTTTGGTCGGATCTCATTTCCTGGTGGGATTCCCACCACTGGTAGCAGAGACCTAAGGGAATGCCCAGGACTGTTTCCTACCTCACTGGCCTGTCTCATTCTCATCTCTTTGGGGGAGATGTTTTTTTTAACAGTTCACAATCTTCACTGGAGGAGGCCAGGGGATGTAAGAACTACCCCTCCAAATGGTACTGGCTAGGACAGGGAGCTCAGGGCTTGGGAGCTCACCTGGATCAGCTGTGTGGCATATTGGACACTAACTGAGGCTGGTCTCTGCAGCTCTTCAGGGCCTGGATGCTGAGTCTTGTGTAGCACCGGAATCGGCTCCCGAGGCATTGCATTGCCACCAGGATTAGCAAGGGACGGGGGTCAAACCAACAGACACAGACTTAGCAGCATCCTCCACCTTGCCAACCCCAGAATTAGGACTGGATCCGAAGCGGAGCAGGGCATGCAGCGCTGTCCTCGATGCTCTTAGAGGCTGGGGCTGGCATTGAAACGTGGGTCTACAGCCAAGCACCGGGATGCATTCGGCAGGACTCCCAGCAAGAGCTCAGCCAAGCATGGGCCACATTTCTTGTTCCTCCGTTCCTGACCGGACGGGTGCCTGTGTGCAGAAGGAGGGGCCTGTAAGCCCTGTCTCTGCGATCCTGGTGGAAGAACTGGGAGGAATTTAAAGCTGTTTGCTTTGAAGCGTGAACCTCTGTGACCTACTTGTTTGTTCTAAGCAGCAAAAACTGTCAGGTTGGTTCCTGCACCCAACTCTAACCCTGGGCTCTGATTTGCAGGGCTGAGGTCTCCTGGAAAACTGCAGGGTGGGTGACGTATTCTGTTAAATAGCAAGCATGAATCTGAGCACTGACCTCATCTGATCCTTGTTGAAGAGAGGGGTTCTCCTTGGGTTGTGGGACCAGCAGGTATAACTGCCCACCCCTCCTGGGGATATAATTTTAGTGTGTGTGTGTGTGTGTGTGTGTGTGTGTGTGTGTGTGTGTGTGTGTGTGTGTTCTGTATACTCAGGACTTGTTGAGTTTCCATGAATGTTTTAAATGTGCCTGGATCAGGAGTCCTTGTGTGTATTTATTCTTAGCAGCCAGTCCCTGACTGTCTGCATCTGTCACAAATCAGGGTGGCCTGTTTTTACTGGTATGATGTGGGTTTGGGTGTGACCCAGCTTGGGAGGATCACACCCAAACCCACATGACCAGCTGTCGCTGTAGGACCATCATTTGGTGGCCTCTGTGGGAAAGGAGGGGTTGAGGTCTTGGGCTTGGTTCCCAGTAGGTAGCTCTTTCCATGGCAGAAATGCCATCCTACTAATTCAGCTCTGTGCTTGGCAGTGACGGTAGAGAAGCTAAGGACTGAATCAATGGCAGTTATTTTTGTGGTGATCTTCTGAAGGCAGAATGGTGGGGGGAGTCTACTCAGTTTGCACCTGGTCTGATAAATAGAGGCCGCAAGGGTTGCACTAAATCCACTTGACACGTTCTCTCCCCCTGTTGGAGAAGGATAAGGGGATGACAGTCCTTGGTAGTCAGGAGGGGGAGATTGCTATCATGAAGTTGGCTAAACTTTCTAGCAGCATCTGGCTGGTCCAGGTGCACCCTTCCACCCCCGCCATCCTTCCTGGTGCGCTAGGGGCTGCACATCTCCTACCCACTAAGCACTCACTAGCTTGATTTCCCATTATCCTGATGTACGACTGCACTTAGCCAGTGCCCCTTGGTGCACAGACGGAGCTGGGAGAGAGCTCCCATTTGTCTGCTTCTTCTCTAGGTCTTGATGTCTGTGACTTTTCTAGGGGGTGGGTATGGAGCCTGCTGCCAGGGTAAGGTTGCTGTTGCAGCTGCAGGGTGTTCCTGAAACTCCCCAAGGTTCTAGAGATGGGGAAACGTCCTGGTCTTCCCAAGCAAAGGTATTGGCTTGTGTGCCAGGTTGCTTTTTATAACTTTGATTTATTTTTAATTTAAAAAAGTAAATAAATGAATTTGTATTTGATCACACACAGCCTCTCGCCTCTGTCGTTTTCCCTGTGTGAGCCGGCCTTGCCTGAACGCAACATCTAGCTATAGACACCTAAGCTGCTTTTGGTCTGGGGTGAGGCAGCTGTGCTCTCTCCTTGGCTCATGGTAGAGACAGAACTTGGCTAGAATGAAGGGCAGAACTTTGTTTCGAAATAATGCTAGTATCTCGAAATAACAATTCTGTGTAGACTTATGGAGGATAAAAGCTAGTTCAGTGTGACCGTCTACACAGCCATTCCGTGATTTTGAAGTAATTTGGAAATAACAGACGACTTATTCTGAAATCTGTAAACCTCATTCTACGAGGAATAACACCCATTTCGAAATGCGGCGCGTCTAGACATTCCATTGATGCTTTTTCGAAATAGAATGGCCCTAGTGAGGGGCAAAGTTGTTCCTCCCCAGTGCCTCCTGGGGCTCTAAATTGAGAGCTGCTCCCTAGTATAGACATGCTGCCTGGGACTAATTTTGAGGCGTCTCTGCAGTGTGGATGTGCTATTTCCAAATAAGCTATTTCGCAATAACTATTTCAGAATAAGCATGCGGTGTAGATGTACCTGAAGCAAGTTCAGTATCCCTACCCACATTCTACAGAAGGGGAAATTGAGGCAAGGCCAGAAGTGGTTGCCCCGGGGCTGAATTCGGAATAGATCCTAGGACACCAGTCCCAGTCTAGTGCTCTAGCCACTAAGCAACCTTCCTCCCAGTATAAAGGAGACATGATTAGCTGGATTGCCAGGCAACAGACTGTGGTTCTCTCTGGCACACCAGTAATGCAGCTTGTGCTGCTCAATGCACGGCATAGGGCCCAAGTCCAGGTGTGAAGAGGCTGCTCCATGCAAACACTAGTTCAGAATCCTCTTGGCTGGGATCTGTCATGCGGCTCAGCTGTAGTCCTGCCCCAATTAGCCATCCCATGGTGAGAGGCAAGGCTGAGTAAAGAAACAGGTGGGGAAAGGCATATGATGCCCTGCCTGACAGAGGGTGAACGATGGCACCAGGGACAGGGAGATGAGACTGGGACTTGGAGCCTCCTGCACTGAGCTGAGAACTGCTTTCACTTGACACTGACATTTAAAGAGACAGCTCCTCTTTCAGAATAGCAGAAGTGATCAGGTTTGGTGGCAGAGAGGAAGGAGTTCTGTTTATAATCTCCATGCCAGCTGGTTCCACTCCACTCACTCAAGCCAGCCTGTTGTTCCAAGTCCCCAGAAGGGCCTCTCCTCTCCGCTACACCCACCTGGATCAGAAAACTTGGTCGGGGTTTCTCCTCTGCTGCTGTGCGGTATCCAGTGCCTCTGGTAAGAAAGCGGACGTTCGGAGCACGTGTTGCCTTTTCCTTGGGGGGGTGACATTCTGCATGGCTGTACATGCAGGGCAGGCTAGTTCCTTTCTGTCTAGCTATTTGTGGGGCCCCTGTATCACATCTCAGCACAACTGGATCTTGGATTTTTGGTTTTTTTGGCATGTGAGTTGAGGGAAAGAGGAAATGAGGTCACCGAACCATAATTTCCTGTGCAGGCCACCAGCATCAAAGAGAAAACATTTCCTGTCCTCTGTGAAAGAAAAGCCTAACTCCCTCCCGCTACGGCTCCATCCTACTACTCACTGATCCCTGTCCTTTTTTTCCGGCCCATGCTATGGATCTCCTTCCTTTGCTCTGAGACACACACAAAGGACAGGTGACCCTTCCCTCTCCCCCCCCCCCCCCTTTCCATTTATAGTTGGCTGTAAGCTCACTTCATGGACTGGGTTGTTTACATTTCTTTCTCTTGCCAAACAGAAGAAGATTATGATCATGATCTGTTGTATCATCCTTGTCATCATCCTGGCTTCCACTATTGGGGGCATCTTTGCCTGAGTGCCCATCTCCGGCCCCCACCTATCACAGGTGAGCCAGGTGTCACGATGTGATGGGTCTGCAAGTAGCAGCTGAGTTTGGCTCAGTCAATATTTGTGCTTTTTGGGGTGCTTTCTCTGTGATGTGATTGTTCCGTGCCCTTATTCTGGATGGGGAAAGTGATCTACATAGTAAATCTGCTAGGTGTCTAGCTGCAGCGCTGCAGAATGCAACTGTTAAATGTTCTGGGGCATGTCTGACATGCCACAACTGATCAGCGGGTGCTATGTCAGATGGGAGCAGCAGGGGGCGCTCTGGCCCCATGAGGAGAATAGGAAGATTGAGAAGTGAGCAGGAGTGCAATTCTGAAACATCACTAGCAAGCCTAAGGGATGGTCAAAGGTCCCAGTTGGGATGGTAGGTTACTGACAGCAAAGGGGCCTGCATGTGTTGTGGATGGGACTGCAGGATCCATTTATACTTTTTTTTTTTTTTTTTTTTTTTTTCAGATGGATTTGCAGATGGCCTTTCACCGTTCTCCCACTCCTTACCCTGGTGCCACCCTTCAAATGTACTTTCCCACCTGGATTTCTCACCAGATCTACCTCCTCCTGGTTATGGGGAAGACACAGGTGTAGGCAGTGGACCCTAACTGCCAGCTATTCACCACTCAGAATGTTCTTGGCTGGAAGGGCAGAGGAATAATATAATATATGGAGAGATACCATCTCATAGAACTGGAATGGACCTTGAGAGGTCATCGAGTTCAGTCCCCTGCCCTCACAGCAGGACCAAGTATCGTCCCTTACAGATTTGCCCCAGATCCCTAAAGGGCCCCCTCAAGGATTGAACTCACAACGCTGGGTTTAGCAGGCTAATGCTCAAACCAAGGCGCTATCCCAACCCAGAATAGAACAAAGAGGATGGGTCACAAAGACTGAACCAAACAGGACACCTCATGGATGATGCTGGCTGATACTAAGAGGGATGTTCATCTTCTGGTGTAACCATTTTCAGACTTCATGTTTATTTACTGTGTTTTAAAAGTGCTTCTAAGTATCAGCCTTTTAGTTTGGCTGTTTTTAGTCCTAGTGGTTCCTGCCCACTTGTGTGAGTAGAGACTCTTGCAGAGGACATCCATTCAACGGGCTGCATTACACCCAGCACAAACTTGCTGAAGGGTGGGGAATGGCACAGTCCTGCCTGTGTTGCCCTGGGGGCTCAGTTCTCCTCAGTGGACAGGGATTCAAGACAGCATCTGCTGGCTGTAGTTCAGTGCAGCAGAAGCATGATCAAGGCCCTGAACCATCAAGCGGTCTTTCTCCTAGCTGAGCAACATCGCTGTTTTCACTCTGATCCCTGTGACACCTATTTCTCTGGCTCTTTCCTTGTTCACTCCTCCTGGTGATGGTGGGAATCAGAACTTATTTGACCTGAATGACTGATAGGCCTTCCTGTCTTCTGCCTCCCACTCACTCAGCTAGGGTCTCCTAGGCACAAAATAGTCTATTTCCTTGTTTATATGTAGGATGGCTTCCTTCACCCTACAGAAATCTCACCTGAAAATTTGGCACTTACTTTGTGCATTTAAGTGTATTTGTTTTTCCCTACTCCCTTTATACACTATATACGTATCCTCTCTGAAGGAGGGAGGAATGACTTGGATGCTGTAAATCTGTAAATACCCAGCTGCTTCTATGGCTCTTATGCTTTTTTCATCTGGGCAGACAAAAATTGCTTTTACTCTTACTCCCTTGCATTTAGTGTACATGAGCTACTGGCTAGTGAGAAGTTCTTCAGAAAGAGGGATTCCTTCATGAAATATTATAACCTCTCCTTTTACAGAGAAGGTAAATGAGATGTGTTGCCATGGAGGGGAACACAGGAGTGGAGCAGAGGACTCTGTCTCAGTGCTTAAGGAGAACCCCCTTGTGCCCAGAACTTGTATCTAACTTATCTGTATAGTTACTGTTCAAAAGACACAATCTGCACTAAAGTTGCCTCCTAAATAAAGAGGTCAGTGCAGTGACCATTGTACTGTGACCACTGTATTCAATATGTAGCAGGCTGCTGGTGGCATTTGGGAGGATGTCATCTTGGGTGGGGTGAGGTCCCTTAACTTCAACAATACAGTTTCTAGCAGACCTACCCTTACTGTGAGACTAGTACTGGGGCAATTGATCCCCAGAGGCTGATTTTAGCAAGTCTGGTAACCACCTGCTAACTTAATCAGAGTGCTTTCTCAGCCACCAGTACTCCACCAGAACAAGCATAAGGGGAGGTGATAGGTCAAGCTACAGCACAGGAAGGGACAGGAAAAACTAAGGTACATTGTCTCCAGCTATGTTATTCACATAGGTGGAGTTGCATACCTTAAGTTCACATGGTCCCATGGGATGGGCCTGCCCTTGGGGGGAGGGGTGTCTAATCTCTCTGACTTAATCAGAACACCACCACAGGCTCTAACCCAAGGGTCTCTGACCTTTTTGAGCATGAGATCAGTTCTTGAATGTAAGTGCAATCCAAGATCTACCTCATATAAATACCCCTGCCCCTTCTCCGAGGCCCTGCCCCATCTCACTCCATCCTCCCTCTCTTACCCATCATCAGGCTGGGGCAGAAGGTTGGAGGGAAGGCTCTGGTCTTGGATTGAGGGACCTGGAATGACAAAGGGTCTGAGCTGCTGTTAGGGCAGGCAGGCAGTTGGGATTGGGGGGAGGAAAGGGAGTCTAGGTCCAGGCTCAGGAATCACATTTGGATGCAAGGGTGCTGGGGTTCATGACTGGCATAGGAGTTGAGATGTGGGCACTGCTGGTAGTGCAATAGGGCTAAAGCAGCATCACTTCTGCCCTGGCCCACTCCCTGAAGCAGCCAGCAAACTCCCTCCAAGTCCTGTTGTCCCCACTCTGTAGAAAAAGGATACAGGGTGGGAGAGGGGGAACTCTGACACCAGCACCCTTCCTCTTCCTCCCTAGAAAGCTCCCAAGGGCAGGAGATGAGTAGCAGTGGGGGGCGGGGCACTTGAAGTGCCTGCACTTGACAGCCTCTAGGCCAAATCAGTCAGACTCACCTGTCAGAGGCTCCAAGGTTTACCTGGAGATCCCAATCTACTGGTTGGAAACCACTGTTCTAACTTAATACCTGACAGACTGATACCCTGCCTGGCCATTCAACAATACTCTTCACCCCTCTGGCGTATGTTCCCTGTAAGCTGAGTGCTTTAATAGCCACCCAGGAAAGATTCCAAGTGCCCACAGCTGACAGCATGTTTCTACTAGTGGTGCATATCTGCACATGCATCATTTGTCATGCATAACATTTATTCAACCTGTGGATGGAAAAAAAATTAAAGAAAACATTGCTGTTGACCTCCAACATAAAGAGGGCATAGGGACACAGCCACAAAGTGTTACTGTAGGAAAAGTTTATTAATCCAAAATAATCACTGATTACTGGAGCCTGCTCTTCACACCTCCATCATTACTGCACATAGCTTAGCTACATTTAAAGCTGAGGGGCAGATTTCAACTTCACTGCCCCCTTGTGGAGATTTTGCCATGCAAGATGGGCTGTAACCAGCAGAGGCCTTACAGGTGCTGCAGAAGGAAGATCAAGGTTGTGTCCCACAGTAGTTGCATTTCTCACAGGTCAGGGAAGGCCCTGAGATTTTTTCCCCCTCCTACTCCCACTTAGTCATTACACTCTGTCTTGCAGAAAGAACTTGCCCCAGTATCGCCCCCTCTGTGCCAGGTCATAGGGGCTCAGCACCTTGCGGATCCCCAGCATGTTGGAGGTGATAATACGTTCAAAAGTCCATGGATTTTGGTTGTTGCGTCTTCTCTCCTCTTCTGCCTGCCGCATCTCCTCCAGGGACTGGCGGCTGACTGCCTTGGCTGGGAATGGCAGCTTCTTGGCCACTTGTGTGAGGAAGTGCTCCACCTCCCCAAACTCACAATGCCCACCCACTTCCAAAATGAGGCGGCCACATTTCACTGCTGTCACATAGTGGTCAATGGCACCTTTTCCCCCACCCATACGATGGCCTAGGCTCTTGCGAGTGATAGGCTTGTAAGGGGCTGGGACACGCCATACTGCGAACATGATCTTGGGATCCAGGTGACGGTTGATAGTTAGGCGTATCATTTCAAAGTGACCCCAGTGGAGGTAACCCCCGCCCAATGCCTGCAAAGAGAGAGGAAAGCAAGCAGGGGAGGAATTATGACTCAGATATAGACAAAGAGGCTTCTGAAACCCATTTACAGTGCTCATATCACTTCCATAATCCCTCCGGGCGTCAGCTCATGGGGTTCTGTTTTTCCTTGCTCTGGGTGAAAGATTCAGACCAAAGATGTCCCAGCGTGCATCTACCACTCACCAAAATGCCATACTGTCCCTCGGTGAAATCAGTGGCCTCTGTGGATGGGCCACGGATGTCTCGTAGGTTCTTGAATTCCCGCCTTACTTTAGGTACACTTGGAACTTTGTCTATGAACTTCAGTTTGGGTCTCTCAGGGATGGAGATATCTGGAAGGATGAAAAAAGAAAGGGATCTCAGTCTTAAGCACTTCCACTTTTTCCACTCAGGCAGCTCTGTAGCAAAAGGATGCAAACATGGAACTGGCAGTCAGGAATCATCAGCCAGTTTTCCCTCAATGAGCTTCTGAAACTGTACCCAGGTCTCTGAGCCTATACATCTCTCAGCTTATATTACACTAAGCAAAGGGAGATATTGGCTCTATTGTGGGCTGAGAACATTGCCTTCTCTAAGGCAAAAAGGCAGCTTTGTTCAGGACTCTGTTCAAGAAGTTCTCTCTTCAAACTAGCAATAATACTACCAATTCTCACACTGTCACTAATGCTTTCTTTTAGGGCAGATGATTCAGAATATGGGGCTCCTATTTACCTCTCCACTCCCCATAGTGAGATCAGTAATATGCCACACAAATAACCCATGCTCCCCCAAGAGATTATGACAACGTGCTTGGTCAATACCCCATCACATTGCAAAAAAATAGTAATATGCTTTCTATAATGTTCTTCCCTTACCTACCCCCTCCAGCCCCTTACAGGGACTCAACATCTTCCCCCAACACATTTCCAAGGTAGACGACAAATGCATCCAACATTACAAGACACCCATTGCTACCCTTCTATGTTGGAAATTCTCCATGCCTGGTACTCACTGTCATAATTCTGGGGAATCACAAAGTTCTTCAGACCAGCGATGAGGACTCTGGTGTAAGAAAGATCTGGAAAATAAAAGGCAAAGAGATGTAGACAGCCACTGCACAGACCATTAGCCCTTAAACTACGAGCAGGAGAGACAGAGATGAGATTCTGCTGGATCCTAGATCTGCCACCAAGGAAACCTGGCGTAGACCCCCCGGCCCAAGCACAGAATGAAACCGTAACATGCAGGGGAACTCTAAGGGCTTCTCAGAGGCGCACGCCCAGTTGACAGGTGGGGGAAGGGGTTCGTGGCAGACTGGGCCAGAACCCCCCATTCTAACCTCCCTGAACTGGGACAGACCCCAGGAGTTTGGGCCCCCAGCCTCTCCCCCCCCTCCCCCCCAAGCACTGGACCCCATCACCCCCCAGCTGGGATAGAAGAACCCAGGAGCCCAAACTTCCAGCTCCTCTCCCCTCCCCCCAAATCACTAGCTACCAAATACCAGCCCCAGCCCCTCCCCCCCAGAATCTGGACCCCCCCCCCAGCCCTTCACCCCACTGCTAGACCCCTTGATCCACCCCCAGCAGGACCAGAACCCCAGTCCCAGCGTCCAGCCCCTCCCCCCGGAATCTGCCCCCCCAGCCCCTCCCCCCGGAATCTGCCCCCCACCCCCCCAGCCCCCCCCCCCCCCCGGAATCTGCCCCCCCCAGGCCCTGCCCCCCGGAATCTGGACGCCCCCCAGGCCCTGCCCCCCAACTACTAGACCCCTTGATCCACCCCCAGCAGGACCAGAACCCCAGTCCCGGCGCCCAGCCCCTCCCCCCTCTAGCCACCCAGGAGTCCGCCCCTCCCCCCACGGACGGTGCCAGTGTAACGGCCGGACGGTGGGCGGCGAGGGACACGAGACCGAGGGTTCGCTGCACAACACCCCCCCCCCCCCACACACTCCCCCGGGCAGTTGGTGACCTTCTGACCTCCGGGGGCCGTTGGCAGCGCGCGCAGAGGGCGCGCGAGTCCCCTCCACATGGTCGCGCGCCGCTCCGGGCAGTCCTCGCGCAACGGGCGACCGCCCCCCGCCCTCTCGAAACGAGGCCGTCTGAGGAGCCGCGCTGAGAAGCAAGGAACGGCGGGAGAAGGCGGAAAGGGAGGGGATAAGGGTCCCAGGGCGCTGCCATCTTTGGTGTGCTTTTAAACGCTGTCCTGGAGGAGTCACTTCCGGTAAGTCCGCTGCGTGTGTCACGGAGGGAAACGAGGGCTAGGACGTATGGTTCCGGAACTAGGGGGTTCCGACGTGTGAGGGAGCGGAAGCGAAGCAGCAGGGAGCGGACCAGGTCTCAGGGGTTGCTGCTGCTGCCTCCCCTTCCCCCAATCAGTCTCCCCTAGAGAGAGCACAGCTTGTGTGTGTGTGTGTCAGGGCTGCCCCATGAGGCTTTGCAGCCACATCAGGTGCCACAGGCCTGGGAGTCAGGACTCCTGGTTTCCATCCCCAGCTCAGGCAGAGGGGCCCAGTTAGGGTCCCATAGGCCTGGGTGGCCCCTTTTCTAAGCCCCGTCCCGTCTCCATTAGCAAATCTGCATGTGTCCCCTTTGCTCTTGCCAAGGGATCATCAGCCAGGAACAGCAAACGGGACACATGCAGTTTTGCCAATGAAGCAAATCAGGGTTCCCTCTAATCTTTTCCATCCACTTGCAGAATAATTTCCTGTATGTGCAGCGAGACGTGTGACTATGCACCATTAGGACAAATCAAAAAACCTAGTTGGGTGTGCTCTGGTAATCGGCTGGGCAGCATATGAATCTCTCTGAGCAGCCGCACAAGCACACGGCTTACAAGGATGATTGGTACAAATGCCGTGCGGGCCACAGAGGGATATGTGTGTGGGGCAGGGCATGCTTGGACTGGAGACAAGGCATAAAAGGCAGCAGCTCAGCTCAGTTTGCAGTGGAGAGCAGATGTGTGTTGTAGGCTTCTTCTAAGAAGTTGCGAGAGCCCTAGACTGCAGAGGCTAAAGTTACTGTGGGCACCCAGTCAACCACTGAGGATGATGGAGAAGTTTGTTGACTCCAGGGGTATGTCTACACTACAGCACTAATTCGAACTAACTTAATTCGAATTAGTTAATTCGAACTAAGCTAATTCGAACTAGTGCATCTAGACCTAAAAACTAATTTGAATTACAGTTTTGCTAATTTGAACTAGCATGTCCACATTGAGTGGACCCTGAACCGAGGTTAAGGCTGGCCGGAACCAGTGCCAGCAGGGCATCAGGTTGGGACTTAGAGTATGGAGCTGCTGCCTCAAGCTAGCCGAGGACTGTGCTTATAGGGAACTGACCCCCACCTCGGACAGACAGTTCTCAGGGTTCCCCACTTGCTTATCTACCTCGATGAGGGACAGCCAAGCAGTCCTGTCTTGGAGTGCCCTGAGTGCCCACACTTGGCACATCACAGCACTCGGCCATCAGCCCGGCTGCACTTGCCGCAGGCTGCCATCTGAGGGGGGAGGTCAATCGGGGGGCTGTCAGGATCCAGGAGGCCCTGCAGGAGAGCTTCCACCCCGAGGAGCCCACAGAGCCACCCCAGTCCTCCCCATTGGGGGCTCGTGCTCCATTCCTCCCTCACCTCCTTCCATTTACCCTTCCCTAGCCCCCCTTCTTCATGTAAAAAATAAAGGAATAGAAACTCTCTTTATTTAACAAAACTGGGTGTGTGTGTGGGGGGGGGGGAATTACCCTCTGGGGAGACTGGGAAAAGGAGGTGGGAGAGGGGAAGAGAGAGGGTGGAAGAGGGGAGGGGGAAACCAGGGAGGAGGGAGCTGGAAGGGGGAAGCCAGGGGAAGAAGGAGGAGGGGAAATATCAAACTATGGTACTCCATATCTTCAGTACTGTGTACAGATGTGGTCTCCTCACCACAAAAAAGATGTTTTGGCCTTGGAAAGGGTTCAGAAAAGGGCAACTAAAATGATGAGGGGTTTCGAACAGGTCCCATATGAAGAGAGGCTAAAGAGACTGGGACTTTTCAGCTTAGAAAAGAGGAGACTGAGGGGGGATAAGATAGAGGACTATGAAATCATGAGTGGTGTGGAGAGGGTGCATAAAAAAAAGTTCTTCATTAGTTCCCATAATATAAGGACTAGGGGACACCAAATGAAATGAATGGGTAGCAGGCTTCAAACTAACAAAATAAAGTTCTTCTTCACAAATCAAATAGTCAACCTGTGGAACTCCTTGCCACAGGAGGCTGTGAAGGCTAGAACTATAAGGGTATGTCTACACTACCACCCTAGTTCGAACTAGGGTGGTAATGTAGGCAACCGGAGTTGCAAATGAAGCCCGGGATTTGAATTTCCCGGGCTTCATTTGCATAAGCGGAGCACTGGCCTTTTTAAATCCCCGCTGGTTCGAACCCCGTGCCGCGAGGAGTACAGGTAGTTCGGAATAGGAAGCCTAATCCGAACTACCTAGTTTGTGCCGCGTGTTGCCGCGGGCACGGAGTCCGAACTAGTGGACATTTAAAAATGGCGGCGCCCAGCAACATGCAAATGAAGCCCGGGAAATTCAAATCCCGGGCTTCATTTGCAACTCCGGTTGCCTACATTACCACCCTAGTTCGAACTAGGGTGGTAGTGTAGACATACCCTAACAGAGTTTAAAGAGAAGTTAGATAAAGTCATGGAGGTTGGGTCCATGGAGTGCTATTAGCCAGGGGGTAGAAATGGTGTCCCTGGCCTCTGTTTGTGGAAGGCTGGAGATGGATGGCACGAGACAAATGGCTTGGTCATTGTCTTTGATCCATACCCTCCAGGGTAGCTGGTGTTGGCCGCAGTCAGCAGACAGGCTACTGGGCTAGATGGACCTTTGTTCTGACCCAGTACGGCCGTTCTTATGTTCTAAGCTCAGGGCTCAGGGTCGGGGGTCTCACTGGACCAACTTGATTTTCATGCAAACCTGCTCCTGGGTTCGCATGTGACCTCTGGTGGCCAGGCTGGCAGCTATCCTGCCCTAGACAGCCACTTTCCTGTGCCTAGTGCAGAGATTGTGGACGTTGGAGGTATCCCCCCAAACCTGGATGAGGTCCATGATCTCCACACTAGACCAGGCGGGCACCCGCCTCTTGCGACCCCAGGCAGGCTCCTGGGAGCTGCCAGCCTGGTCCTGGGAAGAGGCGGAGGGTTGGGTGGCAGCGAGTGGCTGGTTCATGCCATGCCAGGTGCAGGGTCTGCTGGCTGGGTGCTGGCAGGCTTGCACGTGGCATGGGCACCGTAGCCAGACTGTGGCCCTTTAAGTGCTCTGGGGCTGGGACGGGGGCAGAAGAGTTTCCCTGGCTTGGCCCAGAGTGACCACCAGGACAAGCTGGGAAGGGCTAGCCTCCAACTAGTTCGAATTAAGTGGCTACACAGCCCTTAATTCGAACTACTTAATTCGAACCAGGAGTTAATCCTCATCGAATGAGGTTTACCTAGTTCGAATTAAGCACTCTGCTAGTTCGAATTAAGTGCTCTGCTAGTTCGAATTAAGTTCGAGCTAGCGGTTTGTATGTGTAGCGCCTATGAAAGCTAATTTGAACTAATGGCTGTTAGTTCAAATTAACTTTGTAGTGTAGACATACCCCAGGAAACGACACTGATAGGGAAGGTAGGGAGTAACCCAGGGAATGGATGGTTGCTGAGACTGACCAATCCTGAACACAGGAGAATTGGTTTCTCAGGACCCTGGATTGGGTCCCTGTGGAATAGGGTGGGCTCGGATCCCGCACATTGCACCCACCACTGGATGTGGTCACCACCCCAAGGAATGCACTCTGCTGCTCAAAGGCAGCGGCATAAACTCTGGCCGCTGGGCTATGCTGCCCTGAAGACTAGGAGTGTTGCATTAACCCTAGGGGCTGTGCCCTGTTACCATAGGGACAAGAGACAACCCAGGGAACTCTTGCCACTTGAGCTGTAGCCCCTGTTTTTCATCTTGTTTGGTTTAACGTCCCGTGGAGGAGTATATCAACCCATGGCAGTATGGGAAAGGATGGTATCTTGTTGTTTTTCCAAAGGGGTCATCCCATCCTGGGGCCACTTTAGAATGTTGTCATTCCCCTGGATCGCCAGACACTTTATGGATACTCTGTGGTCGTCTTGAAGGGTATGATCCAATCTGAGAGCCTATTAAAGGAGAAGCATAATATCACAGAATACAGTAACCGGAAGGGACCTTGAGAGATCATCAACTCCAATTCCCTGCCCTCACGGCAGGACCAAGCACCATCTAGACCATCCCTGACAGATGTCTTTCTAACCTGCTCTTAAATATCTCCAGTGATGGAGATTCTACAACCTCCGTAGGCAACTTATTCCAGTGTTTAACCATTCTGACAATTAGGAAGTTTTTTTCTAATGTCTAACCTAGACCTCCCTTGCTGCAGTTTAAGCCCATTGCTTCTTGTCCTATCCTCAGAAGCCAAGGAGAACAATTTCCCGCCCCCCTTTCCCCGATGACATCCTTTTAGATATCTGAAAACCGCTATCATATCCCTTTTCAGTCTTCTCTTTTCCAAACTAAACAAGCCCAATTCCTTCAGCCTTCCCTCATCAGTCATGTTTTCTAGACTTTTAATCATTTTTGTTGCTCTTCCCTAGACATTCTCCAATTTCTCCACATCCTTTTGGAAATGTGGTGCACCAAACTGGACACAATAGTCCAACTGAGGCCTAATCAGTGCAGAGTAAAGCGGAAGAATGACTTCTCGTGTCTTGCTTACAACACTCCTGTTAATGCATCCCAGAATCATGTTTGCTTTTTTTCGCAAGTGTCACACTGTTGACTTATATTTAGCTTGTGGTCCTCTATGACCCCCAGATCCCTGTCTGCAGTGCTCCTTCCTAGACAATCGCTTCCCATTCTGCATGTGTGAAATGGATTTTTCCTTTCTAAGTGGAGCACTTTGCATTTGTCCTTATTAAACTTTATCCTATTTACCTCAGACCATTTCTCCAGTTTGTCCAGTTCATTTTGAATTATGACCCTATCCTCCAAAGCAGTTGTAACTCCTCCCAGCTTCGTATCATCTGCAAACTTAATAAGCATACTCTCTATGTCATCATCTACATCCTTGATGAAGTTATTGAACAGAACTGGTCCCAAAACAGACCCCTGTAGAACCCCACTTGTTATGCCCTTCCAGCATGACTGTGAATCATTAATAACTACTCTCTGAGAATGGTTATCCAGCCAGTTATGTAATGTCCTGTCCTAAGGACCTCTTTAGAGGGAGAGATATTTTAATGATATCCCCATGAGAGCTGGGAGGGAATGGCTTATTCTAGAACCACTTTAGCCAGAAAAAGCGTTATCAATATACACTGGTAGAATTCACAAACTTTAGGGGAAAATGTTTTTTTAGGAGCTGTGTCTTGGGTATCCCTTGGTCAAATGCCTGAAAATTTGGAATGCTAACTCTTGCAAGCACCCTGGCAAGGCACTCCAAAATTCAAGGAAATCCACCTAACCATGTGGATTTTAGAAGCACTTAGAACAGTCAAACGTTAAACAGAAAGCTGGTCTCAATCTTAAGGTGGATTTGGCATGAGCTGTTCTGGGGCCTCTTTAGAAGCAGGCAATCATCTCTGAACCTTGAGCTTCCTTGCATAGACTATTCCAAACGGGGGAGCCTTTCAGAAGCTGAGAGCTTTATTGAGAGCCCAGTGTTAGGCCCCAGAGGGTGTGTCTAGACTACAGAGTTTTTTCAAAAAAAGTGGCCTTTTTTAGAAAAAACTTCACCAGTATCTAGACTGCCATCATGTTCTTTTGAAATTAAATCGAAAGAATGCACCGGGTTTTTTTCGAAATCGATAAACCTATGTTTACCAGGAAGAACGCCTTTTTTCGAAAGAGCTCTTTCAGAAAAGGCATTCTTGAACACATACAGGGCTTTTTTGAAAGAGAGCGTCCAGATTGCCCGGGTGCTCTCTTTCGAAAAAGCGAATCACTTTTTCTAAACTCTTGTGGCTGTCTAGGCAATCTCTTTTGAAAGAAGCTTGTAGTCCAGATGTACCCAAAGTGACATAAACTATCAGCGATCCATGAGAACCAGAAAAATCTTTTTATTTGTCCTTGACAGCCCTGTGATGGGCTAAGAATGTATCTTCTTAGGCAAGAGGGGTCTTGCCTGGCTTGTGATCTTGAAGGGTGATAGAAGAGGCCTCTCCTGTGCTTGATTGCATCTCCCTCCTCCCTCAGGCCACCTGCGTGCTCAGTATGTGCTGAAGATGGCCTTGATATGCTCGTTGTTACTCGGTATGTAGCTGTCGACACCTGGAAGTAATGGGACAGGGTGGTAGGGCAGGAGCAGTCCTGCTTAGCCTCCCTCTATTGCTGTTGCCCCCCTCCTACAAAACACCCCGCTTGGGCAGAACAGATGCAATTCTCACAACAAGCAGCTTCCCCCTGCTGAGTGGTTGGCAACAACTATCCCACTTGCTCCCTTCCCCCCACACTGTTCCTCACCTTGATCCAGGGGTTTTGTGCCATTGAAGAACTGCCAGAAGGTCCTGTCATTGGTGCTGGCAGCACGATGGTTGATGGAGACCACCATGAGGCCCCAGGATGTCTGCTCTGTTTCGTAGCTGCAAGGGGAGTGAAGGCAAGAGTCAGGAGGGAGCCGGGATGATGGGGGAAGGGTACAGCTGGGGGCTGCCGAGAAGGAGGGGGATGGATCAGGAGAGAGGCAGACGGAGGGAGGATGAAACCACAGCCACGTACGGCCTGCCTTGCTCACCTGAATATCTGTGGCTCTTTCTGCTTAGCCTCCTGCAGGACGGAGAGCAGGACGGAGCCGTTGGGTACACTCACGGTGGTGGTGTTTTCAAAGCGTGTCCCTCTGAGGTGGTTGATGATGGTGTATTTCACTGTGACTACGCAGAGAGGAGATAAGAGCAGATGCGTGACAGATGTGGGGTCTCCTCAGGGGAGAGACCAAGACTTGGATAAGATGTTGGGAGAGAAGAACTCATATCTAATTGCACTGCCTCAGACTGAGTCCTCTTGCCTGGGCCCGTGTGAGCCCCAGCCATTGGGGTGGAAAACCCCTCACCCTCAGCAGCCAGGTTTTGCCCCAGGGGTGAGGAAATCTGGGGCCAATGGGTAGGAGAGACCCAGACCTCCAGGCACAAAATGACAATTGCAGAAGGGGAAACTTGGGAGGATCCTTATGTCATTGAGGATGCTCTGGCACCGGCTCAACACCCTGCGCCCGCACCCGGAGGTCCCGGCCAAGCTCCAGAGGGCAGCTTTGGGGTTCCTTTGGCCGGGACTGCACTGGGTCTCTGCAGGGGTCTTGTCTCTCCCCCTGGAGGAGGGGGGCCAGGGCCTGGTCTGTGTGCGCAGCCAGGTCCGGACCTTCCGCCTCCAGGCCCTGCAGAGACTCCTCTTTAGTGCAGGTAGTCCGGCATGGAGCATTTTGGGGCACGCCTTTCTCCGCCGCCTCCGAGGGCTCCGATACGACCGGCAGCTCTTTTTTATCCACCCGAGGGGTCTTCCGCGAGACCTCTCAGAACTGCCGGAATTCTACCAGGACCTCCTCCAGACCTGGAAGCTCTTCTCGGCGACCAGGTCCGTTGTGGCCTCCGAGGGAGCAGACCTCCTCGCGGAGCCCCTGCTCCACAATCCAGCCTTGTGCGTGCAGGTGGCGGAGTCTCCCTCGGTGCGCCGGAGGCTGATCCTGGCAGAAACCACCATGGTCGGGGACCTCCTGGACTACGACAGGGGGGACTGGGTGGATCCCC
Source organism: Pelodiscus sinensis (assembly GCF_052426305.1). Lineage (NCBI taxonomy): Eukaryota > Metazoa > Chordata > Testudines > Trionychidae > Pelodiscus > Pelodiscus sinensis. The sequence continues at coordinate 127,081,787 of NC_143056.1, read as the reverse complement.
GAGCGCTCGCTCAATGCATGGGGCTCTCCACCCCTCGAACCCCCCTGCGCCTACTCCAGGAGGTGAAGGCGGCTTTGTCGCAGCCCGCTCGCGATCTCGTACAGAGAGCCCTGCGAGAGGGAACGCTCCGCCACTCGCCTCCTGCAAAGCCTCCGTCCCTCTTTATTGGGCCCCTGTCCCGCGGGCCCCCCCGGCCTCCCCACCCTTGGACCCCCAGCCGGCTACAAAATCTGCAGCCGGTCTGTTTCCGGACCGCGCCCAGGGAACAGCTGTACACGCTCGTGCTCCACGCTTTGCATTTCCCCACCCTCGTGTCCCGCCCCGATACAAAGTGGCGGGACTACCTCAGACCTATAGAGGGTGGGGAACCCCGATGGGCCAGCGTTTATTCAACCTTAATTCCGCGGCCCGTCGGGGACATCAGTTGGCGGCTCCTTCACGGGGCCGTGAGCACGGGCGTGTACTTGGCGCGGTTCACCCCTATCCCAGACACCTGCCCCTTTTGCGGCGTGAGGGAGAACCTGGCGCACGCCTACCTCGAATGCGCCAGGTTGCAGCCCCTATTCCGGCTCCTCCAGAACCTCTTATTGAGGTTCTGGCTGCACTTTTCCCCTCACCTTTTTATTTATGCACACCCAATCCGTGGCCCCACAAAGTCGCGAGACCTCCTCGTCAACCTCCTCCTGGCCTTAGCAAAAGCTGCCATCTTTAATAGCAGGAGGAGGATGCTAGACGAGGGGGTTCTCTGCGACTGTGGGGCCTATTTCCGCTCCTCCCTCGTGTCACGAATCCGGGCAGAGTTCCTCTGGGCGGCGTCCACTGGCTCCATCGACAGCTTTGAGGAGCAGTGGGCGCTGTCCGGGGTTCTCTGCTCGGTGTCCCCATCCGGCTCCCTTATTTTGAACCTCTAGCCCGCACTTCTTGATCCTTTAGTCATTATTTGTCCCAAGCAATCAATTGAACATGGGTCCAGTGTCCCTCCCATAAGGTTGGGGAAGGGCTTTTAGAAGGTGGGCGGGCTTCGCCCGCCCACCATCTCATGATTTCAAATAGGTCATTGAGGATGCTTTGGGAAAGAGATGGACCTAGTTACGAAATAGCCCCTTGCAGGGCATGACTGCGGCAACACTAATAGCTCTTTGGACTGGGTGGCCAAGCAAGACGGGTTGGAGAACATGCCAGCTAGAGGGACCCATGGCTACAGAAGCTACAGAAGATCCCATAAGGGAATGCCAGGGTAACAGAGCAAGAGACAGCCAGATCATCTACAACTAGTGCTGCGGCCAGGAGTTGAGTGCACCCAGACAGTGGGGAATCAGCTGATGGCAGAGAAACAACCCAGGAACGCAGCAGACCAGAGGTTCGCCAACATTGTCACAGGGCAAACACATCCCCTGGGGTCAGCTAACACGGCCTAAGTGCTGCTCTCACACCCCTCTGGCTGCAGCAGCCCCACATGACCATTTCAGCTGCCGACTAGCAGGAGGGAGCAGCCCTTTGGCTGCCCTGGCTGTTCCAAAGCCTGCCTCTGGGAAGCACCTGGACCAGCACCAGAGGCTAGGAACAGAGCAGAGAAAGAGCTGCTCCCAGTATCCGTATGCTAGCCAGGGAACCCTCAACCCTGGGATTATTCTCAGGGGGTCAGTGGCCCAGAGGCAGTATGAGGACCGGCTAGCACAGCCCTCCGCCAAGGAAAACCACCAAGGGGAGATCTCCGGGGTCTCTGTTACATTGCTCCAAAGGGCGCGGGAAGGGGCTATGGAGCATCCTTACTTGTGTCTGAGGGGCAACTGAGTCTGGTCACACTCAGGTAGGTTTGGCCCACGAGGGAAGGGAGGATCTGGGCAGCAGCCATGGGGTTGTTGAAGGCTCCCCGGGAGATCTCCGTGAGCACCCTGGTGAGGGTCTGTGAGCAGCTCCAGTCCCTGGAGGGATAGGACGCCGAAGTGGCAGTGAGCGCCTGTCAAAGGAGGAGAGAGACGCCTGTGACAGAGCAGGGCCCGGTGGGAGACTGTAGGGAGCTGTATCCCTGTGCGCTCAGCCCCACTGCGCACTGTCCTGCGGCCATTTGGTCACTGTCCAGCCGGGCAGGAGCCTCGATCCGGTCAAGGCACAGCCAGCCCCGTGGCTCAAGGTGCATCGGAGGCTCTGCACCAGGCTAGTGTTCCCAGCAGGGAGAGGTGGGGAGGTGGTACCTGCAGAGCCAAGCCAACGCTGTATATATTTGCGGTGTTGGTTTCCAGGGCCTTGAGGATCTGCTGCTGGAGCCTGCTCAGCGCACCGTCGATGACCTCCTGGATCCTGCTCTGCTCAGCCTTCGGCAGCCCATCGTGCACACAGGTCAGCGCCAGCGTCACCATGGCACCGGTGTCTGTACATGGCACGCGCCCCACGGACACCACAGCCACCGGGGTGGGAGGAGACAGCAAGGATAGTTAGAGCAGCACGTTCTTGGGAGCCCAGCTCCATGCAGCTGGCAAGAAGGGAGCAGTGAGGAGGAGAAGAAGGTGGCAGGGCACAGAGTGGGAGGCAGGGCTGTCCCAAGGGCGGTGCAGGGCCTGGGACCACCCACTCATCTGCCCCAGGCCCTGCCCCTCCTCTCTGCACCCCTGCTCTGCCCCTGATCCCCCTCAGCTCTGCCCCTTCCCCCAAGTCTCTGCTCCACCCCTATCTGCACTCCACCCCTTCCCCCAAGCTCCTCCCCTGAGCAACGCAAGCCCGGGGACTGATGCCGACAGCCGGGGTCGGTCCCGCCCCTGCACGCGCCGATAGTAGCAGGAAGTGGAGCGACCTGTCCTCAGCCTGCTCTGCTGTGCCAGCTCCCACCCATGTTGCTCCACTTCCCACTGCCAGTGAGTGTGGGAGGCAGCTCCACCCCTTCCCCCAAGCCTCTGCCCTTGAGCAACACACCTGGGAGCCAGGGGAGCGAAGCAGGATGGAGCTGGGTCCCTCTGCTTCCCACCACCTAGGGAGTGTGGGGGCAGGCCCAACCCCTCTGTGGGGCCTGCGTGGCTGCCTTGAACTGTCCAGTGGACAGGACGTCTTGCTGGCCAGGAGGGGGGCAAGGAGGGGAAGGCTCCTCAGCAGGTAAGGGGGGTATGTTGAGGGTGAAGTCAGTGAGTGGAGCAGGGTGCCGGATGGGAAGCAAGCCCCTGCGTCACTGAGGCTTGGAGCAGGAAGGGGCTAGTGCTCACAGCAGCTGATCTTACCCACAGAGAGGTCCTCGGCCAGTGCCAGCCTGGCTAGGGTTACAGCTGCCTCCTGGGCATCCGCCCCCTCCAGGCACAGAGCCAGCGTGTCCAGGCCAAGCTGGTAGAACGTCGTCTTGGGCGAGTTGTTTTTACCTGGAAAACACCAGTGCAGAAGTGACTGAACCCTGTGGCCTCCCTTCCCCCAAAGCGTGTGTCTGTAGATCAGGCAGGGACCTGCATCGCCTTGTCTCTGTCCTCACCGACGCTGTTCCCCTGAGGGCGTAGGAGGTGCCCTTTGAGCGGCTAAGCTGCCAGGACAGCAGCTGCCACCAGGGCCCCACTCACCTGGGTAAAGCAAAGCTCCCAGCAATCCTTTAGCTGAGATGGTGGCACAGTGCAGATCTGGGCAACCCGTGGCCGCCCGGGAGATTTGCAGAGCACACTCCTCCTGGGACAGAGAGATCCCAGGCACACTTGGGCAGCACCCCAACAGTGTAAGGCGACCTGGTGTCCTGTTCCCAAGGCTCTCGTCTAGCGCTTTCCATCCCTCAATTTCAAAGTGCTTTACAGAGGAGGATCATTAGCCTTGTCTCCCAGATGGGGAAACTGAGGCACAGAATGATTCCCCTCCCCTGCCTCCCCGCTGAATCCAGGTTAAATTCTTATGTGTTTGAAGCTCTGCTCGCCCTTCTTACTCAAATAGGCCAATTCCTCATCGGTTTTGCATTTTAAGACTTCGACCAAGTTGATCTCGGGTGTGACGTTCTTGGGGTCCTTGCAGGACGAGAGGAGGGCGAGGATGTAGAGGGCCACCTCGCCAGAGGTCATTCCTGCAGAATGAGAAGGGGGAGCAGAAGAGAGAGACACACAAACTCATCAAGGCGTCCTTGGCACAACGCACCACCACAGATAAAGTCTTTCTTGTTTTCTTGGGTCAAAGCCATTATCAGAGTGTGCATCTGAAACACCAAGAGGAGCGAGAGTTTTAATGCACAGGCTGGGGGCAGCCAGCGCATGTGCTGTTATCAAAGCTAAGGGTGGGTGTAGGATGGGCAACACTTGAAGGACACTTGTGTGGTGCACGGAGATGAAGGTGACTTACTGCTCTGCCTTCAGAGTTGGTTCAGCCTTCAGCACCTTGGCAGAGTGCTAGCAGGTGCTGTCTATCAGATGGGCTGTCAAATTCAGGCCCTGCATGCTCATGTGTAGTAAAGATCACCTGTTGCTCTTCGTGACAGAAGGCTGTTAGGCCTGGCCTCTTGCCTGCGTTCCAGCACTATCACCACCCTTTCTCCTGAAATCCCTCTTGGGTTGTTTATTATTCTACCAGGGTAGCCTCTCAGCGCCCTGGCTGAGATCTGAGCCCTTTTGTGCTAGGCACTGTACATCTGTGCACTATGAGCGAGTTCCTGCCCCAAAGAGCCTCCAGTCGAAATCAACAATGATTTTTTTTGGTCCTGTCTATGCAGCCACATAACAGGGCAGAATTAAGGTTTGATGTGAAATCATAACTGCGACAGCTGACTTTTCAGTGTCTAACCTGGAAATGTAATGTCATCTTCACCAGCCGGGTGTCAGGGTCAGGGTATTAGCATGGAATGTTTATTACAATCCCCTCCAAACTCTGCAAAAGGCAGCTGGAAGGAATATTCTTCCCTATTGCCACTAGGGGTCAGCCTTGGCATCATTCCTTACACCAGAGGCTGGTCAGGGAGTCCTTTCGGATCTGTGATTATACAAAATCAGGCTGGCGGAAGGGACGGACAGGCTGGGCAGCAGCAGAAAGGACCGGCGAGGCAGCAGTGCTGCAGCAACGGAAGTGTGGGGTGTCACAGAGCACAAATTGAACATGAGCCAACAGTGCAGTGTGGTGGTGAAAATGGCAAATGTCATTCTGGGTGTATTTACAGCAGTGCCATGTGTGAGAGAAGGGGGATCATTTTCCTGCTCTACTCAGATCTGGTGAGACTTCTGTTGGAATCCAGTGTCCAATCCTGGGCACCTGGTTTAAGAAAACTGGGGACAAGCAGGAGAGAATCTAGAGAAGAGCAACACATAAGGACAGGTTTGTTTTGAGAAGGGAAGGCTAAGGGAGGCCTGATAACAGATTTTGTTAGAAAGCAGACAAGGATCCGTCATTCCCCATGCCCACTGAGAGCAGAACAAGAAGGAATCAGCTTGGTTTGCTGCGGGGGTGATTTTGGTTAGTTATCGGGAAAAACTTTCTCACGCCGAGGATCATTATGCACCGGCGGTTACTTAGGGAGGCCTGAAGAATCCTGTCACTGGAGGATTTTAAGAAGAGGCTGGACAAACACCCGTCAGGAATGGTCTAGGTTCACTTGGTCCTACCATAGCACAAGGGGCAGGACTACAGAACCTCCCAGGGTTCCTTCTTCTCTGTGATTCTACGACGAAAGCTTTTGGCAGTTCTTTTAGAGGCAGAGTATGTGGAGAAGGGATTGGGCATATGCAGAGAAAGCCTGATCCAATGCCCTTTGAAGTCTATGGGAAGCTCCAGTCGACCTCAGTGGGCTTGTGATCTGGCACCCGCAGAAGTATCTCTGATTTCTGGCCACCTACCTGCTGTGCCATTCTGGATGACCCGGTCTATGATCTGCTGCACCAGTAGGTTTTCCATCGTGCTGTTCTGGGCGCCGGCCAGATTCAAAGCGATGAGGATGCTGGGGTTCGGTGGGCTCTGCAGAACCACAGAGCTCTCCAGGCTACTCTGGAGTTTAGTGACCAGGTGCTGCTGGTCGGCAGGGACAGCTGGGGGTAGGGAGAAGCAGACATGAGTCCAGGAGGACACATGCCCCTGGGAGCCGCCTCTGCAGCCCTGCGATATGGACTACGGTGCACTCCTCCGCAGACTCACTTTCTTTGGGGGGGTCCTTGGCTCTGCCTGATGCTGGGAACCCTCCCACCTCTGCTTATTTCCTGAGCTTATTTCCAGCAGCTTCACCAGGGAGATATTGAACCACCCCGCCCCAGTGACCGCCCCCCTCTCCTCCATGGCATTGGTCTCCTCCATGGAAGGGCTGGTACTCACTGCACATTTCCATGGCACTGCCAGCTGCGCAGAGCGCACACAGAACAGCGAGGGCCCAGGGGGACATCCTGCCTTGTCTTCTGGGCAATGGTTCTGCTGGGGAGCAGGATTATGGGAGCCAGGGAGCGTTGGCAGCCTTCTGCATCCTCCTTTATACAAGCTCTCCAGCATGGCCCCCACCCTCTCCCTGTCTCCCCTGCCCCGTCTCTGATACTATTCATCTCTCTTCGCTTATCGCACTTTCCACAACACAAGAGTTTGTGTTTCCCAAGAATTTCCCAAGGTGACTCTAGAGAACAAATACAGGAGCTGGTTGGCAAGGTGGGGCCAGGCACACAGGTAGTGCAAGGACACAGGACATTGTTGTACCCCATCCCGGGGCAAGCAGCCATCTGGTTGGCTAACCAACATGTGAGGTGAGTAGGACAGGTGGGGACCCGAGAACAGGCCCAAAATCAAGAGGAGTCAGTCGAGCTGTAGCCTTCCCTGTGTGCCCGGGCATTTGGTCCTGGTGAATTCCCCTCCTGATCTTGCTGAGAGCCAAAGCTCAACACCCAGTTCGTGTCTAGCACTTTGCAGCGATAGATCTCAAAGCACCGCACAAAGGAGATCAGCATTGTTGCCTGGATTGCAGGCAAAAGACACGCCCTGGCTGCCTCCCTGCTGAGATATCTGGGGAAAGAGATCTGCTCTGCTGGTGGGGGGCAGGGGAGGAGGGTATCTTCAATGCTTCACTGTCTGGAGATGGAGCCCCAGTTCTATATGTGGCTCAAGGTGGATGGAGGGAGATTCTGTCTTGTGTTAGGCAGGCAGGCAGACAAGGTGATCTATGGTTCATTTAGGCCAAGGGTGTGGAACCGAAGGATCCGGCCCCCAAGGCTTGGGGCTTTTCCCCCAGCATTGCGGAGCCCACAATGGTGCTCCAGTTCCCCCGCTACACCCCTTCTCCCAGGGCTGGAGCACACAAAATATACTAGCCTGGGCCCCCCTAGACCCTGGTGCATGAGGGAGATGTGGGGAGTGTCTTTCAGATTCACAGTCGGGAGCCATGTCAGTGAAGGTTTTGGATTTTTGTTTGCTTCTGACTTGTGTGAAGCTCCGGACTGATTTTTCTGTGGGTCAGTGGTCCTGACCTAAAACAGGTTCCCCATGTCTGATTTAAGCCTTATAATCTGTATCTTTACATCCCCCCAAAGGCCTCCAGCAGCTCAAAAAACCCGCAAACAAAACCCCTTCCTAGGTACACTAGAGAGAGCCAGATTCCGTCAGCGAGGAGATAAGCAAGGGCAGTGTCGCTGGCTGTTTGAGCCAAGACTTTGCCAAAGGACGTTCAGATACCAACTGGGCACTGTGTTCCCTTAGCAAGGAACAGGGCAGACTCCAAGATCATTGGCAGCCCTCACATCCAGGGAACTTTTTTGGCTGCTAGGGCAAGAGCTCGAAGAATTAGCTTTTCCCGCCTGAGATCAACGGCAAGCAAGGTGGCAGGACACCAGCGTCTCAAAGGGGCCCCCTGTTGATGCGCCAGCAAAGACCCCGGTGGCTTTTCACTCCTGCGGGGAATACAGTCCCATGGCTGCACATCGCATGGCAGATGTCCCCACCTTCGCCATGAAGGGGAACTGAAGCCCAGTCCGGTTTGTGCCTGGGGAAACAGGCTTCAGACTGCGGGGTCCTTGACACTATCCCAGTGGATTCTGCAAACCACTCTGCCTCACCGGAAACCATGGATTGCCGTCTAGGCTTGGCCTTCTAACACTGCCGGTGTGAATCTAAGCCACGTGCAAGAGGAAGCAGCAAGGACTCATGTTCTGGGCCACGCTAAGTCTAAATTCTCTGCCGGCTCCGTTTCCCTTACGATTCCCGTGGGCTCAGGTAGCAGCAGCTCAGCAATTCTGTGGCAGCCTCAGGCAGTCACGAAATGGCCTCTATTGCTGAGCAGAGTGGGGAGAGTCCCAGCTGCACAACTATTGCTGTTGGAAGGACCCTACCCCATGGAGGCTGCACCAGGGTGCAGCTCCTCAGACTAAACCAGCCCTAATTCCAGGAGGAGCCTCGCCTGAGTGGGGTCAGGAATTCCCTACAAAATATGGGAGGTGGCTGAAGCAAGTCCAGGCAACAGCTCAGGAAAGAGAGGCCTGGGAAGCTGTAGCTCAGGCGTGGGAACCTTTAATGGGTCGCGGGCCACTGACCCACAGAAAAATCAGTTAGGGGCCACACACATGTGAGAAGCTGGGGAGGACCCCGGGCCTGAGGTTCACCACCCCTGCTGTCGCTGGGGAGGAGAAGAAGAAAACTGCTGCAGGGAGCTAGGTTAACTCTTTCGGGGATGGGAGAGGGCTGGCAATGCCCCAGCTAAGGGGAGAGATGCTGTACTGAGGGTATGGCTTGGAGGGCCAGTGGATAGCGCAGGGCTGGGCAAGATACAGCCCAGGGGCCGGATCCATCCCTCCTAGCACTTTGATCCTGCCCGTGGGCTCCTCTCTATTTACATTTTGCTGCCCATGCCACCGAATTTCTAGGCGCTGGCTCAGGCAATAGAATTTTATTCAAATGGCTAATGGCTCCCAATCTCAGCACTAATCCAGCAGGGGCCAGAGCTGTAAGCCCTTTGCTGTGTTTTTAATTCGAAGCCTCTGGCCCCAGACAATTCTGGAGGGAGACTAGTCCCCAGCCCTGCCCCTTTTACCCAGGCCCTGCCCCTCCCGGGGGTGGAGTCAGCCCATGACTGCATTCCAAAATTCATTAAGTGCTCCCCCGTGTAAAAATTATTGCCCGCTCCTGGTATAGCGTCTAGCTACCCATGGAAAGGCAGTCAGAAGAGTTGCTTGCTGTAGCAGGATGTTGCCGCTAATACCCTCAGCAGTGAAATGGTTAACATGCTGCTGTGTCAGCAACTAGCCATCAGTAGGGTTCAGAGTGAAGGCTCTGATCAGCTAACTGGAGGTGAGTGGCGTGTCTCCCAGGGCTATCGGGCCAGGCTGGAAGCTGGCAAAACTGGAGATCAAGTTTCATACAGCCACAAGGAGGAGCCTTTTTAGGGAAAAAGCTGCTGGGAGCTGAGGAGCTATGTGCCAGCAGTCCCCCCAGTATGCTGTTCTGCTTAATTGTCCATTTCTTGGCTGCTGCTCACTGCGGTGTCCAGATCCCAAGGGGCTGCTGCTTCATCACATCCCCCAGAGGCAAGGAGGAGCTCACCCACATCATCAACAATCTCTTCCCCCGCCCCTCCCCGCTGTCGGCTCCTGTCCTCCCCATGTTGTGCTGACTGAGTAGGTGGTTCCCTCGTTTCACTGGCTGGCATACTGCATCAAAGGGCAGCTGAGGGGAGAGGAGATACAGATGGAGGGGTGCTAGGGCCAAATCTACTGTAAGTGACACTGCAACCCTGCACCCCAGGAGGCAAAGTTGCTTAGGTTGGGGATGCTCTGAAAGGGGGATCCAGAACAGCCTTCCCACCCCTTCCCTAGGCAGTGCCACCCAGAGGATTTAGGGGGCCCGGGGCAAAGCAATTTCAGGGGCCCTTTCCATAAAAAAGTTGCAATACTATAGACTTCAGACATTCTTGTGGGGGGGGGGGCCTGGGGCAAATTGCCCCACTTGCCCCCCCTCTGGGCGGCTCTGTCCTAGGTGGATGGGGAGACATTCTTCAGCCAGAACAGGGGCTTGGGGTCATCCACCTGGGACAGTCCCACTCACCCTCTCGCTGTGACACAACATGTTGCTGGTACTGAACTGCAGAGGGCAGCAAACACACACGGTCGGGGCTGGGGGGGAGGGGAGGAAGGGACCTACAGAGATCAGAGCAGGGGGCTTCAGGGACCATGTAGCACTGATTCACAAGGGGGCAACACGTCCAGGCGACTGCCCCCACTGGGTTAAAGTTAGACTGTAATGAGTTTGGGGCATGGCTTGTTTTTTGGTCCTGTGTATGAATAACTAACACACAGACACCCCCCCTCTACACACCCACCCCACACACTTTTTTTTCTTTGGGGCTGAAAAATCATTTTTCTTTGGAAAACTCTTTCCCACTAGGAATGTGAGTCCATGGCTCGGGGCCCCACTGCTCCCTCACTCTCTGGCTGTATTGTCCCCCCTCCCTAGGCAGGAATCTCAGAGTAGGAGTGGGGGGGCGGGAGGTGAAGAGCCTATGGGAAGACCCATCTGCAAAGACACAGCCCACAGAGCAGAGCCATCTCTAGCCCCGGTTCCTGATCCCAGACTGACACCTCTTGGGTTCTGCTCAGGACACTTGGGGTGTCACAGTCGGGGTGTGTGCGGGGGGTCACTGCTCCTGTCCCCTGTGGGCTGAGCCCACAGCTCTGGCCCATTGCCCTGAAGGCCCAAGGCTGTTTCCAAGGCCTGGGCAAGATGGCCCGGACCCAAGAGGAGAACACCCCATGGACACCTGTAGCTGACCAGATGGGGTTTGAATCTGGAGCCCTCGTCACTCATGGCTGGGCCCCCACTGCTAGGGCTGAAGGCTGCATGCCCAGGGTGGCAGCTGTAGGAAAGTTGTCACCTCTCATGTGGATCAGCCACTGGTGGGGAACTTGGACTGAGTGGGGGAGGCACGGAGCCCAGGCAGCGCTTCAGTGGGGGCGTCCAGGCAGAGGGATGGTTAGCTGGGCTCTTAACACCATTAGCCTCTGTTCCCCACCAGCAGCGCTCCCCAGCCTGCCCTGCTACACCACGGGCCCTAAGGACCTGCCGCTAACCCTGCTACAGCTAGTGCCAGAGCCAGGGCAATTCCAGGTCTGGGGTCCGACTGACTACACAGTGCCCCACAGCCAGGGTCCCAGTGGGGGTGGTGACTCCATGGTGAGCCCAGTGCCCGGCTGGCCAAGGCCGTGGATGGGACGGTTGCTCTGGGAGGAGCCCTGCTGCTGTGCTGTGTCCCCAGAGGGAGGGTGCCCGTCGGAGGCCCCGTTACCCACAATCCCACTTTCTCAGCCCCTCTGCTTGCCTGGAATAACCCTCGCGGTGCGGCCGGCTGTTGCAGAGAGTTTATTTCAGGAGCACGTCCCAGACACAAGCAGAGCGTAGGAAGCAGCCACAGAGATGGGACTACAAGACACAGTTGTGCCCAGAGCCTGTCCTGCCTCCTGCACTGGTGGGGGAGTGTCTGGGGCTGCTGATGCGTGAAATCTTGAGACAGTGGAGAGGCCAGGCTAGGAGCACCCGTTGTCCCCAGGCCGGCCAGTGCGCAGGGGCTCAGTATGTGGAGAATCTGACCTCCAGTCTCTCGCCTTGGGAGACGACGTAGTCCCCAGCACCTGGAACGAGAGGAGAGGGAAGGGAAGCTAAATGAGGCAAATGGGGTTAGTGGCCCCTCAGTCCAGTCCCCCAACTCCACGCCAGCCCCTCCCTGTCTGTGTCAGTCTGTCTCCTGGTTCCCATCCCCTTTTGCACCTCCGACCTTCCAGTCTTCCCTCTCCCTCCCAGCTCCTCCCGCCCCACATGGCCCCCTCCCTCGTTCTCCCCAGCAGTCCCACCTTGGTTCAGCGAGGTGCCGTTGCTCAGGAGCTGCCAGTAGGTGCGCTGGTTGTTATCAGCCTGCAGGCCCTGCACGGAGGTGATGTACGGGCCCCAGGAGGTCACCGTGTACGTGAAGCTACAGAGAGACAGAGAGAGTCCTGCTGGAGGCCTGGTTCCCACCGCCTCACGGCCCCACCCCAACCCTCACACCACGGGGGTTGGTAACCCTGGGCACAATGGGCCCAAACCCCCAGGCCACATGAGGGAGCCACTGAGAAGCAGCAGAATAGGCCCCTAGCTGAGCTCTGATCTTCCATCCCAAGGAGACATTGCCCAGCTGAGTGACACAGGGGAACCAACCTTGAGCCCCCTCCTCACTTTAACCTGCCACTGGCAAATTGCTGGCAGTGGGGGCCATGAAGGGTGTGTGGGGGGAGCAGGAGCATTTCCCCATTCTGTGGGATCCCTCCATTTTCCTTGTCTCTGTTGCCCTAGAAGCCCTGCGCTACCACAGGCAACGAATAACACAGGCAAGGGAAGGCATTGCCTTCCCACAGCCGCCCAGCTCTCTGGCCACCCAGGTAGGATGAGGGCTGGGTGGGGTATGGCTGCCCAGCTCTCTGGTTGGCAGGTGCTCCAGCTGGCCACGAAGGGTGGGGCTGCACCACCCACTGGGATGGGTGAGAATAAGGGAACTGGGGATGTTCCGGGGTTGAGGGATTAACCTGGAGGGAAGCAGGCTTGACTCCCTGTGGGTGGGGGGTTGTAGAAGGGGGAGGCTGGAGCTTGCTTTCCCCAGCTGGGCATTCACCCACCCCCATGTGTGTGCTACCATCTAGTCTGCTCTCTGCCACTGTCACCAGCGACGGGCTGGTTTCCCAGGCAGAACAGGTACCTGAATTTGCTGGGGTCTGTCGCCTGGGCGACCTCCATCACCTTGAAGAAGACGGAGCCCTGGGGCACAGTGACATTAATGGAGTTGTTGATTATGATGTTCATGTCACTGAATACCGTGTACGTGACACGGATGGTAGGTGGTTGGCTGGTTGGTGTGGTAGGCTGGGGAGTGGACAAGGGGAGGTTATCTGTGTGGGGAGGAAGAGAAGAGAGGGTGAAGAGCAGTCACACATACCCAGGAGGAAGCACGTCTCCCTCTTCAGGGAACCACGTTCAGAGTCCACATGTACAATTGGGCAGGATAAATGAACCTCTCCCCCCCCCCCCCACTGATCATAGAATCATAGAATACTAGGACTGGAAGGGACCTCGAGAGGTCATCGAGTCCAGTCCCCTGCCCTCATGGCAGGACCAAATACTGTCTAGACCATCCCTGATAGACATTTATCTAACCTACTCTTCAATATCTCCACAGATGGGGATTCCACAACCTCCCTGGGCAATTTATTCCAGTGTTTGACCACCCTGACAGTTAGGAACTTTTTCCCAATGTCCAACCTAAACCTCCCTTGCTGCAGTTTAAGCCCATTGCTTCTTGTTCTATCCTCAGAGACCAAGATGAACAAGTTTTCTCCCTCCTCATTATGACACCCTTTTAGATACCTGAAAACTGCTATCATGTCCCCCCTCAGTCTTCTCTTTTCTATACTAAACAAGCCCAATTCTTTCAGTCTTCCTTCATAGGTCATGTTCTCTAGACCTTTAATCATTCTTGTTGCTCTTCTCTGGACCCTCTCCAATGTCTCCAGATGCCCCGGGGGAATGAACAGAACAGGCAATCAATGTTGAGTCAGTATGAAATCTGTACAGGAAGCAGTATGGGGTCAGTGGAAACTTTAACAACATTTTTCGAGGCAGAAAAATGTCCAAACTGGACATTTTGGGCTTTTCAAACTCAACCAACTTTTTAGTAAATTTGCAAAAAGAAAAAAAAATACCCATGGGAAGTTGGTAATTCTTAGCATTTTGAAGTTATCAAAAGGAAACATTTGTATTGATCCAAACAGAAAAAAAATGTTTGTTTGTTTGTTTGTTGGATTTTCAGTTTGTGAAAATGTTTGAGATTTCTTTGCCTTTCCAACCTCATCTGTTGTTATGGCCAAGCACAACAGGGTTCAAAAAAGAAGTAGACACATTCATGGAGGAAAGGACTTCCATGGCTTAGCCAGGATGAGCAGAGATGGTATTTCTAGCCTCTGTTTGTCAGAAGCTGGGAATGGCTGACAAGGGAGGGATCACTTGATTGCCTGTCCTGTTCATTCCCTCTGGGGCATCTGGCACTGGCCAGTCAGGAGACAGGACACCGGTCTAGATGGGCCTTTGGTCTGACCCAGTCTCACTGTTCTTATTTAGGGTGGGAACATTTTTTGAAATGTCCAAAATTCTTATGGGATGGGAAACCATTTCCCACCCAACCCTTGCTACATGAGCTCCTGTCTGCCTTAGATACCTTAAATGGCCCCTATCACTCTTAACACTGCCCCCCTCCCGGCAGGGCAGTGCTATTAGCTACATTGTACAGATGGGAAAGTGAGGCACGGTGCCACTCTGCATCTGCGCAGCCATAATGGTGAGTCTCAGAGCCTGGATTCTGATGTTGGGTTTGAGCTCCAAGGCTAAAAATAGCAGCATAGACATTAGGGCGTGGGCTGGAGCCAGGGCTTTGAGACCCAGCCCCTTTGCCGGATTTCAGAACCCATGCTCTGGCCTGAGCCTGAGCTATTTCTAGCCCCCCAGCATGAGCCCTACAACCCCTGTCAGTTGACCCAGGTTCTGACTCTTCCTGCCACAGGGTTCTGGGTTTTTCTGTGTAGACTCACCCTTACTGACTGGCCCAGGCTGAGCACAAAGCTAAATACAGGTCTTTAAAATTCCAGGTAAGTGCCCTAGCCACTAGACCACCCTTCCTCTGCATGTTTGAAAGAGCTCTGTTTATCAATAGCACCTGAGCCCCCTGCCCCCAGATGTGCCTGGAAGCTACCAGTTCTCACAGCCTGTGCTGGCAGATTTGGACCTTTGGACTTAGCCTCCCTAGACCTAGCCAGCGTTTGGTCTGCTCTTCTTACCGGGGTCCTTGGAGCAAGTGAGCCGACGCACATCCAGGTAGGTCTTGTTCTCCAGAGAAGGCAGGATCTGGGAAGCGGCCATGGGGTTATTGAATGTGTCTTTGGGAAGCTCCTCCAGGACCCTGCGCAGAGTCTGGGGGCAGCTCCAGGCCCCGGGTTTGAGGTACCTGGAGGAGACGGACAAGGCCTGTGGAGGATAGAGAGGAAGACGGGGTTACCTGCTGGGGCCTGGCTGCCCACACCCACCATGGCAGCTATAGAGGACAAGGCTGTGAGGAAAGGCAGCTGTGAAGGGGCAACGGGAACACGTTCGGATAGCCCAGCAGACAGGAGTGGGACTTAGACTGGGGCAAGATCTGGCCCATCAAGCCTTTCAATGTGGCCGTGGCCCAACCCACTGGTTCTGCAGGTAGTGAGCAGGTCCAGGGCTCAGAACAGTTGGCTGCTCCATCGGCTTCTCTGTGCTGGTAGGAGGGGGAAACTTTGTGCTCTCTGAACCCCCTCCTTCAACCAAACTCCCTCTCAGACCCTACTCCCTCTCCTGTACCCCTACCCAGAGCTCCCTTCTGCACCCAACCTCCATCCCAGACTTGCACCCCCTCCATAGAAAAGTGCGGCCTTTGACCACTTACCAAAATTTTGGTGTGGCCCCCATCAAAAATTATTGCTCACCCCTGACTTAGACAGAAGTGAGGGATATTTAAGGCCTTCTCTCAGCAAGGGAATTTGGAGCCCAATCCTCTGCTCGCTCTCTCTGGCATTGAGAGCTGCCTCCATTTACATTAATATGGGGTTGTTAGCTCTGGAACCTACTGATGACACCACTTGCTGCTGTTAACTTAGCTGCCTTATCCAGCTACTCTGCTGTTGTGGGGAGGGGCTTTGGGTTGTGGGTGAAGCTAGACTTCAGCCCCACCTCCACTGATTCCCAGTGAGACTCTGGTCCCTCACCTGCATGGCCCAGCCCGTGCTGTAGATGTTCCCGATCACTCCATCATTTTTCTTCTCAGCCAGCATTTTGTTCACTAACCACTGCACGTTCTCTCTGAGCTTCTTAGTCACCTTTGGGGGGAGGGGCCGCCCTGTGGTCTGCAGGCAGATCTGAGCTAGGATCGCCACTGCTGCCGTGTCTGTGGGGATGGGAGAAGCTGCTCAGATGGGACAGGTTCATCCCAGCGCTGACCGCACAGAGACAGTCACATGGACTGTTGCCCTGTAGGTATGGGAGTCTGTGTGCTTTTACCCACCCACGGAGAACTGGCCGCTGAGGTAATACTTCTTTTGGTCCGGGCTGAGGAGGACGCTGGCTCTGGCTGGCGAGAGGCGGCCGTTCAGCTGGCATAGGGCCAGCACATCCAAGCTGAGCTGGTAGAAGTTGGTCAAAGGGTTGCCATGGATCACTGAGGTGGAGAGAACCCAAGGGACACCTGTTAGCTACAGACATACAGACTGGGGCCAGGACAGAAGGGACAGACATACAGACTGGGGCCAGGCCAGAGGGTGTGGGATGGAGAAAAGGGCCTGAGAGAGGGAGACACAGAGAGATGGGGGGGGGGAGATGGGAGAGTACCACGAGGAGGGGGGGCTATTGAGCCAGGCAGGGTCTCCCCTCCCCTCCCCTCCCACCTTGGCTCCTCACCTATGTTCTGCAACTCATCCTTGAACTTCTGCTCCAGGAGCTGCACCAGGTTGATGGTGGAGTTATTTGCGGAGACCTGCCGGGGGTTGGAGCAGGAGGCCCGTTGAGCCAGGATATGGAGGGCCACCTGGCCCGAGGAGAAGGACTTTGCTGAAAAGCAGCACACCAGGGATGGGTCAGTGAGGCTAGCCAGGCTCCAAACCTCCCCTCTGCTTCCTGCCCCAGCCTCTACCTCTGCCTCCCTGGCTCTGCCTCCCTGAACCTCGTCTCACGTTGGGTCTGTGGCTTTCTGCCTCCACTCCATCAGTCTGCCTGCCTGTCTCTCTGTTTTCCTTCTCATCTCCCTTCAGTGTCATGCTTTTCAGAAGGGAGCAGCACTTTCAATACCAGGGCTGCATTTAGACTGGCAGGTTTTTCCGCAAAAGCAAACTTGCCAGCTGTCTACACTGGCCACTTGAATTTCCGCAAGAACACCTACGATCTCATGTACGATTGTCAGTGTTCTTGCGGAAATACTATGCTGCTCCCGTTCGGGCAAAAGCCCTCTTGCGCAAATGCTTTTGCGCAAGAGGGCCAGTGTAGACAATGCAGTACTGTTTTGTGCAAAAAAGCCCCGATGGCAAAAATGGCGATCAGAGCTTTCTTGCGCAAAACCGTGTCTAGATTGGCACAGACGCTTTTCCGCAAAAAGCACTTTTGCGGAAAAGCATCCGTGCCAATCTAGACACTCTTTTCCGAAAATGCTTTTAATGGAAAACTTTTCCGCTAAAAGCATTTGCGGAAAATCACGCCAGTCTAGATGCAGCCCAGCGTTGTACCTGAGGGAGGTGCTACTGGATGTGAGGAGGTGGGGGTGGTAGTTGGTGGGGTGCTTGGGCATGGGGAAATGGTGTCTCTCTCGGGCACCTGTGGGGTCACCTGTATTTTGCTGGGGGTTGCATGTTTGGGGGATGGTTGTGTCACAACCGGCTCAAAGCAGGACCCGCCCCAACAAAATCATCCCAGCCAGGGCTTTGTCAGGATGGGCCTTAAAACCTCAACGGCTGGAGATTCCACCACTTCCCATTCCAGTGCTCCCCCACCCTCCCAGGGAAATAGCTTTTCCTAGTATCCAACCTAGACCTCCCCCACTACAACTTGAGACCCTTGCTCCTCATTCTGCCATCTGTCACCACTGAGACCAGCCTCTCTCCATCCTCTTTGGACCCCCCTTCAGGGAGTTGAAGGCTGCCATCAACATCCTCCCCCCCACACACTTTTCTGTTCTGCAGACTAAATAAACCCAGTTCCTCAGTCTCTGCTCATAAGTCATTTACCCCATCTCCTAATCACTTTCCAGGCTCTGGCTATATATGTGTGGTTGTTTGGGGACCCCACACCCAATGAGGGTTGCTGGGTTGGGAGGGCAGGTTCTTTTTGGGGGCAGTGCCAAAGTCCCATGTGCCTGCTGGGGGGTTATGTGAGGGGAAGGGACAGGAACAGGATGGGGGAGGAGAGGCAGAGCCCTCACCAGCTCGCTGCACCGCATCCTGGCTCAGCTTCTTCAGCATGTCCTGCTCAACGCGCTTGTTGTGGTCCTGGGCCAGCCGCAGGGCGATCAGGATGCTGGGGTTCGGGGGGACTTTAGGATCCACTGAATAGATCATCTTCCTTTGCAGATCCCTCACCAGAGGGCGCTCCTTGTCGCTCACAGCTGGCGGGGCAAGGATCATACAGGGGTAGTCAGAGATGGGGGCCTATAGGTCTGCCTCCCCCTGTCAGGCCTCAGAACCAGCTGAAGGGGGATGCAAGGCCCTGGGCATCAGCCAGGAGGAAGTTAACACACCCAAATTCTTGCTCCCCTGATCACACCCCATTTCTAGGCCCATCTTCATCAGCCCCCACATCTCTTTGTGACCAACCCCCAGCCTCCCTGGCATTATGGCTATATCCAGAGGCTCTGCCCAGGTTGTTTCCACCTGGTGAGGGGAGGGCCCGGTCTCTGCAGGCCCTAGATAGATGGCTGTGAGTCTGACACCTGAGCCAGTCTCTCCCGTGCCCAGTGCCAGCACAGCTCCTGTGGCAGGTCACCTGCATCCTGGCCCAGAGGCAGCTGCATCCTTGACCCGCCCCCTCCAGTTCCTCCTCCCCGGGTGCCATGTGTGGCATTTCCCAGGTCAGCAGCAATGGGAGGGGAGAGGCCACCCTGACCTGCATGGCAGGGACAATGAGGCTATTGTGAAGGGAGGCAGTAGGAAGGGAAACTCCCCAGGGAACTGGACAGAGCAGCTTCCAGCAGCTTCCAGGGTGTCTGGTTGATAGCTACACGGAGGGCTGGACCGAGCCGGCCAGACCGAGCCATTCCAGAGCTCCGGGCAGACAATTTAATTGCGCCCTGGGTTGGGGAAGGGCGCATGCACAGTCCCACCCCCTTGCTGGTGTGCCGGGGGAGGGCACGCGGAGTTGGTAGTGGCAGAACGCACGTGCCCGGCCCAGCCCAGCCCGGCTACCACCACTGGTATGTGACCCATGGCCGGCTGGGGTGGGCTGAGCCTGGCCGTGCAGGGCCCCGCGGCCACAGGGGGAAGGGTGCTGCTGGCTGGCATTGCGGGGGATAACACGGCCCCTGCCCCGGGCGGCTGCCGCGGGGTGGCCGATGGGAGCTGCATGGGAGCTGCTGCAGCCCGCAATCCGGGAGCCGCATCCCTTACATCCCTTACAGCTGCCATCAGTTGCCCCCCATAGGTTGGCATCCCGGGCAGTTGCCCGGCTAGCCCATGCCTTAATCAACTCTGGCTACACAGCATTGGCTATTCGGCACACAGGTGTGGGCAGCAGACACGCCTGGAGCAGCTCATCGCCTGTGAAAAGCAGGCTGTGCCCACGCTGCAGGGTGTAGCTACCTGTGCCGACGGAAGCCTCTGGCGGGGAGGGGCAGTGGGAGAAAGGAGAAAGGCTCCCTTCCTGCTGCTCCCCAGGGTCACACCACCCAGGGGAGGGGAAGGGGCACAGGCTATATGACTCACTCACCACAGCCCTGGCACAGCCCCCCAGGGGCCAGGAACAGGAGCAGGAGCCCGGCTAGTGGGATCATCACAGACCTCATCCTCCCTCCGTCTCTGGTCTCTCCCTGGTCTCTCCCTGGCTGTGCTGGGACCTGGTATTTATCAGCTGGAAGGAGGCGGGGACACCCTGGCTTGCCTCACTCAGCTGCTTTCCTGGAGCAGAGGGGAGACATTGAGTAATGCCCAGCAGCGTGGGCAGGTCTGTGCCCTGGGGGGAGGGCTCAGAGACAGCTGGGCCTAACAGACCACAACTCCCTCCTTCTGGCCTCTGGGTGCTGCCAGGTGCTGCCAGCTGGCACCTGAGACCTTGATGGAACATTCCCATTCACATCCCTTCCCCCAGAGTCACTTCGTGTCCACGGCCCTGGGTCACATCTCACTGTAGGGCTGTGAGATCAGACTTGGGTGGCACTTCTTCCTGGACACACAGACACCATGGGCCACCAGGACAACACAGAGCAAATGTGGGGTTTTATCCCTTCCTAGTTCATTATGTGTAGACACTCCTGGCCTTTGGCTGGGGGGCATGGTAGGGAGCCCTGGGCTAGGAGAGCAGATGGCAGCAGTGTGGGATTGAGGGGCCTTGGCAGAGCTGTGGGGTGAGATGAGGGCTGGGGAGACTGGGTTGGGATGGAGGCTCATAGAGAAGTGTATGGCAGGGGTCCCAGGGCAGGGACAGCAGGGGTGTAGGGTCAGGTTTGACAGGCATGGGCAGAGTTGGATGGGGCTCATGATGGTGTAACCACCAGGTAGATTTGAACCAGGGATCTATGGAGCTGACTATAGGAGCCTCTACCCTTTGAGTTAAAAGCCCACTGGCTCTCAGCCCATTCTATAGAGGTCTCTTGATCTTAACTGTTGCTGTGGTCTAGCTGCCACTGGATGGGACAGTGAACCACACTTGGGCTAGCAGCTTCTTGCGCGAATAATATGCAAATGAGGCTAAGCGTGGAATACCGCCAAGCCTCATTTGCATACCTAATGAGCCACCATTTTTTTCAGAAGAGGCTCTTGCGTAAGAAGGAGTGTCTACACTGCCCCCTCTTGTGCAAGAAAACCCTCTTGTGCAACGCTGTTACACCTATTACTTTTCAGGAAGAACGGCGTTGCACAAGAGGGTTTTTCTTGCCTAAGAAGGGGCAGTGCCTCAGTTTCCCTTTCATACAACAGGAGTGATCATCCCTTCCTCACTCACCACAGGGAGAGCTAGCTCCTGTGTCTGTGCACAGCACTAGTTGAGCCTGGGGGAGTGCGGTATCAAGGCTTTGCCCCTGAGTGTTTTCAAATGCTAGGGGGATACAGGGAAATAATGGGCTGACATTTTAGAAAGTCTCTTACACAAGAAAGGGGGCAGCTTTTAACTCACCAGGGACAGGGCAAGTTACCGCCCCTGGGAACTGAACTGACAGCAGCAAGGGTACAGGATGATGTCTGCTCACTACAGCCCTCCGGGCCTGAGCTGCCCACTTCCCCCTGCTCCTATCAAAGGGGCAGAGGGCTGGAGTGGGGCTGTGGCTAATGGTGGAATCACAGACACCTGCGTGCTGCTTCCCCCATATAAAACCAGCCAGTGCGGGCAGCTGCTCCTCATGAGGCTGTTGCCTGAGGGGGAGCAGAGGATGGGTGTTCCTGTAGGCTGCTGGGCTTTGTTCCTCTTAGTTGCTGGTGTGTGGGCTCAAAATGCTTCAGGTAAAGTGTGAGTGGGGGTGGTGGCGGCAAACTGAGCTGCTTGCTTGGGTCGGGGGGACTAAACTGAGCTGCTTGCTGTAGCCGATCCTCCAGCTGTGGGGTTTTTGACTCTGTGCTGCTCAGTGGGCAGAGCCGGACCCAGGTCCTGTTGCTCATGTGTTTTCTTGGCAAGGAGAGCCAGGGCTCACCTGTTAGGAATGTCCTGGGCTGCTGCTCAGTGACTCACCTGCTAGCAGACTGCCTATGCAGCTTCACTTCCTCCTGGCCCCTGTGGGGAAACTCCAGTCTCTCCCCAGCTGTGGGGTATGGAAGTTGCTCCACTTGCCAGTTTGTGGCTGTAAACTCCCTCCCTGGGCAGCCTCTTGAGGGCTTAAATAGCCCCTTAATTCATGTAGTGTTGGCTCCAGACTACTTGGAGGCACAAGATGGGTGAATCCCTCCACCTGGGTCTTGATGGCTCAGTAAAAGATCCTGCCCCTCTCTCTAACATTCCTGTAAAATGGAGGCAGCTGTTGAAAGGCAGGCTCTCCTACAGTGCTCATACGGCTGGGGTCTGCCGTAACTGATCCACCCAACTCCTACCCCTTGACTTGGTCCCGGCAGGATAGGTCTGAGTGGTTCTTCCTTTCTTAGACCTGCTCCCTCCAAGGACACCACACTGGGTTTTAGTGGCAGCAATGAGGCCATGGCAAAGGTTCCTGTTGTGGTGACTACTTGGTACCTCCGGTTGTATGGAATCTGTAACAAACTGCCAGTTGGCTGTCCCCCTCTGCCCACTTGTGGGGTGGCGTGACCTAGTGGCTAGAGCAGCTGGAGGCTCTGAGTCAGGGGCCTGGAGTTCTATTCCTGCCCTGTAGATGTGACCTGGCAACATGGTATGATGCTGTTAGTGGCACTGCTGCTCCTGGATGTCTCTTTGGGCCCTTCAAGAGTTAATGTTAGCATTTTCTGCTGCCTCTACCCCGGCTTTACCAGCACCTGTCACAGGCGGAGTAACCTGCTGGCTTACATAGAGCTTCCTTGTTCCTTGTTCCTCTCCCGTGCTAGGGGATTGAAGGCAGCTGACTGGTATTTCAGCTCTGGGGTTGGTAGTTCCTAGCCCAGCTGGGCTCCTGATTCCATTCACCTAAAGGGTGAGATTTCCTGGAGGCCTGTCCCTGCTGGAGTAGGAAGACATGGAAAACTGAGGCAGTTGGAGGCCTAATCTGGGCAGACTGGGGGGCCAGATCTTAGTCTTAAGTCAAGGTACACTGGCAAAAGCCCTAGTGTAGCTCCAGCTGACAATTCTCAGCGCGTCTATTGCATGAGCGCACATTGTTCTGGGAGGTTGTAAGTCTACTTGCAGGCCAAACATCTGTTGGCGTAAGCCAAGCCTGCACAAATGGGCTTTGCTGCAGCGGTGCATCACAAATAGTGTGGCAGAGCTCTGAGTCCCCATGGACCCTGCATGTCCTCAGGCTGCCATGGCAGCTCAGAGCCATCTCTCCACAGGGGCCCCTAAGCTGCCGTAGGTTTCACAGGACAGCCTGGCTCCTTCTAATGAGATGCAAGGAATATGCCAGCTTCTGTGATGGCTCCTCCAAACTAGGTCACTGAGCCACTTCTGCTGCTGACACAGGGCTGCTTCATCTTGCCATGTTGTCCCCACCTACTCCCCAGGAGTAGTACTAGTCCACACCCCTGGATTGCAGTAACCAGGGGCTGGGCTGGTGGGTCATGGGCTGTTCTCCCTCTTCCTCTGCTGCGCCCCCCCCCCCCACTCCAATCTCTGCTGCTAGCATAGATCTGGTAGCTGGAGCTAGGGAGGTGCCAGGGCGAGTGGACAGTCTCTTGGGCACAAGCCAAGTGTCTGTTTGGCATGGAGTGGAAGGAGCACACTGGATGTGGCTATTGGGAGCAGCTGGAATTCTGGCCCTGAGCAGTGCAGTGATGTGACTTATCCCGTGTTACTGAGCATGTCTGGGTATCCCTGGCCTGCTCCCAGGCACAGTCTCTGGGGGTGTTGTGTCTGGAGGATGCTGGGGCTGTGGAGTAACCCGGTGTGCCCCATCTGCAGTGTCAGTGGTGTGTGGCAGCTCACGGCTTCAGATCATGGTGCCGGCGGATCTCTTTGGGAACGGCGTGCCCATCACTGACAGGGAGCTGATGCTGGGGGCTGGCTGTGCTGTGACTGATGTTGGGGAAGAGACCTTCCAGCTGGACTACCTGCTATTGGCATGCGGGGCCACCATGGAGGTGAGAGCAGAGACCAGTGTGGGCTGGGTATGCAGGTGGGGGAGGTCAGTCTCTCCCCTTACTGAGCACAGCCTGGCTTCAATTATCAGCCCTCCTGAGCTTCCCTCTCCCCTCAGGGGTACCAGGCCTCTGCATTCACTCACTGCACTGGGCCCAGAGCAGACTCACTGCTGTGAAGGTCTCCCTGAGTCGGGATACAGCCTGTCCCATACAGGAGAGGACTAATAGGGGATGTCTTGGAGCAAGCCCTTGGGTGCCTGGGGGGAAGGTGTTGCGGTATCTGGGGAACCCACAGCACCCCACGTCCTGGCTGCAGCCAAACCAGGGAAGGGTGCACCGCCAGGGCTGTGGGTGCTTAGTGTTGTAGTAACACCGCGGATCTGTGAATGCTGGGTGGGGAAATCTCTTGGGTAACTGCTGCCTTCCTCAGATGGCCCCAGGTTCCTGCATTCACAGGAAGAAGCAGTGAGTGGGCTGGTGTAAGGCGGGAAGATACTGGCCTTGGTGAGCTCTAGGTACTACTAGTCCCAGCTGTGCCCCTGTGGGAAGGGACCCTGTGTCTGTTTTCCCCCACCTAGGGAAGTGACTAAGGGGAAGGATGCAAGGGTTTAATGCACAGATCCCATGTGAGGAGATGCTCAGGTAGCAGGTACTACTGGAACCTCTGCTAGGGTAGCGTATGTCGTACAGAGGCGGAGTCCTCTTGCTCCTGGTAACAGCACCAGGAGCAGGAGCTAGACTCAAGCTCTGACGTTGCTATGGCAGCAGTGAAGTGACACTAGTGATGTCTCCCTGTCCTGTGCCTGGCAGGGCTAGAGGGTTGTGGGGGCCGGAGCTTGTGCTCTGAGGTGTCTCCGATGGCGTAGGCCCCCTGCTGGCTGGTCACTGCTGCTACCCTGCTGGGCTCTGCCTGGACAGACTCCCATGCTGCTGGGTGGATGGAGCAGATGCAGGCTGAGTAGCTGCAGGTGAGGGGAGGAAGATCCTGACCCTTGGCTCTGTTTGCTCTGCCCAGCTCCTCCCTGACACCATCCACTACAGAAACGTCCTCTACTACAGGCCCTTTGCTCTGGAGGGCGTGAGCCGCGCCAGCGCCTTCTCCCTCCCCATCGACTGCTACTACCCCAGGTGAGCGAGCATCCTCCAGGCAGTGCTGGGGGCTGAACTGCTTCAGGGAAGCAGAGTATCTATCCCCAGGCTAGCTTGCCCTCTTGCTGAGAGTGGCCTTGCTCTATAGGGCTGCTCCACTGAGCCTGCTGCGGCTGGCCTTCCACAACAAAGACTCAGTGCTCCTGGGCCAGTGTCACCATGGTTGGGCATGCAGTCAGTGAGATGCC
Source organism: Pelodiscus sinensis (assembly GCF_052426305.1). Classification (NCBI taxonomy): domain Eukaryota; kingdom Metazoa; phylum Chordata; order Testudines; family Trionychidae; genus Pelodiscus; species Pelodiscus sinensis. The sequence goes on along the minus strand of NC_143056.1, from coordinate 127,057,096 downwards.
CAGGTCTGGAAGACTCATGGCTCAGCTTCAGGGATGCAGCTGGTGGGGCCTGATGGTCCATATGACCTGCCTGTTGCCTACACTAGTGCAAAGCTGGCCTGTGGGTACTAGGTCAATACATCTGGGCTGTGTCTAGACTGGCCAGTTTTTCCTGAAAATCAGCTGCTTTTCTGGGGAAAACTTGCCAGCTGTCTACACTGGTCACTTGAATTTCCGCAAAAGCACTGACTTCCTACTGTAAGAAGAGCTTTGCACAAAAAGGCCAGTGTAGACAGCTCAGACTTGTTTTCTGCAAAAAAGCCCCAATCGCAAAAATGGCAATCAGGGCTTTTTTGCGGAAACGTGCATCTAGATTGGCATGGACGCTTCTCAGCAAAAAGTGCTTTTGTGGAAGAGTGACAATCTAGATGCTCTGTTCCAAAAATGCTTTTAACAGAGAACTTTTCTGTTAAAAGCATTTCCAGAAAATCCTGCCAATCTAGACACAGCCCTGGTGAGGCAGGTGTGGAGAGCAAAGCACAAGGGCTCACGTGTCTCAGCTGGCCGCTTCACTGCAGCTCAGCTCTGGCAACCCCAGTCTTGGCCTGACGTCTCTAGAGCCACCTCCCCCACTTCTCTATGAAACGGGAGTCCTGCTGGGATTTACCTCCGATTGTAGGGGAGCGGGGTGGGGAAGAGCAAGGGGTTACACAACAGCTGCCAGCATGGGTCCAACAGGGAGTGCCATCAACCAATGGGAGGTCCCGGCTGTGGGGAAACAGGAGTGACTCTCTCTCTTCCAGGTCTGGGAATGTCTCCTCCTCGGGCCTTCAGCCTACCTGGGCCCCCTTCAGCGCCACACTAATGCACAGACAGCGCCTGGACTTTGCCCTGGATGTCTATGACAGTGAGTGCTGGTGTAGTCAGGGGGCCTCCTTAGCTCCTCCTGAGCCTGCGGCTAAATGCCAGCTCCCAGATGTGGAGCTGCCCACTAGCTAGGCTTGTCTCCAGGAGGCAGGCTAGGGGTGGGCTTCCCTACCCATGCATGCACAGCCCATGTTGCCCAAAATGGGGGAACAGCGCACCCCAAGTTTGGTCAATGCACATCAGTCCTGTCTCCAGCTCTGCCAATGGCACCCCCTTCTCTTGTCCCACCCTGCAGCCCCTACTATCCTAGCCTTGGATTCCCCCTTGTCCCCTTACTTGTTTTCTTGCTGAGCTCCCCTGCTTTTCACCCTCTTCTGATGCTCCTTCCTAGTCTGGGGGTGGGCAGGCTGGAACAAGGGGGCTTCAGCTGAGTCATCCCCTGCATCATCTTTGTCCTCAGGTACCTGGTCCTCCCCCCTGTCTGACCCCACATCCTACCTTGGTGACCTGATAAACATCCAGGCCTCGGTGAGGACAGGCAGCCATGCACCGCTGAAGATCTACATAGACGAGTGTGTGGCCCGGCCAAGTGCGGAGTCCTCTGTGAAATATGAAGTCATCACAGACCACGGGTCAGTGAGGCCGAGGACTCGGAATGGGCTCTGGGGTACCAGTTTATCTAGTAGAACTAGGCAACCAAGTCTCCATGGACCAATTAGGAAGGGCGGGATAAGGCTGGGCCTTCTGGGTTAGCAGTGGTGATCTGAATTTGGGGCTGCTGGCTACTTCAACACTGCTCTGAATCCCCCCCGATTGCTTGTCTCCACCCCCTAGGATCTAGGTCTTGCCCAGCCTAAGCTGTTTCTCAGGGCCCATATGGACAGTCTGGGAGCTATACTGGCTCCCATTCAGGAGACTGGCTGGGGTAAGGCTTTTACCATCATTCCTCTTCCTCCCTACAGGTGCCTTGTGGACGGGCAGCACAGCCGCTCTCGCTTCCTCACTCCCCGGGGAGACCACTTCCTCCGGTTTCAGCTGGACACGTTTGTCTTCACTGGTGCTTCTAACAACCAGGTCAGTGCAGTGCAGAGGAGGCAGAGGCCTGAGTGGCTTGGAAGTGCATTGACTTCTTTGTATGGGTGGGTGTTAGCCATGTGACATGGTTGCCATCTCTGAGGGACACTCCCACAGTCTCCTGTCTGGTCTCCCTAGGGACACAAGAGCCAGATGTGGGGAGAGGGCTCTCTCAGCCTGATCCCAGGGTAGGCTAAGTTCTGGGCTCTCCCCACCAACCCTCCCCCATGCAGACCCACACCCTGCTGTGACACAGCTCATGCTTTCAGATCTATCTGCTGTGCCACCTGAAGGCAGTAGCTGCTGGCCCTGCCACCCAGCACAACAAGGCCTGCTCCTATGACCCAGCCACTGCAGCCTGGCTCTCCCACGAAGGAGGAGACTGCTCCTGCTGTGCTTCCCCTGCTCACTGTGGGACCAGGAGGCGGCGCCGGCATCTTCCTCAGGACCGGGAAGGTAACATTGCTCCTGGCCCCCAGGCCTGGGTTCTGTAGTGCCTTGGTGGCCTGCAGGAGGCTGGCTGGGATAACCTCCCTTGGGTACTCTACTCTCCCTGCTGGGGCTGGGCCTAGCCCTGGTGCCAGGGCTGGCTAGCTGCTGCATGTCCCTGATCCTGTGCTGATAGCTAGTGGGAGCTGGCGTTGCAGGAGGAGGTGGGTGAGATCCTGTGTCTACTCAGTGTGGCTGCTCTTTCCCTGCAGGGCTCCTTGGAGAAGTGGACATCCAGCTTGGCCCCATCAAGCTGGCCTCCAATTCCTCTGCTGTGCTGGCCTCTAGCTCCCACACAGTGGCTTCCACAGAGCCTGCCTCAGCCATGCCTGTGGCTGTTGAGGTGTCTTCCACCGTGACTACCTCTGGCATCCCTAAAGCCATCCGCCCAGTCCTGCTGTCCCCAAATCAGGCAGCAAATCCCATCGTGAGAGAGGAAACAAAGGACTCCTCAGGTGAGTGTGCTCAGACCTGTCATGGGGAAGGGGAGCTGACTAGACAAACTCCCATGACTCAGTATAGTCATGGGGAAGGCTGTGAACAGTCTGTCTACCTATTGGCTGGGTGATGAGAACTGGCAGAACTAATGGGGTTGCTGACAGGGACTGGTCTAGGCCCCATCTCCTAGCAAATCTGCAGGAAGTGCTTGGCTTGGGCTCTAAGTATCCCTCCCCACCATGTTCCATGAGCAGAGTGCTGCCCAGAAGGGGGGTCGCAAAAGGAGCCTTCCTGGGCTGCTCCCCCACAAGGTCTGATGGAGAACAGCTGGGAGACCTGTTGGAATCCAGCTCCTTTGACAAACTTGTGGCCTCTCCGAACACCGCTCTGTTCCCTTCCCGCAGGGCTGCAGCTCCCCTTCTCTGTCACAACTCTGGCCATTGCCGTGATGTCCTCCATCTTCGTCTTCCTGGGGATCCTGGGTTGCTACTGCTCCACAAAGCGCTACCACAGAGGCTACCGGATGGGTGCTGCTGATGCTGCCTTGGGGGAGGCTGGTGCTGTTGCCATGGCACCCACAGCTGCTGGAAACTCCAGTGTAGCATCCAAGAAACCTGGTGCAGTGGTGGCTGCAGCTTGCGGGGAGTCTGGCGCTGTATGAACCTCCAGCCTCTTGAAAAATTAAACCCGTCAGTCAATGGAAATGTGTCTTGTTCCTCAGTGTGGGGGTGAGGTGGGAAGGTATGTGGGGACCCCAGCATCAGGCCAGCTAAAGAAACCTCTTCTGGCCCTGAAGCTGAGACTGGCCATGGTTAAAGTGGGGACACAAGTTGATCACTGAGTCAGGCTTCCAGAAATAGAGGTATCCTCTGAAGGGAGTTCTAATTTCTCCTCTGGACTGGGGGGAAGCTGTTGCTGCTTCAGTGGGGTTTTTGTTTTTCTCTCCTCCTGCCTCCCCCCCCCCCCCCCCGTCGCCTTGCCCCCAGGATATCTTCCTGTGGAAAACCTGCCACTAGCCACTGTCAGGGCAGCATGGTGGTGAGATTTCATGTCTTCTGATCTAACAACCTCACTGATGGTGGGTGGGAGGGGCAGGGCTTTTTGCTGAGGAAACAGCCCAGAAGAGGAAGCTTCCTCACCTCTGTGCCCCCAGTTCCCACTCTCCACTCACTGATCACCTTACGCTGATGGTGGCTGGAACTGAAGCTGGGCTGGCCTTAAACCATCTTCCCAACTAGAATCTGGGTCCCCCAAAGGCAGTTAATGGGGGCTGGCCTTGCAATGAGGTAGCCAAGTTAGTCTGAAACTTAAACAATGAACAGTCTAGTAGCACCTTAAAGACTAACAAGACATGTAGATGGTGGTATGAGCTATTGTGGGCATAACCCACTTCAGATGACTAAGTATTAAAAATCCAGATCCAAGAATAAGGGGAGGAGAGGGGGTGGGGGGGGGGAAGTGAATAGGTTGTTCAAGTAGCTACAGGAGGCTGATAGCACCTCCATTGTTTGGTTAATTAAGTCATTAGGATGTAGAAGGTAGTGTGCCAGCTGTTGTCAGAATGGCATGAACAAGATCACTTCATTTACAAGTTTAAGTTCCCACCCTTCTCTGTATTTGGCTTGTGGAATTGGTCTGAAACAACAGGGTGACTTGGAGATTCATTGAGTGCCTGGGCAGGTTAAAACATATTCCACAGGTTTGTTTTGCCTTGTCTGATTTGTATCCACTAATTTCCCATACTGTCCAGTTTGCCACTCTCCATGGCAGTGGGGCATTGCTGGCATTTGATGGCATAGATCAATTAGTGGATGTGCAGTTAAATGAGCCCCTGATGTGGTGGCTGCTAATGTTGGGTCCAGTGGTGAAATCATGTGTGTAGACGCATGGGCACTGGAGCTGATTGCAGGGTTGGGTTCCAGGATGATTGACTGGAGGTGTGCTGTGTGGTTACTGGAAAGAATTTGTTTTAGGTTACAGGATTGTCTGTCTGTAGGTGAGGATTGGCCTGTCCCACGAGGCCTGTGAGTAAGGGGTCATTTTCCAGGATAGGCTGTAGATGATGCACTGGAGGGCTTTAAGTTGTGGGCTGTGGGTGGTGCCTGTCCAACAATAGAATTCTACTTGTCAACTCAGTATTGTGAGGGTTTAGTGGGTGAGGTACCACTGGTCCTAAGCCAGTCTGCTACTATCCTTTGAGGGTCACAATTCACTGTCTCTCTCTGCAGTGACCTTATCTAAGATCTTCCTTTTTCCACTCCAGCCATGCTCAGAAAGGCATGGATCGGTAGAGCCAGACTAGTAGCTACAATTGTGGATTTTGGCGCTGGTCTCTGCAGCTTAGATGTTAGTGCTGCTGCATCATATCAGCAAGGGAGGGTCTTGCTCTCCTGTGACTAGTAACAGGATGGTTTGTGTGTAAACCTGAGGGCTTTGTCTACATTGGCATGATTTTGCACAAGCAGTTGCTTTTGTGCAAAAACTTGCTGCCTGTCAACACTGGTGGAGTTCTTGCGCAAGAACACTGATGCTCCCCCTCGAATAAGCCCTCTTGCACAACTGTTCTTGCACAAGAGGCCAGTGTAGACAGGCAACATGAATTTCTTGCACAAGAAAGCCCGATGGTTAAAATGGCCATTGAAGCTTTCTTGCGCAAGAGCATCTACACTGGCACAGGTGCTTTTGCGCAAGAGCACATGCTGGTGTAGATGCCCTCTTGTGCAAAAACTCTTGCATTAAAAGAGTACTTGTGCAAAATCTTGCCGGTGTAGATGTAGCCAAGCTCTTCTACCATCTACTGAGGAATGGGGAAAATGTGAGGAATCCACTCTATTTGCATAGACACCTAGTTTGCCTGGATGATGAGCACACAGACTTGCTTTTCCAAAGTGAAAACAAATTTGGCTTAAACTCAGACCTTTGGCTGTGGGGGTGACAAACCCTTATTGTACAACTAAAGGGCAGGGAGCTGAAAGGCCTTGATCTCACCTTCTCAGTGCTCACTAGAGCGGAAGTCATTAATAGTCTGTAAGGGGATGAACTTTAGATGTTGCACTGGGAGCATCAGATGTGATGACAGACAATGCAGAGAAGTGGCAGCAGCAGCACACTCATCCAACACAATCATTATGAACTGGCCTAGGTGGCAGAACCTCAAAACACAGTATTGCTCCACCTTCAGGCAGGAAGCACCTACACCTGAATGAACCCCGGAAGCTGATCTGGATAGCTAGCTGTGAAAGGGGTGCAATGGGGGGGGGGAGAAGAGGAGGAGATGCCCGTTACCACTTCCCTGTGTAGGGTTGGAAACAGTCAAAGGACTAAGCGTCTGTGGCACAAGTGTGTTACAGTGCTCCTCAGCAGTTTTCCCTCCATGTGCAGAATAAACTTTTGTGCACTGAGGCATATGGGCACCACCACTAGAAACACATGTTCTCAGCTGTGCCTACCCTGCTAATCCACTAGACAGCACGTGAATCTCTCCTGGGTGGCTTTTGCTTCCACACTAAGTGCTTGTGGGGGAGGGGTGGAGCATTGCCTCCTGCAGAAGGGTGGTGACTAGGTTGCCTGCATTTCTAGGTGCTGGCTCAAGCTCGATTCCCCTCTTGGGCTCTCCGGGAAGGGGAGACACCAGAGCCCAGTTGCCCAGTGGTGGGTTATAGCAGCACTAGAGAAGGCAATGCCTTCACTGGCCTGTTATACTTAGTGCAACCTGACCCTGTCTAGTTGTGGCTGCACCAGCTGGCACTTCAGTCTGTCAGAAGTTTTGGTGGGTTTACTCGCCTGAGCTAAGAGCCAGAAACTCTCTTCTGAAGAGCCAAAGCTCAGAGGATCTATTCCCTTCTGTCAACACCTACTGCAATGCTAGTGCCTGTAAGGGGAAGGTTACGGGGAAGAGATGAGTGCAATCCTGACTAATGGGCCTGATTTTTTTAAATTTATTTAAAGCCAAGGTTTTTTGAGATGGGAATGACAAAGGCCTGGATAAATATAAACTAAAAGCCAGTTCATTCCCTTCACAGTTCATGGGAGAAGGGGATGTATATTTTGCAAGAACAATCTAGAAAACTTAAGACAACACCTGCTCTAGTAACACTTTAAAGACTAGCAAAACAGTGCTGCTGCTATGAGCTTTTTGTGGGTACAGCCCACTTCAGAAGCCACATGTGGTTTTCCCCTGCCCGGTATTGGAGCAAGGGCTTGATTAAAAAAAAAAAAATTGTTTGAGATGAGGGAAAGGTTAGAAAAGATGGGTGGGAAACACTTGCTTTGCAGGGAGAGAAGTTTGATAACTAAAGCAGGTCAGGAGAGTGGCGCTTTTCCTTACAAAGAGGGGTTCAGAAATGCTCACCAAGTGAGCCCTGGTGGGTTGCTGGAGACTACTTATCTGCATGTCCGCAGCTCTGTCTGCTTCCAGTGACTGTGGTTTGCCCTTCCTGGCCAATGGAAGCTGCAGGAACTGGAGGCCTAGCCCACACTACTTCCCACAACTCCCATTAGCCAGGAACAGTGACCTATGGCCACCAGGAGCTGAGAGTGGCCAGACCTGCAGGTAAATAAAGCCTCTGGGGCCTTACCTGGAGCTAACCTGGTGAAGTGTTAGAGAATTTTCAGCAGAAAGAATCCCTGAACATTCCCCTTTTCCCTCCCCTGCCCCTTTGAGCCACATGAACGGTTTCCTTCAGGGATTAAAAGCCATTGCTCACGGGGGGAACCTTTCCCCTAAGAGACCGGGTTAGCACTGAGTCCCATTGCTCTCCATAACCCCCCTTCCATATTTTCCCCATCTCCCTAGCCTGTAGCCTCTGAGCAGGTGGTAGTGGCGGGGTGGGAGTTGGGCAGAGAGGAGCCATCTCTGAAGTACCACCCCCAGAGGGAGCCTCGTCTAGCTTTGGTCCATGATGTTGGGGGTCGATACCTGTGGATTCTGCTGAGGGGACTTGGCGCTTGTGTCAGTCAGTTGGTGGGCTTCACCCGTCCTGAGCTCTGCTGGTGGGACTCGCAGCTCTGGGCCCTTTCTCTGCAGCCCCAAGGCTGTTTCCGAGGGCTGAGCGAGATCTCCTGGGTCTGGCTGTTTGAGAGGCTGACACCCCATGGGTGCCTGTTGCTGACCGGAGTAGGTTTGAATCTAGAACCCTCATGGCTAAAGGCTGGAGCCCGTGCTGCTAGGGTTAGAGGACTATGTTCCCAGAGTGCAGCAAGGGGAATATCCTCCTCATCCCATGTGGATCAGCCGCTGCTGGAGTGGGAGGGGAGGCTTGGACCCAGCTTTTCCCAGGATGGGGGAGGCATGGAGCCCAGGCAGCACTGCAGTGGGGGAGCTGCAGGAAGAGGAAGGGTTAGCTGGGCTCAACACCATTAGCCTCTGTTCCCCACCAGCAGCGCTCCCCAGCCGGCCTTGCTACACCACAGGCCCTAAGGACCTGCTGCTAACTGTGCTACAGCTAGTGCCAGAACCAGGGCAGTTCCAGGCCTGGGAACCGACTACCCAGTGCCCCACAGGGATGGTGACTCCACGGTGAGCCCAGGGCCATAGAGTAAACTTGGGCTGCAGGTGAGAGCTTCTTCGGGGTTGGGGGGAGTCGCTGCCATGTGATGTAGCCCTGCTGCTGTGTTGTGTTTCCAGAGGCAGGTCCCATCCCTCACGTTCCCAGTGTCTACCTGGAATAACCCCCGCGGCACGGCCAGCTGTGGAAGAAGGTTTATTTCAGGTGCAAGGGCCAGACACAAGCAGAGCTTGGGAAATAGCAACAGATACACAACTACAAGACACAGTGGTGCCCCAGGGGGAGATCCTCTGGAAAGGGGAGCAGGAGGCAGGAAGCAGGGGGCTGCTGAACGCAGGAATCTCTGAAAGGCCAGGACACACTGCATCTTCCTGAGCAGGAAGCTCAGTACTTGGAGAAACTGACTTCCAGGCTCTCTCCGGAGGAGACGGCGTAGCACCCAGCACCTGGAACGGAAGGAGAGGGAAGTGAGACAAACGAGGTAAGTGACCCCTCAGCCCTGGCCACAGCACCATGACAACCCCACCCTGGGTCAGTTTGTCTTTTCCTGGTTCTCATCCCCTCTTTCTTTTACACCTCTCCCCTCCCTATTCCTCTGGCTGCCAAATTCCTAAGGGGCCTGCCTCTGCCCCATGCTTGCTCCTCCCTCCCTCTCTTTCCCCCACCTCCACTCACTTTCACCGGGCGGGGGCAAGGGCTGGAAGGGAGATGGGGGCACTGGCTGGTCGTGTGGGCTCTGGGTGGGGCCAGAAGTAAAGGGTTGACGTTGTAGGAGTGGGGCTCCGGCTGGGGCAGAAGACTGGGGTGTGAGGTTGCTGGCTGAAGGGTTGGGCTCTGGGTTGGGAATAAGGAGTTGAGGTGTAGGAGGGGGCTCAGGGCTAGGACAGGAGGTTGTGGCGGGGGGAGGCTCTGGGAGGCAGTTTGGGTGCAGAAAGGGACTCCAGGCTGGTGCAGGGGGTTGGGATGTGGGGGGGTCCTGATAGAGCTCACCGTGGCTCCCAGGAAGTACCCGCCAGATGCTTGAGGGTCCTAGGTTCTGGGAGGCTCTATCCGTGTGCTGTTCACACACCTACCGGCACTACCGCCGCAGCTCCCACTGGTCACGGTTCCTGGCAGAGCCGGCTTGTTTGTGCCACCGACCGGACTCTTAACGGCCTGGTTGGTTGAGCCACCAGGGTCCCTTTTTGGCCAGTGGTTCCGGCTGAAAGCTGGACAACCCTGACAATTCCTCCCGCTCCCCTTCATGTTGCCCCTCCCCATACCCGCTCTCTCCCACCAGCCCACCTAGTTTCAGCGGGACTCTGTTGCTCAGGAGCTGCCAGTAGGTGTGCTGGGTGTCGTTGGCCTGCAGGCCCCGCACGGAGGTGATGTACGCGCCCCACACGCTCAATGTGTACGTGAAGCTAGAGAGAGACAGAGAGAGTCCTGCCGGAGGCCTGGTTCCCACCGCCTCACAGCCCCACCCCAACCCTCACACCACAAGGGGGTGCGACCGAGGACAGGGGGATACTGAATTCCCTCCTCCCCCCCACCATTCGGGGCAGCACTGAGAAGCAGCTGAGTTGGCCTCAACCTGCGCTCTGAACTTTTCACCCCACAGAAACGTAGCTCCACTAAGTGATGTGGAGGAGCCAGCCTGCACCCTCCCTCCTCAGCCCCAACACTTTCACCCACCCCAGCAAGCTGCAGACTGTGGGAGCCATGCAAGGCAGGAGCAGCAGGGGCATGTTCCCCCTGTCCTCTCAGGGACTCCTCCGCTTTTTCCATTTCTGTTGCCCTGGGAGCCCCATGCAACCCACTAGCCTGCTCTCTGCTGCTGCCACCAGCGCCCAGTTACCAAGTTGAGCAGGTACCTGAATTTTCGGGAGTCAAGAGTTTGGGCGATGTCCATCACGTTGAAGAAGAAGGAGCCCTGAGGCAGGGTGACATAGATGGAGTCATTGAAGGATTTGTACACGCTGTCAGAAACCGTGTAGGTGACACCGATGCGGGAGAAGATGGCAGGTGGGGGAGCACCTTCAGGAATGGAGAAAGAAAGAGAGAGAGATTATCTGCGTGGGTAGGAGAGTGTGTGAAAAGTAGCGGCGGCTTATACCTTGCAGGGCATGCCAGCACTGTTCCCTAAAAGCGGAGTGTGTGGGTGGTCACCCAGGAGAGATTCAGGTGCCACCCAGCTGATCAGCAGTGCGCCCACAGGACCCACAGCTGGCAGCATGAGAGAGTGCACATAACATTTATTACATATGTGGATGGGGGAAAAAAATAGAGTTTGAAGTTGAAACATTTCAAAGTGATCCAAGGGGAACATTTTAATGAATCCAAATCGCGGGGTTGGGGTTAGGTTTTGGATTTTCAGTTCATGAACATTTGAGGTGTTTTTTTAAATGTTTTTGGCCTCATTTGGGACAGGAAACCTTTTTGAAAAGTAGGAAGTTCTCACGGGATTTGGAAACCACCCCCCTGCTGCCCAAAACTTGCTACGTGTGCTTCTATCAACCATCATATTTTTTGATGGCCCCATCACCATCCTTAATACCCAAATGAGGCAGGGCAGTGCGATTATCTATATCGTACAGATGGAAAACTGAGCCACAGAGCACAGCTGATCACAGAATCCTTCCCCCTCTTCCCCCACAACTCTGCAATCGGGATGCTCAGAGCAGTGGGTCTAAAATTAGCCATGCAAACATTTAGGCTTGTAGGAGAGAATGGGTTCTGAGACCCCACCCTCTCGACTGACTCCTCCTGCACTCATCCCTCCTTGGCATTGTAGCTATGCCAATATGCTCTGTTTCTACCCAAGGTAGATGGGGTTCAACCTGACCCAGCCAGTATCTCCAGTGCTGGCAAAGCCATAGGCTGCAGGCCAGCTATGTCCAACCCTGTTTCCGAGTTGGGAGGGGCATCTCTTTAAATCACCATGAGCTGAGCTAGGGTGAGACTCAGCAGGGGTAAGGGTTCCTCCCATCCTTAAAGTGATGCTCTCATTGCAGGGTCTGTCCCATGCTCCTGAGTGAGGGTGGGGGAGAAGGGAACAGGCAGGGGGCAGTGGAATGAGGAGTCCAGACTCCTGAGTTCACCGTCCAGCTGGGTCACCCACTTCTTCATGCCTCAGTTTCCCCATGCATAGGAGGAGCTTGGCAGAGGAAGGATTATCAACACCCTGCAGAGGGCCTGTCCCTTTCTGGGTTCTCTCCCTTCCCGCTGCCACCCAGAAGACACACCGCCCAGAGGAGGGGTAGATGGCACAGCCTCGTTGACTCACCACAGCCACGGCACAGCCCCCCAGAAGCAAGGAACAGGAGAAGGAGCCAAGCTAGTGTGATCACCAAAGACTTCATCCTCCCTCTGTCTGCAGTCATTCCCTGGCTGTGCTGGGACCTGGCATTTATCTACTGGAAGGCGTCAGGGACACGAGGGTGCTCTGTCTTCCTCTGCTGGCTTGCCTCATCCTGCTACTTCCTTCTAGCAGTTATTGAGTAATGTCCAGCAGTATGGGCAAATCTGTTCTCCAGAGACTGGTGTGATGTTGCACCCCATATTCTTCACAGAAATATGATAGAAATGTGGCATCATCAAGACATGCCTGTGATGGGTTGGGTTGCAGAGATCCCCTTGAGTAGCTAGTGGTAGTTCATACTACTGAACCCTCCTACCTATCCTCTGGGACACACCACCACCCTGACCTGCAGAGCCAGAAGCTTCGGTCTCCCCCCTGCAAAGGCACAGAGTTGGGGTCACCGCCCACAGCAGTGTGACACAGGTACTGAAAACATCTCAGCTCTGGGAAGATTCAGTCCCAAGGACTGAACACAGCACCCAGGTGCACCCCCCCCCTCCCAGCATGGGATCAAAACCCACAGATAAATCCATCTTACTCTGCATACAATTTTTATGCAGAGTATCAAGCTTAAAAGTTTGCTCCCTGTATCAACAAAAGAGAGTTATGCACAGCTGTTGGTTCCCCCCTGCCTGGTGGTAATTATTTACACTGGATTTGATAAAATCATGTTTGTTGTTAATAATAAGTAGGATTTAAGTAGTTGCAAGTGATACTAGACAGATCAAAGTAAGTTACTAAGTTAAATAAAATAATACATGCCAGCTAAGCCTAATGCACTAAGATGTTACAAATCATACTCTCATATCCTGGTTCTTATTTCAGGTGAAGTCCTACTCAAGCCAGAGCTAATCCTTCTGACCTGGGTCCAGCAGTTCTTCCCCACTTCTGTCATTGGAGTTCTTTTATTTCCAGGGTGTGGGGGAGGTTTTTTTGTTTTGTTTGTTTTTTTTGGTATCCTGTTATGGAAGGGAGTAGTCTGTGAAGCCAGCTGAGGACCCTCATTGTTTGCTTCCCATTCCTTATATAGAATTTCCCCAGGGTAGGAAGCCTTTGTTCAGTTCCTCCTGCTGCCCTGGAGAAAAGCACAATATTCAAGTTGGATTCCAGCACCAGATGGCATTGGCACATGTCTTTGTAGGACCAACCATAATTCAGGTTTACAGAAAGATAAGATTATTCACAGATCATTGTCTTGAGTACTGGGCCATTAAGTTCCTTTAGTATTTCTAATGGCATTTGCTAGCACACCTAGCTCAATTAACAGGTTTAGACTTCATATTTCTAACTTCACATACAGGAATGATACTTGCACACAAATAAAATATATGCAGTCAGAGGATTACAAGATCTCCATGATAGGTTACATGCTCCATTTTGCATAAAGCATGCTTTAGTTATACATATTCATATTCAAAACAATATTTCCATAAAATATGGGGGATAATGTCATAATACTTTATGTAAGATGGGTCATGCAAGGTGTCACTGGAAAGGTTATGGTTTACTGACTCTGTTTTTCCAATTTGTATGCATGTATTTCTGTATCTGAAGTTAGGATTATCATCTATGGGTATGTCTTCACTTGCTCCCTATTTTGAAATAGGGATGCAAATGTAGTCTACCGAAATTGCAAATGAAGCTGAGATTTAAATATTCCAGGCTTCATTTCCATAATCGTGTTCGGGCGCTATTTCGAGTTAGCGCTATTTCGAATTAAGGGTTGTACAAGTAATAAGGGTTATTTCGAGAGAAGGGTTTTCTCTCAAAATAACCATGTCTACAGAGAGTCTCTTAATTCGAAATAGCGCTAACTCGAATTAGTGCCAGAACGCGATTATGGAAATGAAGTGCAGATATTTAAATCCCGGCTTCATTTGCAATTTCAGTACACTATATTTGCATCCCTATTTTGAAATAGGGAGTATGTGTAGACATACCCGAAATAACAGTTACAACTATGTGGGTGCGTATTTGGGAAACAGTAGGCAATAAGTCCAAAAGAGCCATTTAAGGACAATAGAATGTTGGAGATACTAATCTTTCACCACCCTGAGGAGCTTCCTGGGATATTGCTTTGACGCTACAGGCCACCTGATGTTCTCACTAGGTACAGAGTACTACCTTAGACACTGAAGGTATTTTTCCTCTGGAAACAAAGGGTGTCCTCTTAACTCTCCAACCTGGGCTGTCTTTCACAATGCTTTGCCAGTGACAATCAGCAAACCCCTCCAGACACTGTGATCACACAGCACAGCCACATGTAGCTAGTTTTCAGGAATACTTCCAGAACCTCTCATGAACCACACACAGAAGATCCTTAGCCAAATATTTCCTGCACTGTACCTCAGGCATATACATACTGTTTTGCACTGCTCAAGACGATCAGTGCAAATTAATTAATTAGTTCACCTCTTCAACAATGAAAAGTGGCATGGCCCATACAGACTCTGGTTTGCCCCTGAGGCATAGCGGGTAGGCTTGGGGATCACAGAGGCAGTAAAGAGGACGGCTAATACAACCCCCAGAAGGGTGGGTACAGCCAGAGGGCAGTGTCCCAAAGAGGATGCTGCTATCTGGAAGTGACATGGGTCCAGAACAGGAGTGTGGAGCACAGATGGGGGAGACACTAGCCCAAGGAGAAGGCGCCTTGCTGATGATCAAGCTCATTCCCTGGAGCAGCCAGCAGGAGGCGCCACAGTGGTGAGTCCCACCCTATGAGCTGCTTGCTGTGGGTGGCCCTCCAACTGTGCTCCAGGCGCCAGGCAGGGTTGGTGGGTGGGCAGAGACAGATCCCAGCTCCGCTGATCAAGTATTTCCTTAGAACTTTCTTCTGGGCAGGTAGAGCCAGGGGATTTCCTATTGGGAAGTTGTACTGAGCACCTGCTAGCAGGGGGCCTAGGAAGCTTCTCTTCTTCCTGGCACCTCTGGGAAACCCAAGTCTCTCTAGATCTGCTGGGCGTGGAAGCTGCCCATGTGTCGGTTTATGGCCATGAAACGCCTTCCCTCTGCAACTTCCGTACGACTTAAATAGCCACTGTCCTGATTTACACAGTGCAGCTGTTGCAGTGCTGGTACCAGTATATGAGAGAAACAAGGCGGGTTAGGCAACATCTCTTAGAGCCCATATGGTGCAATAAAACCTCACCCACCTTGTGTCGTAGACTCCTAGGGCTGGCAAAGACCTCAGGCTGTCAGTGAGTCCAGCCCCCTGCCCAAAGCAGGACCAACCCCAATGAAATCATCCCAACCAGGGCTTTGTCAAGCCAGGACTTAAAAATCTTTAGGGATGGAAATTTCCACTATCTGCATCTGATGAAGTGGGTCTTTGCCCATGAAAGCTTATGCACCAACACTTCGGTTAGTCTATAAGGTGCCACAGGACTCCTTGCCACTTTCAAGCCCTGGGTATAACTATCATCTTTGAAAAATCATGGAAGACAGGAGAGATTCCAGAAGACTGGAAAAGGGAATTGTTTAACTTCTGTGCCAGGAAAGATATTGAAGCAAGTAATTAAGGTATTAATCTGCAAACACCTGTAAGATAATAAGATGTTAGGTTACATCCAGCATGGATTTGTAAAGAACAAATCATGTCAAACCAATCTGATAGCTTCCTTTGATAGGATAACGGGTCTTGTGGGAGAAGCATTGAACATGATATACCTAGACTAGTGGTATCCAACCTTTTTAACCACAAGATCACTTTTTCAATTTAAGGGCAATTTAAGATCTACCTCAAACCCAAACAGCACTGCAGTACTTCCTTCCCACTCCTTCTTTGAGGCACTGACCCTGCTCCACCTCTTCTCTGAGGCCTCCCCCTGATCACTCCATCCCTCTCTCTTCCCCCTTTCTCACTCATTTTTACCAGGCTGGGGTAGAGGATTGGGGTGCAGGCTCTGGTCTTCGGTCAAGAGGTTTGGAGTGCGGAAGGGGATCCAGGCTAGACCAGGGTGGGGGATCGGGGCCCAGGCGGGGTTCAGGGTGCAAGCTCTGGGAAGGAGTTTGGGTGCAGGAAGATGCACATCTGGGGCAGGAGGTTGAGTGCGGGAAGGGGCTCAGGGCTGAGACAGAGGTTCAGGGATCAGGCTCTGGCTGGGCACCATTCAAAAGAGATGGCTTCCAGGTGGTGGAGCAGTGGGATTAAGGCAGGCTTACTCCTTCCCTGGCCCTACTCCACTCCTGAAAGCAGCTGATCATGTGCTTCCCCTCATCTACAGGCACTGAACCCACTGCTTCTACTAGCTACAGTTCCCCGTTATTGAGCAATGGGAGCTGCAGGAGCGGTGTCTGCAGGCAAGGACAGCCTGTGGAAACCCCCTGCTCTGTCTTTCTCAGGGGCTGCAGGGACGTGCCAGCCATGTCCAGGAGCAGCAGTGACCATGGGGATAATTACTCAGCCACAACAGGTTAGATATTTTAGAACCCACTACTCAAAGAATTATGTTTAAGGATAAGAAAGAAATGAAAACGATGAAATGCACAGACCAGCCAAACACCAAAAATAACCCACTTGGCAAGCAGTAAAAGAAGTAACAACAACCCCTCACGTGTTTGTTGGGTCGGGAGACGAGTGAAGGACAGTGTGGATTTGTGAGAAGGACAGAGACACACGCCACGTGTGAGCGACAGATTTGCATTGCCAAGTTCCCTCCATCCCCTTCTCTCTGTGGAGACAGAGTACAGAAGTGGAGGGAGGAGGGACACCCTGACATCAGTGCCCCCCCTTCTCCCTCCTACATCCTGCACAGCCAGAAGGAAATTCCCAGGGGGCAGCTTCAAGGCAGAGGACAGGAGCAGCATGAGAGTGGGAGGAGGGGCAACCGAAGTGCCAACAACTGAGAGCTTCCTGGCCAAATCAGTCAGGATCACCTGTCAGAAGCTCCGAGATCTACTGGTAGATCCCAAACTACTAGTTGGTGACCACTGACCTAGACTTTAGTAAGGCATTTGGTACGGTCTCGCATGATCTTCTTATCAATAAGCTAGGTAAATACAACTTACACGGGTCTACTATAAGGTGGATGCATAACTAGCTAGATAACCGTTATCAGAGAGTAGTTATTAACAGTTCTCAATCCTGCTCGAAGGGCATAGCAAGTGGGGTTCCACAGGGGTCTCTTTTAGGCCCAGTTCTGTTCAATATCTTCATCAACAATTTAGATATTGGCATCAAGAGCACGCTTATTAAGTGTGCGGATGATACAAAGCTGAGAGGGGTTGCAACCGCTTTGGAGGATAGGGTCATAATTCAAAATGATCTGGACAAACTGGAGAAATGGTCTGAGGTAAATAGGATGAAGTTTAAAAAGGACAAATGCAAAGTGCTCAACTTAGGAAGGAACAATCAGTTTCACACATGCAGAATGGGAAGCGGCTGTAGCAGAAAGGGATCTAGGGGTCATAGTGGACCACAAGCTAAATATGAGTCAACAGTGTGATGCTGTTGCAAAAAAAAGCAAACATGATTCCGGGATGCATGTGTTGTGAGCAAGATACAAGAAGTCATTCTTCTACTCTACTATGCACTGATTAGGCCTCAATTGGAGAATTGTGTCCAGTTCTGGGAACCACATTTCAAGAAAGATGTAGAGAAATTGGAGAAAGTCCAGGGAAGAGCAACAAGAATGATTAAAGTCTAGAGAACATGACCTATGAAGGAAGGCTGAAAGCATTGGGCTTGTTTAGTTTGGAAAGGAGGAGACTGAGAGGGTCTGAGAAGGGACATGATAGCAGTTTTCAAGTATCTAAGTGGGTGTCACAAGGAGGAGGAAGAAAAAATGTTCCCCTTGGCTTTTGAAGATAGGATAAGAAGCAACGGGCTTCAATTGCAGCAAGGGAGGTTTAGGTTGGACATTAGAAAAAATGTCCTACTTGCCAGGGTGCTTAAACACCGGAATAAGTTGCCTAGGGAGGTTGTGGAATCTCCATCTCTGGAGAGATTTAAGAGCAGGTTAGATAAATGTCTGTCAGGGATGGTCTAGGTGGTACTGGGTCCTCCTAAGAGGGCAGGGGACTGGACTCGATGACTCTTGAGGTCCTTTCCTGTTCTGGTATTCTGTGATTCTATGATAACACAAGGAACTCCGGGGAAAGTGCTCTGAGCCAAGATCACATCCAGAGAAAGGGAAAATTTGGGAGCATAAGTGATAAGGGGCCGAAACCAGGGGAAGAGATAGCAGTGGTATAGAGAAGTTTCCTGCGGTAGATATGTGGCCCCATTCTGAATGGGACAGGGTGTTCTTTATACTTAATACAGATGTTTATGATATGACTGTCAGAACTCATAAGCTTGTTGTAAGATGGCTCCTGTAATATCCCTGGAAATTAATTTATGATTTTCTGACTATGATCATGCCATATGCTTGCATCAATTGCATCCTTATGGCCTGCATCTCTGTAATTTCATACTTGCTGATTCCAGTTGCACCCACAGCTGACACTTGAGGTAGAACAATGAAAGAGGCAGCAGTGCCGGGGGCCCATCCGCAATAGACAATGAACAATGTAAGAACTTAACCTTCCCAGGAACAGGTAGGTCAGCTGGTGAAGAATGGCTGCAGCCATCCAACTGACCATGTCACCTGACACTGGAACCCATCTTAAATTCTGTCATTTTCCATGACAAGTTGGGAGGGGGTCAAACTGGGGAACAAAGAATTCTCCTTGGTGCAAACCCTGTTTAAGGGTAGGGGATTAAGTAATCCTGGTGGGATGTTCTCCCCAGCCACCCCACCACAATAACGGCTGGAAACTAAAGACCGAGATGGGGGAAGAAATTAGGCCCAGGCTGGAAGGGTGTCTGGAATGTGAAGATTATTAGAACCACGTTTACAGTGAGATCTTGCATGTTACTAGTTCCTTTAGTGTATTAAGTTTAGCTTGAGTCTTTATTTTGCTCATAAGAATGGCCATACTGGGTCAGACCAAAGGTCCATCCAGCTCTGCAGACAGTGGCCAATGCCAGATGCCCCTCTCGTCAGTGTGAAAGAAGCTATTTGCATATTTATTAGCATGTCTATGCAACCGCACTTAAGTTGCAGCCCTCGGCATGTGCTGTGAGTATCGTTGTGGCCCCCGGGGCTTCCCAAGTTGAGTAGCCTGCTCTAGACAGTGCTTGGTCCTGCCAGGAGGGCAGGGGACTGGACTTGATTACTTCTCAAATTCCCTTCCGGGTGGAGTATTTTATGATTCTGTGATTCTATTATTTGTAGTGAAATAACACCCCCTTCAGTCTCCAGGAGAGGCAGTATAAATTCACCAGGTTTTGCCCTACTAAGATGTTTCCAAAGTTCAGCGATCTATTCCAATCTTGACAAACTGCAAACAAGTGTTAAAATCATCTTGATTTTTCTACAAGTATTTCAGTTGCTCTACTAAAGAGTTACCCTAAAAGTAAGATTATATATTACAATTTTAAATCTAACCGGTGTGACTTGACACAAACCGAGAGACATGTTAGAGCGGAGGGAGTCGAACATCTCTTTAATTGTCCTTTGTCACACAGGAATTAGATACAGTGCTCCTTTTCGCTGATTTCTAAGGGTTGTCTACACTTGGTCCCTAGCCCAAACTAGGGATGCAAATGTAGCATACCAAAGTTGCTAATGAAATGTGGGATTTAAATATCCTGCGCTTGATTAGCATATTCGCGTCCGGTCGCCATTTTAAGAAGCCAGTAGCCTGAATTAACTCGCCGCATGTAGACGCGGTATTTCAATAGAAAATCCTTCCCTCGAATTAACTGTTACTCCTCATTGCACGAGGAGTAACAATTAATCCAAGGGAAGGGTTTTCTATCCGAATACTGTGTCTACACGCCGTGAGTTAATTTGGGCTACCAGCTTTTTAAAATGGTGACTGGATGCGAATATGCTAATCAAGCGCGGGATATTTAAATCCCGCGCTTCATTAGCAATTTCGGCATGCTACATTTGCATCCCTAGTTCGGACTAGGGACCAAGTATAGACATACCCTAAGTTATTACCTGCAAAGATGCCTAGAGTTTTCAGGAGCTGAAGCAGTCCCTGAAATCACAATAAAAGTGGCGCCGAAACTCAAACGGCCTCCCTGTGCAGCAGTACGGCTCTGGGTGGGTGCAGCTAAAATGCAGAAGCAGATCTGTGCACGTTGGTTTGTGAAATTGCTTCAGTAATGCTCGCCTTGCTCAGATGGACACAGGAGGTGGATGCTTGAGCTGGTCTAAGGTGGGAAGTTACAGGCTTATGGGGAGGCATTGGGAGCTTTGCTTTCTACTCCCGGCTCCCCACGTACTTGCTGTGCCACCTGAGGAAGGGGCTCTCCTATGGGTGTCTCCAAACAGACAGAGGAAAGCCCCTTCCCAGTGTCTCCAGTGGGGAATGACCTACTGCCTTCCTGGGGGGTGTCTAGGGGCTTCACTATTAGTGCTCACAGGAGATAAGACACTGAGGTGGAAGGTACCATTACATGGCATATCCCCTCTAGTAGGTGATCCATGGAGTCCGGCATCTGCTTGAGCTCCTAGCTAGGCGATGGATTCCTCTAGCTCTTGTGGTAACAGTGCCTGGTCCTGGAGCTAGGTTCAAGCCCTGCCGTTGTACCGAGAAGAGCTAAGGATGCTACAGCAGAGATGGACCCATTCCCCTCTCGCTGGAGCAGAGGTGCTGGAACTATTTTTCTAGTGGGGGGATGCTGTGAGCCATTGTGCCCAAACTGTAAATCTGCTATATAATTGAGAGAGTCTGTGTGTCTGTCTGTCCATCCGTCTGTGAGTTTGTTTGTCCAGGAACTCCTCCTAAATGGGTATGTGCTAAAGCCACCACATTTGGTAGGCAGCTCCCTCTTATCCTTGCTGAAAGCGCGGCCGGCGTTTGGTTGCACCACGACAATGGGATGCGCCTGGAATGGGATTGTTTTGCATCAAACAGGAAGGGAGGGGTGTGATAGCAGGGACAGTTACACTCATGAATGACCACAGGGGGGCAGCGAGTGCCCCAGCCCCAGAGAGCAGCCACTGGCCGGCAGCATGGCCACCACTGCCCCTAGGAGCAGCTGCACACCATGCCCCGCGGCCCCTGCTGCCCTGGGCCAGCCCTGGTGAGAAGTCAGCAGGTGCACCCCCCTACCCCACCCTGGGCTGGCTCTGGACCCCGGCAATGCCGGGTAAGTCTTCTAGTCCTTTATATAATGGAAACCACTTTGAGCAACGGCAGCCCTAGTTCCAGCGCCCATGCTCTGGAGTCTCGTTACTCCTCGCCTCCACGAGTGGCAGGGCTAGAGGGTTGTGGGGGTGAGACCTGGTGCTCTGAGGTGTCTCACTGATGGTGTAGGCCCCCTGCTGGCTGGTCCCAGCTGCTATCTTCATGGGCTCTGGCTGGTCGGGCTCCCACACTGCTGGGTGGATGGAGCAGGTGCAGGCTGAGTAGCCGTGGGTGATACTGACCCTTGGCTCTGTTTGCTCTGCTCCTCCCTGGCACCATCTACTACAGAAACGTCCTCTGCTCCAGGCCCTCTGCCATGGGGGGCGTGAGCCGCACCAGCGCCTTCTCCCTCCCTATCGACTGCTTCTACCCCAGGTGAGCGAGCATCCTCCAGGCAGTGCTAGCGGCTGACCTGCCCCAGCCTGCTTCAAGGAACAGAGTCTTTGCCCAGTGCCTGGACTTGTTCATCTTCCCACTGAGGGGGGCCTTGGCATTGGCGGGCTGCCCCACTGAGTGTTGCTTATGGCCTAGGAGTCAGGAGTTCTGGGCTGTGCTGCTGAGTATGGGCTGGTTTACGAGGTCTGGGTGGGGGTGGCAGACTATTTCCTCTGTCCACGTCCTGCGCTGTACAGTGATCATGTCTGCACAAGGCATGCCTTGTGGTGCTGCAGTATTACCATGGCAAAGTGCACGGAGCAGGATTTTAGAGGCGAAAGGGATGTGAGAGCAGGGAGAGGAAGGGAGGGGTGTGAGAGAAGGGACAGTTACACAAGCTGATATCATGACTAAAACTAGGCTTCCCACAAAAGTCTGGGGCGTGGCCAAAGCAGTTCCTGAAAAACAAAGGGCAAGCTGACACCTTAGCTAGCTCTCAGCAAAGCGGATGGGCCCTTACCTGCTAGGTGGGCATCTTTTGCGGGGGGGCTTATTTTGATGTGGTTTCAAAATATCTTATTTCGAAGTTTGGCACGGTCTACACAGCGCCAAATAAGGTGCTATTCCAAAACATCCCTTAACCCTCATGTGATGAGGTTTACAGGGACGTCGGACTAGCAAGCCTGTTATATTTCGATATAACGGGCTTGCTCTTAAGATGCGAAAGTGCTCCACTGTGTAGACGTAGCCAAAGACGTGTTTGTGGGCAGTCCGGGTTGGAAGCTACAGCAGCGCGGAGGGCACCCCAGTTTCAGGGCAGGAGCTGGCACAGATACTCCTCAGGCTGGACTATCCCCTGATAGCTCAGTCTGTTACAACAAGGCTGAGTGTCAAGTCAAAAGCTGGGCAGCTCTTGGATCTGAACTGCTCCTGAAAAAAGGATCTTCAGCCGCTTAGCAGGCTTGTGGCCACTCCACCATTGCCCCAAATCCCCATGATTCTTGGTGTCCAGCCAGTGGGGGCTGGGTATGCAGACGGGGGTCAGTCTCCCTTCTGATGAGCATGGCCTGGTTTCAATCCTCAGCCCCCCTGAGCTCCTCTTTCCCCCCAGGGACGCCAGGTCTCTGCATTCACTCACTGCACTGCTGGGCAGTGCACAGACTCACTGCCGTGAGGGTCTCCCTGAGTCTGCATACAGCCTGTCCCCTGCAGGAGAGGACTCATAGGGGATGTCTCAGAGCAAGCCCTTGGGTGCAGGGAAGCCCCCAGGGAGGAAGGTGTTGTGGTATCTGATGGGGAACCCACAGCACCCCACGTCCTGGCTGCAGCCAAACCAGGGGGCACTGCCAGGGCTCTGCAGGGCTCCGTGCTGCAGATCCAGCTGGTGGGCTGGTGCAACACAAGTGCAGAAGCAGATCTGTGGATGCTGGCTGGGGAAATCGCTTGGGTAACTCCTGTTGCGTTCGAAGGAGGAGGTGGTGCATGGGCTAATCTAAGGCAGGAAGTTACAGACTTAGAGCTGGGACTAGTATTGCCAGCAGATCCAGAGATGTCATCATTCCCCTTTATTCGGCTTTGGCGAGGCCGCATCTGGAGTATTGTGTCCAGTTCTGGGCCCCCCACTACAAAAAGGATATGGACGCATTGGAGAGGGTCCAGCGGAGGGCAACCAAAATGATTAGGGGGCTGGAGCATATGACTTATGAGGAGAGGCTGAGGGACTTGGGTCTGTTTAGTCTGCAGAAGCGAAGAGTGAGGGCGGATTTGATAGCAGCCTTCAACTTCCTGAAGGGAGGTTCCAAAGAGGATGGAGAGAGGCTGTTCTCAGTAGTGACAGATGGCAGAACAAGGAGCAATGGTCTCAAGTTGTGGTGGGAGAGGTCCAGGTTGGATATTAGGAAAAACTATTTCACTAGGAGGGTGGTGAAGCACTGGAATGAGTTACCTAGGGAAGTAGTGGAGTCTCTATCCCTAGAGGTGTTTAAGTCTCGGCTTGACAAAGCCCTGGCCGGGTTGATTTAGTTGGGATTGGTCCTGCCTAGAGCAGGGGGCTGGACTTGATGACCTTCTGAGGTCTCTTCCAGTTCTATGATTCTATGATTCTAGTAGTACCCAGAGCTGGCCATGTACTCATAAGAACAGCTATACTGAGTAAGACCAAAGGTCCATCTAGCCCAGTGTGTCTTCCCACAGTAGCTGAGGGAGGTAACGCAAGAGGTAATCCTCACATGATCCCTCCCCTGTCATCCATTTCCAGAGAAACAGAGGCTAGAGATACCATTCCTACCAATACTGGTTAATAACCACTGATGGACCTAACAGCTATGAATCTGTCTAGCTCTTTTTTGAATCCTGTTCAAGTCCTAGCCTTCACCACATCCTCTGGCAAGGAGTTCCACAGATTGACTATGCAGTGAGTGAAGAAAAACTTCCTTATGTTTGTTTTAAACCTGCTGCCTATTAATTTCATTTGGTGACCCCTAGTTCTTATATTGTACAAATAAATAAATAACTTTTCCTTATTCATTTTTCCACACCACTCATGATTTTACAGACCTCTATCATATCCCCCCTTAGTCTCCTCTTTTCTAAGATGAAAAGTCCAAATTTTTCTAATCTCTTTTCATATGGGACCCGTGCCAAACCCCTCATCATTTTTGTTGCCCTTTTCTGAACCTTCTCCAATGCCAAAATATCTTTTTTGAGATGAGGAGACCACATCTGTTTGCAGTATTCAAGATGTGGGCGTATCATGGTTTTATATAGAGGTAATAAGATATTCTCTGCCTTATTCTCTATCCCTTTTTAAATGATTCCTAACATTCTGTTTTGCTTTTTTGATTGCAGCTGCACACTGAGTGGATGTTTGCAGAGAACTATCCACAATGACTCCAAGATCGCTCTCTTGAGTAGTTGTAGCTAAATTAGTCCCTGTCATATTGTATGTATAGTCAGGATTATTTTTTTCAATGTGCATTACTTTACATTTCTCAGCATTAAATTTCATTTCCCATTTTGTTGCCCAATCACTTAGTTTTTAAAGCTCTTCTGTGTCTGCTTTGGTCTTAACTATCTTGAGCAGTTTGGTGTCATCTGCAAATGTTGCCACCTCCCTGTTTACCCCTTTCTCTAGATGATTTATACATAAAGGCTCCGTCTACACTGGCATGATTTTCCGAAAATGCTTTTAATGGAAAAGTTTTCCGTTAAAAGCATTTTCGGAAAAGCACGTCTAGATTGGCAGGATGCTTTTCCGCAAAAGCACTTTTTGCGGAAAAGCGTCCGTGGCCAATCTAGACGCGGTTTTCCGCAAAAAAGCCCCGATTGCCATTTTCGCGATCAGGGCTTTTTTGTGGAAAACAGTACTGTGCTGTCTACACTGGCCCTTTTGCGCAAAAGTCTTTCAGAAAAAGACTTTTGCCCAAACGGGAGCAGCATAGTATTTCCGGAAAAGTACTGACAATCTTACAGGAGATCATCAGTGCTTTTCCAGAAATTCAAGCGGCCTGTGTAGACAGCTGGCAAGTTTTTCCAGAAAAGCGGCTGATTTTCTGGAAAAACTGGCCAGTCTAGACACAGCCAAATTGAGTAGGATGGGTCCCAGGACAGGCCTTTGGGGGACCTCTCTCCACTTTGTAAACTAACCATTGATTCCTACTCTTTGTGGGTATACTCGCTTTGTAGGGATACTTTCCGGCTCGCTGTGTCTCCATGGGAAGGGAAGCACATGGCCTGACCTACAGCATGACAGCCTCCTTTAACCCTGGTCCATGATCCTGGGGCCTCTATCACCTCTGTTTTTTTTCTGCAGGGCTCACTGGATATCCTTTCTCTGCAGGCCCAGGGCAGTTTTCAGGGCCAGCTGAGATGCCTCCCACCTGAACCCAGAAGCAGAAGACGCCATTGGTTCTTGTTGCTGACCTGAGGGGATTCAAATGTGGGTTCCTTGGCACTAAAGGCTGGGCCCACTCCCCTGCTAGGGCTAAACGTCTGTGCCCAGGTTGGCAGCTGTAGGAAAGTCCTCCCCCTCCCATGCAGATCAGCCACTGGGGGAGCGGGGCTTGGACCCAGCCTGGCACAGGGTGGGGGAGGCACGGAGCCGAGGCAGCGCTGCAGCGGGGGGTGCAGAAAGAAGGAATTGTTAGCTGGGCTCTTAGCACCATTAGCCTCTGTTCCCAGCAGCAGCGCTCCCCCAAGGACCTGCCGCTAACCGTGCTACAGCTAGGGCCAGAGCAATTCCAGGCCTGGGATGGTGACTCCACGGTGAGCCCAGTGCCCCACTGGCCAGCCCCATAGAGTGAAGGGGGGCTCCAGGTGAGCTATGGGGTGGGGGTGGGGTGGCATTGCTCCGGCGCTGACCAGCCATGCTGCTGTTTTTCAGATGCAGGGTGCAGGCCGGGGCCCCTTTACCTGCATTCCTAGTTTCTCTGCCTCCAATAACTCTCCAACCAGCTTCAAGTCAACCCTCCTCTGGCCAGCTCCTAGGTCAACTCCGGGCCCCGCATCGCCCCAGGCCAGGAGGGTGGGATCAGCCCTTCAGCTGTCACTAACCCCTCCTTGATCCCTCCCCAGGAGCCCCCCTTAGCGGCCGCGGGGAGAAAGTCAGACTTGCCGGGGTCCATGCAAGGGCTTTATTTTAGGCCTGAGGGACAGACACAGGCAGCATTTGGGAAACAGCCACAGGGACGTGATAGAAGCCCCAGCCTTCCCCAGAGCTGGCCCCCCCAAGCAGGAGATTCCCACTCATGGGAGCAAGGGGCTGCTGAACCCGGCATCCATGCAGGGGAAAGGCCGGGACAAGCGGCACTTTCCTGAGCAGACCGGCCGGCGCGCCGGAGCTTAGTACTTGGACAGCCTGACCTCCAGCCTCTCACCGCGGGAGACGGCGTAGCACCCAGCGCCTGGAACGAGAGGAGAGGGAAGGGAGGCAAAAGGGTAAGTGACCCCTCAGCCCCGGCCACCCAGCGCCATGACAACCCCACCTTGGGTCAGTCTGTGTCCCAGTTCTCAACCCCTCGTTCCCTGGCACCTCTCACCCCCCCTTTCTTTCCCACCTCCCCACCCCCACGACCCCTCCTCCATCACATGCGCCCTGTTCTCTGCCAGCCGTCCCACCTAGTTTCAGCGGGACGTTGTTGCTCAGGAGCTGCCAGTAGGTGCGCTGGGCGTTATTGGCCTGCAGGCCCTGCACGGAGGTGATGTATGCGCCCCACACGCTCAGTGTGTACGTGAAGCTAGAGGGAGACAGAGAGAGAGGCCCTGGTTACCACTGACTCAGCTTCCCCCCCACCCCATGAGGGTTGCCAGGCATCATTTTCGACGGGCACGCCTGCTGAGAAAGGGACCCTGGCGGCTCTGGTTGGCCCTGCTCACCGGGCCATTGAACGTTTGGTTGATGGCTCAGCTGGGGGCTGGGGCTAAGGCCTGGGACTTTAAACTCCCTCCAGCCTCCCAACCACCTGCTCCACCCCAGAATCCCTCTTGCTTCCCTGCCCCACCCCAGAACCCACAGCCCTGTACCCAACCCCCTCCCACTCTCCACAGCCTTCACCCCAGCCTGGAGCCCCCTCTGCACCTCAAACACCTCATCCCCGGCCCCACCCCAGAACCCACAGCCCTGCGCCTCACCCCCTCCCGCTCTCCACATCCTTCACCCCAGCCTGGAGCCCCCTCTGTACCTCAAACACCTCATCTCTGGCCCCACTCCGGAGCCCACCCCCCCAGAAAGAGATCACATCCCCTCCCACAGCCCAACCCCCTGCTCCAGCCCGAAGTCCCCTTCTGTTCCCCAAACTCCTGTTCCCCAACCCCACCCCAGAGCCCACAATCCTAGCTGGAGCCCACACCCCCTCCTTCACACCGAACCCCAACCTCTCACCTAGAGCCCCTTCCTGTACCTCAAACACCTCATCCTCTGCCCCACTCCAGAGCCCACCCCCCCCAGAACGAGACCACATCCCCTCCCACACGGCAACCCCCTGTCTGGTGAAAGTGAGTGAGGGTGGGGGAGTGTGAGGGATGGAGGGAGGGGGATGGAGCGAGCAGGGGCAGCACCTCAAGGACGGGGCAGGGCAGGAGTGTTTGGTTTTGTGCATTTAGAAAGTGGGCGACTCTGTCCCCACACCGCACGGACGTGCAGCCCAGGACTCAGTGAGACTGAACCCCCCAGGCCATTGGGGGGAGGGGACACTGAGAAGTAGCCGATCTGGGCCCTGCCCTCAGCTCCAATTTTGCCATCCCATGGAGACGTCGTCTAGCTGAGTGATGCAGAGGAACCAGCCTTGATTCTCCCTCTTCAGCCCCTGGTAGTTTAACCTGCTGTAGGAGCCATTCAGGGTGAGGGTAGCAGGGTCACTCCCCGCCCTCCTCCCGTGGGAGACCTCCATTTGTTTCCATGTGTCTAGGAGCCCCATACAGCCATCTAGCCTGCTCTCTGTGCTGGGCACATACTTGAATTTGCTGGGGTTTTTATCCCGAGCGGCCTCCATCACATTGAAGAAGAAGGAGTTCTTGGGCACGGTGACACGGATGGAGTCTCTGAAGGTTTGGCTCACGCCATCGACAGCCGTGTAGGTGACAGTGATATTGGCTGAGTGGCAAGGGGTCAGAACACCTGTGTGGAGAGAGAGACGGTGACAAGCTCCAATTATACCTTGGAAGGGGTGAGTCTCTGACTACAGGAACCCCAGTCCCTTTGGGGCTCAAGGAAGACCCAGAGATCCTACCAGGAATGTGGTGGGGGCCCAGCAGTGCAAGGGGAGAACAAGAGGCAGACGCAAACCCAGGCTAAGCGTGGAATATCGCCGAGCCTCATTTGCATATCTAATGAGCCGCCATTTTTGCAGAAGAGGCACTTGCGCCAGAAGGAGCTGTCTACACTGCCCCTTCTTGCGCAAGAAAAACCCTCTTGTGCAATGCCGCTATGCTGATTATTTTCAGGAATAACAGTGTTGTACAAGAGGGCTTTTCTTGCGCAAGAAGGGGCAGTGTAGACAGCTCCTTCTAGTGCAAGAGCCTCTTCCACAAAATGGCGGCTCATTAGATATGCAAATGAGGCTCAGTGATATTCCACACTTAGCCTCGTTTGCATATCTCTGGCACAAGATCACACCAGTGTAGACATAGCCCCAGAGAGGAACTGGGTGATGGCCCTTTGGTCAGGAGGTTACTGGCTTTGAACCCAGGACCTCTGGATCTGTGGCTTGCTACTGCTTGAGCTAAAGGCCAAGGAGCAGTGATTTGGGAGCTAGAGCAGATCCCTATATTGCTAGGTCATCCAGCCACTGGTTGTTTAGAAACAAGAGTAAACCTGGTTAGGAATTTTTCAACTGAATGTTTTTCACCGAAAAATGAACTAAGGAGGAAGCAGTGTTGGGTGGGAAGAAACTCCTGCCGTGAAAAATTTGTGGTTAAAAAGCGTCCAAACTGGAAAGTTTTTCTCTTTTGAGTAGAATTGAGAAATTTTAGTAAATTTACCCAGAAAGAAAAGAGGGGAGAGTGTGAAGTTGAAGCATTTTGAAGTGATCCAGAGGAAATAAGTTGATTAACTCATCCTGTGGGTTTTGTTTTCTGGGATTTTTCCCTTCCTGGTTCAGGCACATTTGAGATTCTTGCCATTTTAGCTTCAGGCAGGACAGGAACATTTTTTTAAAATATAGAAAATCCTCATGTAACGGGAAAAATATTCATCCCTGCCCCAAGCGTGCCAGATGTGCCTCCACCCCATCCCCATGCTGAATTTTAGATGGCTCCACCACTGTGCTTAACAAGACCCTAATGAGGCAGGGCAGTTTTGTTGTCTATGTTGCCCAGATGGGGAAACAGAGACACAAAGAGACACAGGGCAGATCTGCACAGCACATGGGGGTTGGGGTGGGAGCAAACATAGCAGTGTGGACATTCAGGCTTGGACTAGAGACCCAGCTCCCTACCCCCATCCTTCTCTGGCATTGTCGCTAGCCTGAGAGGCTCTGCCCAGGCTGTTTACACCTGGCTAAATGGGGTGTGACTACAGTCCCTATGCTGGACCACGTCTCTAGTGCCCCAGGCTGGCATGGTCCCGTGCTGCTGGTCACCTGTGTCCTGGCCCCGTAACAGCTGCATCCTTGATCCCCGCTCTCTCTTCCCCTCCCCCTTTTCCTGAGTGCCATGTGTGACATTTCCCAGCCTGGGGATGAGCGGTAGGAGAGGTAGGAAGTGAGAGGCTGCCGTGGCCTAGATGGCTGGGGAAACAAAGCTAATGTAGTCCAACCACTGACGAGGTGCAGAGAAGGGAAACTCCTCCTGAATCCCCAGCTGGACCAGATGGACCAGTTTCCAGGGCGTCACTCTGTTTGGGTGACAGCCACACTCCGTCACTGTGGGCGGCAGGGCGGGCGGGTGTAGCTGGTGCGTATGATGGGGAAAGACGCTAGCAGTGTCGGTGCAGTGGGAGTCGCTCTGCTAAACATTCCAGTGTGGATGGGAGGTACAGGGGGGTGAGATGAGAGCTAGGTAGGATGTGTATCCATGTACATATCCATCCTGTCAGGCAGGCTTAACTCTGTTGCCCAAAGCCACAAGGTGTCCCGGACTATTGAACATTTCAGTACTTTGGGGAACTGCCGTGGCCTGGGCACACAAAGTCACGCAGTACGAGGGAGCAGGAAGGGGTATTTTTAAGAAAGGGAGGGTCCCCCCCTCCGGTTGTATCCCCATCCCAGCTAGGGAGCAAACCTCTGAAAAAGAGCACCACACAGTTTAATGCTGGACCAATGGCCTCCCTTTTAAGCCATCAGCTACTTTGCATTTATCCGTGTGCTGGGTGGGGGGGGGTGCATGTAGATATTCTGCACGGTCCCAGAGAAACAGGCTGTGCAGTGGGGCTTCGCAGCTGGGGGTGGGATCTTTTAAAATCGCCATGAGCTAACCTGGGATGGGACTCGATGGGGTTCTGACCTTCATCGCCTCCACCCCTCAGGGATGCTATCAGTACGGGTCTGTCTCATGCTACCGAGCTGCGGTGGGGAAAAGGAAGCGGGAGGGGAACTCTATCCCCTGGAGCAGGCTCTGGGAGGGAGAGTCCAGACTCCAGGGTTAACCCCTCCACTGAATCACCACTGCCCCATGCCTCAGTTTCCCCATGCACTTGAGGAGTTTGGCAGAGGAAGGATTAACAACACCTGCAAAGGGTCCACCCCTCTCTGGGTTCTCGCCCTTCCCACTGCCACCCAGAAGCTACACCACCCAGGAGAGGGGTACGTGGCACAGGCCATTTGACTCACCACAGCCACGGCACAGCCCCCCAGGGGCGAGGTACAAGAGCAAGAGCCCGGCTAGTGGGATCACCAAAGACTTCATCCTTCCTCTGTCTGCAGTTGCTCCCTGGCTGTGCTGGGAACTGCCCTGGGACCTGGTATTTATCAGCTGGAAGGAGGTGACGAGACCAGGTTGCTCTGCCCTCTTCTGCTGGCTTGCCTCACCCTGCTGCTTCCCGGTAGGAGACACTGAGTAATTCCCAGAAGTGGGACTGGATTCATGCGGGGGTGTTAGGCGTTGCAGCCCAGGGCTAAGGAGGGCCATGCAAAAAAGTCTCCAGGCTGCCAAAATTACCGACCTTTTGTGAGGGCCCCTTAGCCCAGGGCCCTGGACTGCAGCTACCAAAGCCCTTGTGTTTTGGCCATCCCTGGTGGGACGGAGAGGTAGCAGGAGTGCAGCTCTGCATGCTGCTGTCCCCCTGCCCTCGTGGGAAGTACTGGGAACTCCATCCACACATGTCCCTCACCTGTCACTGCAGCTCCCATTGGTCAGGAATCATGGCCAATGGGAGCCATGTGGGGCGGTGCCTGCAGGCGAGCACAGGGCAGCACACAGCCCAGGGCCTGTCCCACCAAAGCGAGCTGCCCAGGTAAAGCATCCTGCCAATGTAGACGCTCTTTTTCCGGAAATATTTATAACAAAAACTGTTCCATTTTAAGCATTTCCGGAAAATCATGCCAGCGTAGACGTAGCCGCAGAGTTTGGGAAATAGCAACAGAGACATGACTACAAGACACAGTGGTGCCCAGAGGCCTGTTCCACTGAGGGGAATATCTCCTGGATGGGAAGGAGGGAGCATGGGGGCTGCTGAACCCTCAAATCTCTTCCAGGGGAAAGGCCGGGACACACTGCATCTTCCTGAGCAAGATGATCAGTGAAAATTAATTAATTAGTTCAACACTTCATCAATGGAAAGTGGATTATACCCCAGTGTGGGAGGTTGGAACACAGAAATTCCCTTGGGGTTGTCCCTGATCATACTGCTGATGCCCATCTTCCTGCTCTCTGGGGCTTCCCCACCACAGGGCTGGAAGCTCTGGTTTCCCCTAGGCATGGTACAGAATTGGGGTTACCGCCCTTGCAGAGCA
Source organism: Pelodiscus sinensis (assembly GCF_052426305.1). Classification (NCBI taxonomy): domain Eukaryota; kingdom Metazoa; phylum Chordata; order Testudines; family Trionychidae; genus Pelodiscus; species Pelodiscus sinensis. Next base: position 127,025,456 of record NC_143056.1, on the reverse strand, counting down.
ACTCAGACACTGGGCCAGTTCAGCTCTGGGAGGACTCAGGTATAAGGACTCAGCACCCAGGAAATCAATTCCTACAAGGGACCAAATCCCAAACAAGTCCATCTTACCCTGTGAAAAAGTTGAACACAGAGAAAGCTCAGCAGGATGTGTTTATCAATGAAAGAGAGATATGCACAGTGGTTGTTTCGTCTCCCAGGTAACAATTATTTACACTGGGCTGATAATAAACAAAAGTGTTGTTATTAAGTACAGACAGTAGCATTTAAGTGGTTGCAAGAGAAAAGAGACAGATCAAAGTCAGTTTCTAAGTTAAAATAACAAAAATTCATTAGCTAGTCCTAATCCACTAAGAAATGTGTTATATGCAAATCCTTACCCATACCATTTGTTCTAAACATCTCTTTCACAGACCCCTAGCGTGGGCCCAATCCTTTCTCCTCTTCAGTCTTAGATGTTTCCAGGTGGTATTTAAAAATGTAAAATAAAAAAGGGGGGGGGAGGGAGGGGGGGGGGAGGGTCTCTTGTCCTCTGGCAACTGCCCCTATTCTTTGTATGCACTCCCTCATTATAACCCTTTTGCCCAATGCAGGAATTCTCAGTGCTCAGATCAAACTTCTCTCCCCCCCCCCCCGCCAAAAAAAACCAACCTTGTGACAAGGGCCAAGGAGGTGCAGGGGCCGCAGGGGAAGTGGTCCAGGGAATTAGAAAATGGAAGAGGCCAGGCTGGAGGCTGTACATGGTGGAGACAGTCCTGCAGTGGGAGGGAAGGGCACAGGGTGAGGGGGAGCATGCCGGACAGCGACGCATGCTGCAGGGGAGCTTGGCGATCCGGACACTGTATGCCACCGGCAGCAGCTCTGGGTGTCCCCACAAAGCAACAAGGGAGCCACTTAGGTGCTTAGGAAAGGTGCTAGCGCTGGGTGTCTGCAAGGGTGTCCTGGAAAGGGGGGGAAATGGCGGTGCTGTTTGTAGCCGGATCCCAATGAGTTTTCTGGGACATTTGTTGCCTTTATTGGAACACCAGGACAGAACCCTTAAATGCTCCCAAATTTCCTCTTTCTTAAATGTGGGACTGTCCCAGAAAAAAGGATCATATGGTCACCGTACCTATATGTCTGCAGTGGCCCATTGCAACTCAGAAAGCCACCTGGCCACTAGAGATCTGTGTTCAGGTGGTGTGTAAGCTCCCCTGTTGGAGCTCTTAGCTACAGCACAGCTTTAGTTTGAAATGTAAGTTCTGCAGAGGAGGGTTGCCCTGGGACAAGGAGTCAGTATTTTGTTTACAGACAGAGGCAGGGTGATTAAGATAAAGGAATGGTGATTAAATTAGGGATCTGGGAGTCTAGCCTGTAAAACAGGAATCCCTGGGAAGGAAGGAATGGGTATAACTATCATCTTTGAAAAATCATGGAAGACAGGAGAGATTTCAGAAGACTGGAAAAGGGCAATTGTAGTGCCTATCTATAAAAAAAGAAAACAAGAACAACCCAGGAAACTACAGACCAGTCAGTTTAACTTCTGTGCCAGGAAAGATAATGAAGCAAGTAATTAAGGAATTAATCTGCAAACACCTGGAAGATAATAAGGTGTTAAGTTACAGCCAGCATGTCAAACCAATCTGGTAGCATTCTTTGATAAGATAACGAGTCTTGTGGGAGAAGCATTGAACTTGGTATACCTAGACTAGTGGTCTCCAACCATTTTAACCACAAGATCACTTTTTCAATTTCAGTGCAATGTAAGATCTACCTCAAACCCAAACAGCCCTGCAGTACTTACTTCCCACCCCTTCTCTGAGGCCTCCCCCTGCTTACTTCATCCCCTTCTCTCCCCCATTCTCACTCACTTTCACCAGGCTAGGGTAGGCGATTGGGGTGCAGGCTCTGGTCTTCGGTCAAGGGGTTTGGAGTGTGGGAGGGGCTCCGGGCTCCAGGGTGAGGGATGGGGGTCCAGGTGGGGTTCAGGGTGCAAGCTCTGGGAAGGAGTTTGAGTGCAGGGAGATGCACGTCTGGGGCAGGAGGTGGGTGCAGGAGGAGGTTCAGGGCTGGGACAAGGGTTCAGGAAGCAGGCTCTGTCTGGGCACCGTTTAACTGAGACAGCTTGCGGGTGGTGGAGCAGTGGGGTTAAGGCAGGCTTACTCCTACCCTGGCCCTGCCCCACTCCTGAAAGCAGCTGTCATGTGCTTCCCCTCATCTACAGGCACTGAGCCCATTGCTTCTACTAGCTACTTTTATTGACCAATGGGAGATGCAGGAGCAGTGTCTACTCGCAAGGACAGCATGTAGAGATCCCCTGCTGTGTCTTTCTCAGGGGCTGCAGGGACGTGCCAGCCATGTCCAGGAGCAGCAGTTACCATGGGGATAATTACTCAGCCACGGATGGTTCAGCATTTTAGAACTCACTGCTCAAAGAATTACATTTAAGCGTAAGAGAAAAATGAAAACGATGAAATGCACAGACCAGCCAAACACCAAAAATAACCCACTTGGCAGCAGTAAAAGAAGTAACAACAACCCCTCACGTGTGTGTTGGGTTGGGAGACGAGTGAAGGACAGTGTGGGTCTGTGAGAAGGACAGAGACACACGCCGTGTGTGAGCGACAGATTTGCATGGCCAAGTTCCCTCCATCCCCTTCTCTCTGTGTGGAGACAGGGTACAGAAGTGGGGGGAGGAGGGACACCCTGACATCAGCACACACACACACACACCCTTCTCCCTCCTACACCCTGCACAGCCAGCAGGAAACTCCCAGGAGGGCAGCTCCAAGGCAGAGGGCAGGAGCAGCATGACAGTGGGGGCAGGGGCAACTGAAGTGCCAACAATGGAGAGCTTCCTGGCCAAACCAGTCAGGATCACCTGTCAGAGGCTCCAAGATCTACTGGTAAATCCCGATCTACGGGTTGGTGACCACTGGTCTAGACTTTGGTAAGGCATTTGGTACGGTCTCGCATGATCTTCTTATCAATAAACTAGGTAAATACAACTTAGGTGCGGCTACTACAAGGTGGGTGCATAACTGGGGCATAAGTGAAAGGTGGGTGATAACCGTTCCCAGAGTAGTTATTAACAGTTCACAATCCTTCTGGAAGGGCATGACAAGTGGGGTTCTGCAGGGGTAGGTCAGCCGGTGAAAAATGGCTACAGCCATCCAACTGACCATGTCACCTGACACTGGAACCCATCTTGAATTCTGACATTTTCCATGACAAGCTGAGAGGGGGTTAAACTAGGGAACAAAGGATTCTGCTTTCTGCAAATCCTGTTTAAGGGTAGGGAATGAAGTAATCCTGGTGGGCTGTTCTCCCCAGCCACCCCACCACAATAATGGCTGGAAACTAAAGACCGAGATGGGGGAAGGAATTAGGCCCAGGCTGGAAGGGTGACTGGAGAGTGAAGATTATTAGAACCACATTTACAGTGAGATCTTGCATGTAACAAGTTTCTTTAGTGTATTAAGCTTAGCTTGAGTCTTTATTTTACTCATAAGAACATAAGAGCGGCCAGCCTGGGTCAGACCAAAGGTCCATCCAGCTCAGTATCCTGTCTGCCGACAATGGCCAATGCCAGATGACCCAGAGGGAGAGAACACAACAGGTAATCATCACGTGATCCCTCCCCTGTCACCCACCTCCAGAGAAACAAAGGCTAGGGACACCATTCCTACCCATCCTGGCTAATAGCCATTGATGGACCTAACCTCCATGAATCTAGCTCTTTTTTTAATCCTGTTAAAGTCCTAGCCTTCACCACATCCTCTGGCAAGGAGTTCCACAGGTTGACTATGCGCTGAGTGAAGAAAAACTTCCTTTTGTTTGTTTTAAACCTGCTGCTTATTAATTTCATTTGGTGACCCCTAGTTCTTATATTGTGGGAATAAATAAATAACTTTCCCTTATTCACTTTTTCCACACAAGTCATGATTTTACAGACCTCTATCATATCCCCCCTTAGTCTCCTCTTTTCTAAGATGAAAAGTCCAAATTTTTCTAATCTCTTTTCATATGGGACCCGTGCCATACCCCTCATCATTTTTGTTGCCCTTTTCTGAACCTTCTCCAATGCCAAAATATCTTTTTTGAGATGAGGAGACCACATCTGTTTGCAGTATTTAAGATGTGGGCATACCTTGGTTTTATATAGAGGTAATAAGATATTCTCTGTCTTATTCTCTATCCCTTTTTAAATGATTCCTAACATTCTGTTTGCTTTTTTGATTGCAGCTGCACACTGAGTGGATGTTTGCAGAGAACTATCCACAATGACTCCAAGATCGCTCTCTAACTAATCTGATAGCTTTCTTTGATAGGATAACGAGCCTTGTGGATAAGGGAGAAGCAGTGGATGTCATATACCTAGACTTTAGTAAGGCATTTGATACGGTCTCGCATGATATTCTTATTGATAAACTAGGCAAATATAACTTAGATAGGGCCACGATAAGGTGGGTGCATAATTGGCTGGATAACCATAGTCAGAGAGTTGTTGTTAACGGTGCTAAATCCTGCTGGAAAGGGATAACAAGTGGAGTTCCGCAAGGGTCTGTTTTGGGACCCGTACTGTTCAATATCTTCAATGACGTAGATATTGGGATAGAGAGTACGCTTATTAAGTTTGCAGATGATACCAAACTGGGTGGGGTTGCAACTTCTTTGGAGGATAGGGACATAATTCAAAATGACCGTAGCAAGTTAGAGAAATGGTCAGAGGTAAACAGGATGAAGTTTAATAAAAAGAAATGCAAAGTGCTCCACTTAGGAAGGAACAATCAGTTCCATACATACAAGATGGGAAGCGACTGTCTAGGAAGGAGCATGGCGGAAAGGGATCTAGGGGTCATAGTGGACCACAAGTTGAATATGAGTCAACAGTGTGATGCTGTTGCAAAAAATGCAAATATGATTCTAGGTTGTATCAACAGGTGTGTTGTAAGCATAACTTGTGAAGTCATTCTGCTGCTCTACTCTGCACTAGTTAGGCCTCAGCTGGAATACTGTGTCCAGTTCTGGGCGCCACATTTCAAGAAAGATGTGGAGAAATTGGAAAGGGTACAGAGAAGAGCGACAAGAATGATTAAAGGTCTAGAGAACATGACCTATGAAGCCAGGGTTCATGAACTGGGCTTGTTTAGTTTGGAAAAAAGAAGATTAAGGGGGGACATGATAGCGGTTTTCAAATATCTAAAAGGGTGTCACAAGGAGGAAGGAGAAAATTTGTTCTTCTTGTTTTCTGAGGACAGGACAAGGAGTAATGGGCTTAAAGTGCAGCAGGGGAGGTTTAGATTGGACATTAGGAAAAAATTCCTAACTGTCTGGGTGGTCAAATATTGGAATAAATTGCCAAGGGAGGTGGTGGAATCTCCCTCTCTGGAGATATTTAAGAACAGGTTAGATAGACATCTGTCAGGGATGGTGTAGACGGAGCTTGGTCCTGCCTTGAGGGCGGGGGGCTGGACTCGATGACCTCTCGAGGTCCCTTCCAGTCCTAGTATTCTATGATTATATGATTCTGTAGGCATGTGCAGCACTTTTCATTAGGGTGTGAATCCAAAGAATTTTTTTTAACAGTACTCTTTGATCCCCATTTTCCACACCCCCTGACTCTCATTAGCCACGTCTCTGGAGGTAACACTCTCGGGGCAAGATGGACACATGACCAGAAGTAAAAGGTGTCATGTGACACCCCCCCCCCCAGGGACTTTTCCCACCATCATCCTACCAACAGGGATTAGTTTGGCCCCCACCGCCCCCCCATGCAACTATCCTGCAATTGCATTAACCCAACGTGTGTGACATTAACTCAGGGGCAGAGAGGCTGGGGGAAGTGTTCCCTCTAAGAGTTTCCTCCCATGAGCAGAATGAATTTGTGCTGTGCACCAGTACTGAGTTCATGGGGCTTGTTTGGATGTGCCACTGTGGAACCCAAGTTATTAATAAATATCTTATAAACCTCTACCTTTTCCCTCTGATGCCCTGTTTCCTCCCCTTGCTCCATCAGCTCCCCTGGTGCCTGCAACCCCCCAACCCCGCACCCTCCTCTGCTGTCCTGACTCCTGCCTTTCTCACTGCCCTCAGCCCTCCTGAGACCTGCCCCCCTCCACCAACCCTTCTCTCCCCCCATTCCTCTCATGCTCCTGTGCCCTAACACATGCCCTGCTCCATCCCTGCCTTCCTCATGCCCACCCCTTCTTTCAAGCCTTCCCCCAGCACCTTCCCCTTCCCCTGTAGTCCCCAGTGCCCTTACCCTCACCTCTTCCAGCATCACCCTGTCCCCCCTCCCACTGACACCTCCCATCCTTCCCTGTTCCTCATTGTCTCCACTTGGCCCCCTGGCATTTGTCTCTCCTGCACCCTGCCGCTTGGTGCCTTCCCCTTTCTTCTGCACTGCCCCCTCCCCTCAGCACAAGCCCCTTCCCCCTTCCACTCCCCTACCTTGCTTCTGCCTTCCAGTTTGCAGGGCTGGAGTCTGCGATCGGGCCCCAGAAGTCCCCACAGCCCTGACCCCAGCTGCTTCTGGGGCTCCAGACCACATGCCGGGCCTGAAGCTGGGCTGCGAGGTGCAAAGCTGGGCCGGACAGTTTTAAAGTCCCGGGCCATCATGTCACGCCATGCCAGGGTGTCTCCCCTCTCACCTGTTACATGGCGTTTATACATGTCACGTATGCGTTTCCTCAGTCGCACCGTGCCCTGGGGTTCCTGTACATGGCCAGTGCACGGCGCCAGGAAATTTAAAGTGTGGGGCAGCGGCAACCTGTCACAAATCCCCCTCCTCCTCCAGCAGCCACCAGCTGGCCCTTAGGAGGGTGGCTGTGACAGTCTGTCTGTCTCAGTATCCCCCTGTGCTCACAAGGGGGTCCCCCGTGACCTCAGTCTACTTCCCGCACACGCCCAATACCCTGTGAGTACACTAGTCCATACGGTCACAAGTGTCCTGTATGCCGCCGGTTGCCCCCAGTTTAGGATTAGCCTGGACTTTCACTCTCCCGTGGGGGAGGGACAGAGGGACCCGGGCCCTCCCTCTCCACCGGGTCCCAGCCTAGGGCACTAATGGGTAAGGGCTTGGCCGCCCTCACCTGGCTGATGGGGTTGCCTCCCCGAAACTCGTCAGCCCGTGGGGCCCAATACATCCCTGCCTTGGGCTGCTTCCTGTCCTTCCCCTTGTCCCAGGTGTTCCCCCTTCCATCCGGGGGACATACTGGCTCTGTCCGTCATCCGTGTCTGTCTCCAAGCGGCTGATCTCCACCTTCAGGGTCCCTGGAAGGGGGATTGTTCTCTGGTCGTCCCTCCACTTTCCTGTCCAGCCGCCGGAGCCTTTTTGAATCTGGCGGTCGCCGGCCATGATGTCATGACACCACGTCATGGCAGCGTCCTGGCATCTGCCAGCGTCCCACCCTCTGGCTTGTGCCCCGCTTCCTCGTGCCAGAGCTGCATGCAGGCAGCCCAGCGGCGAGAATCATGGCCCTTCCATCTCTCCGGCAGTGCTCCACTCCTCCACCCAGCCAGTGGATGGGGACATGGCGCCCAAAGTACGGGCTTCGGCCAGCCTGTCAAAACGGCCCACAGGGAAATTCCCGGTATCCCACTGGGCCAGTCCGCCCACCCCGTGCACACACCTATGTATGATTCTGTGATAACACAGGGAACTCCAAGCCAATTGCTCTGAGCCAAGATTACATCCAAAGAAAGAGGATATTTGGGGGCATAACTAATAAGCCAGGGGAAGAGATAGCAGTGGTATAGAGAAGTTTCCTGTGGTAGATATGTGGCCCCATTCTGAATGGGACACAGTGTTCCTTATATTTAATACAAATGTTTATGATATGACTGTCAGAACTCATAAGCTTGTTGCAAGATGGCTCCTGTGATATCCCTGGAAATTAATTTCTCATTTACTGATGATGATTATGCCATATGCTTGCATCATGTGTGTAGATGAAGTTAGGCATATTGGCCTGCATCTCTGTAATTTCATACTTGCTGATTCCAGTTGCACCCACAGCTGACACTTCAGGTAGAACAATGAAAGAGGCAACAGTGCTGGGGGCCCATCCGCAAGAGACAATGAACGATGTAAGAACTTAACCTTCCCAGGAACAGGTAGGTCAGCCAGTGAAGAATGGCTACAGACACCCAACTGACCATGTCACCTGACACTGGAACCCATCTTGAATTCTGGCATGTTCCATGACAAGCTGGGAAGGAGTCAAACTAGGGAATTAAGGATTCTGCCTGGTGCAAATCCTGTTTAAGAGTGGGAAATGAAGTAATCCTGGTGGCCAGTTCTCCCCCGCCATCCCACCACAATAATGGCTGGAAACTAAAGACTGAGATGGGGGAAGGAATTAGGCCCAGGCTAAAAGGTTGACTGACATGTGAAGATTATTGAACAACATTTACAGTGAGATCTTATGTGTAACTAGTTTCTTTAGTGTATTAAGCTTATCTTGCATCTTTATTTTGTTCATAAAAACATAAGAATGGCTATACTGGGTCAGACCAAAGGTCCATCCAGCTCAGTATCCTGTCTGCCAAAAGTGGCCAATACCAGATGCCCCAGAGGGAGGGAACACAACAGGTAATCCTCATGTGATCCTTCCCCTGTCACCCACTTCCAGAGAAACAGAGGCTAGGGACACCATTCCTACCCATCCTGGCTAATTGCCATTGCTGGACCTGCTCACATACTTTGTTCTGTTTGCTGCCTCTTATGACCACTTAAATACCACCTTTTCATACTTAATACAATAACTTGTGTTTGGTACTAAATCCAGTGTGAGTAATTGCTACCAGTGGGAGCAAAGAGCCTGGGTGTAATGGGGTCAACTCACTGCTGCAGCACCTCCTACTGGCCACCCAGGGAATTAGCTCTGTCTGTTGGCATACACTGGCTTCTTTCTCACCCATCGTCACTCTGCTCTGCCGTTGTGGACCTATGTCCCTCCCTGGATTGGGGCGTCCTCTTGCATGGGCTCCCTCTGGCCTCTTTTTAATCCTCTCCCTGCTGGAGTGCGCTACAGCACCACTACACGGTGCATATCTCTCTTTGCATTGAGAAAGAGGGTGAATGTCAGGTGCTTACACTGGACAAGTCTCTATGCAGTGTAAGACAGATTTATCTAGGGTTCAGCTCCCAAAGTGCCTGTGTGGTTGAGTGCTGGGAAAAGGCCTCATGTTGTGCTGCTTTCAGTCTGTGTCTGCCACTGTGGGCTATGACCTTGTCCCTGTGTCTCCGCGGACGCATGCTGGAGAGCTAACCACAGCAAGACAGGGTGAGGGGGTGCTCAGATGTAACCAGCTCAATGGTGCCTCAGCATATCAAGTGACAGTCCCAAGAGTGTCCCCTACCCATCACACTGAGCATCTCACAAGGTCCACACTATTTCTCCTCAGAGCCCCTTGGTGAGGTAGAGCAGTACTGTTATCCCCTGTCATAATCAGGAGTGCTGACCAGCACCTGGTGACTAAGGGGTTAACTAATGGCTCCTGTACCTAGCCAGGTGTCCGGTGGTCAGCCAATGACAATGCAGGTAGGAATTTTAAACTGGAAGAGAGGGTTTTTTTTCTCTCTCTTCTGGGTTGGAGAGGCAGAGCAGTTTCTTCCAAGACTGAGGGAGATGGGAAACATTCCTCTCTCCAAGAACAGATTTCTTACAATGTGTAAGTAGGGAAAAGTTTAGATAGTCCATCAGGATTTGTTGTTTTTTTGTTTGGGGATTTGGAAGCAATGTCTGAGCTGTTAATTGTGTTTTTTTTTCTTTGTAACTAAGTTTTTGCTTTACTATGCTTGCAACTGTAGATTTGTTTTGATAATAAAAGTTTGTTTCTTTTTTATGAATTGGTATTAGTTGATCTTTGTGTCTTGGAAGGCTTATATATGTGTATCTGCATGTCTGACTGAGGGGTCAGCCAGTGGCAGACTGGCAACCAAAATAGGCCCGGGAAATGGATTGAGAATGGCCCTCCATATGATGTCACCCCTGCATGCCCCTCCCCATTTCCCTGTGTCCATGGCCCGCTCTGGGTTTTTTTGCTGCCCCACACAAAAAAATTTCTGGCCAACCCCCCTTTTTTTGTCCAGGGAGGATGTGAATGCAAATGCAGCTTGCACAGCTTGCTGGGGGTGTGCACAAAAATTCAGCTGCTTCCTGGGGGGTGGGGTGCGCACTCCAGGGGGAGCCCAACCCCCAGGGCATTTTCATCTCCTAGGAGAGTGCCAGGGACTCCTCACATGAGGACAATGGGAGGGCAGGTTCATCCACACCAAGCCAGTTAAAGACTTCCAAAGCATGCAGATGTTCACATCACCTAGTGCTGGACTCCCGGTCCCACTCCTCACTCTGCAAAGGGATTTTATTATTAGAAGCCTTATAATCAATCAGACTCCAACCCCAGCACATAAGCTGTCCAACTTTTGATGTCCATAGGCAAGAATCAGTTTCACTATACAATGAGAGAGTTCAAAGGGATTAAGAGAACTTTTGTTTGAACTCCCCAGCTCAACTGTCCAGAACAAGACAGGCACCAGACAACAAAACCCCACTAGCCTAGGACCTATTCCATGAGTGCAGCCCTGTGCTTTCTCTTTCAGGGATGGACCAAACAGCCTCTGAAACAGGGTGGATTGATTTAAATAGCTTTGTTTTAAATCTCTAATTTTAAACCGGCAAGCAGAAAACCTTGGTTTAAATGAGCAATTAATCATTTAAATTATACTTTTAAAATATTTTCCTAAAGGATGGTTGGGTCTTATTGATTTGCAACCTTTAAAACATGTTGACTTACAACTAAATATAACCTTTATGCCAAATTTGGTGCTTCTATTTACTAACCAGGAGAATACACTCAGTACAGTACCAACTAAATAAATGCCCAAATAATTGTGTAACTTACATGTAATCAGATTCTTAATTTTTATATTTTTATTCTATTACAAAATGGTGTGTAACACGAACATTTAAGAGACAGGTTTTACCCCATTTATTATTTGCTAAGTGGTGGCTACTTTTTTTAAAACATATGATTTCCATCTACTTCTGTCTGGATGGAAATTCTATTTAAAATAAACAAAACCAGCATTTCACTTTTGTATGAAATAAAACTACCTTAAATGTGAAGGACACATAACAAAAAAGTATCCAAACACATTTTGCATCTAAAATTAATTTATTAAACAAAGGAAATATCCATAGTGAATTTAACAGATCGATTCTAGTCATCATGTTCTTCAAGATATTAGAATGCTCTCATAACCAGCTTTTTACTGAGAGAAGAGAAAAACAAGTTTTTCTGCTTCATCAACTATCGGTTTTGCAACGGTGAATGAACTAATCATTGAATCGAACTAGCTGAATAAACCAAAGTGATAAAAACATTCTCTCTTTACCTGCAGAAGAAACTACTGCTGATGTAAACACTGGTTCTGGGTGCTTACACAGCAACTTACACTATTGAACTGGTAGAATTTCTTTAAAAGTTGAGAGGAGACATGTTTTTTTAATTTTTTAATTTAATTCATAAGTTATTTAAATAGGTTATGAGAAATTTAGGCCATAACACTTTTAAATTTAATTGTAAAGGTATATTATTTAAAATAAAGCCTATTTAAATGGGATCACAATTCCAATTTTAATAAAGCTCTCCTGCCCCAGACAGGAAGGGACTTGGGGACATGGGCACTGGGAACACCAGAGTTCCCCTTCCTCAGACAAAGGGGGAGGGAGAATCACCTGGGTCCCAGGCAGGCGTGAGGTTGTCAGGACACAGCACATAGGGGTTCAGACCTAGGCAGGTGTTGGGGGGGGGAGGGTTCAGGGCCCAAGAGTAGGGGGAGGAGGAGGGATTGTTTAGCGAGCCAGAGAGGAGATGGGGATCCAGGTGGGCAGCAGGGTCGGGGAGGTGGGGGGAAGAAGAGGAGATGGGGTCCTAGCAGGGTTGCAGTGGGCCAGGAGATGAGGTGCGAGGTTGCTGGGCAAAGGCTGAGCTGGGAGAGAAGAAGAAAAAGGGGGAAGTAGTGGGTGGGGGTCGTGGGACACTGGGCAGAGGAGGGGGGGGGACAACTGGGCAAGGAGGGGTTCACAGTCAGGGGAACTGCAGGGGAGAGAACACAGGCGGGGCAGAACCCATGGGTGGGAGGCAGGTGAGTGCCGCACAGCCACGGCTCTGGAGGGGATGGTGACTCCATGGTGAGCCCAGTACCCCATTGGCCAGCCCGATAGAGTGAAGGGGGGCTCCAGGTGAGCTATGGGGTGGGGGTGGGGTGGGGTTCCTCTCGCGCTGACCAGCCATGCTGCTGTTTTTCAGATGTAGGGTGCAGGCCGGGGCCCCTTTACCTGCATTCCTAGTGTCTCTGCCTCCAATAACTCTCCAACCAGCTTCAAGTCAACCCTCCTCTGGCCAGCTCCTAGGTCAACTCCGAACTCCCTACCACCCCAGGTGGGATCAGCCCGTCAGCTGTCACTTGATCCCTCCCCAGGAGCCCCCCTTAGCGGCCGCGGGGAGAAAGTCAGACTTGCCGGGGTCCATGCAAGGGCTTTATTTTAGGCCTGAGGGACAGACACAGGCAGCATTTGGGAAACAGCCACAGAGACGTGATACAAGCCCCAGCCTTCCCCAGGGCCCATCCCACCAAGCCGGAGATTCCCGCTCAGGGGAGCAAGGAGCCTGCTGAACCCGGCATCCATGCAGGGGAAAGGCCGGGACAAGCGGCACTTTCCTGAGCAGGCTGTTCAGTGCGCAGGAGCTCAGTACTTGGACAACCTGACCTCCAGCTTCTCACCGTGGGAGACGGCGTAGCACCCAGCGCCTGGAACAAGAGGAGAGGGAAGGGAGGCAAATGGGTAAGTGACCCCTCAGCCCTGGTCACCCAGCGCCATGACAACCCCACCCTGCGTCAGTCTGTGTCCCAGTTCTCAACCCCTCGTTCCCTGACACCTCTCACCCCCCCATTCTTTCCCACCTCCCCACCCCCACGACCCCTCCTCCATCACATGCCGCCTTCCCCCCCGCTCTCTGCCAGCCGTCCCACCTAGTTTCAGCGGGACGTTGTCGCTCAGGAGCTTCCAGTAGGTGCTCTGGGCGTTACTAGCCTGCAGGCCCCGCACAGAGGTGATGTACGCACCCCACACGCTCAGTGTGTACGTGAAGCTAGAGGGAGACAGAGAGAGAGGCCCTGGTTACTGCTGACTCAGCTTCCCTCCCGCCCCATGAGGGTTGCCAGGCATCATTTTCGATGGGCACGCCTGCTGAGAAAGGGACCCTGGTGGCTCTGGTTGGCCCTGCTCACCGGGCCATTGAACGTTTGGTTGGTGGCTCAGCTGGGGGCTGAAGCTAAGGCCCGGGACTCTGAACTCCCTCCAGCCTCCCAACCACCTGCCCCAGCCCAGAATCCCGTCTTGTTTCCCCTGCTCCACCCCAGAATCCACCGACCTGCGCTCCACCCCCTCCCACGCCGCTCTCCACAGCCTTCACCCCATCCTGGAGCCCCCTCTGAACCTCAAACACCTCATTCCCAGCCCCACCCAAGAACCCACCACCCTGCGCCCGACCCCCTCCCACTCTCCACAGCCTTCACCCTAGCCTGGAGCCCCCCAGTACCTCAAACACCTCATCCCCGGCCTCACCCAAGAGCCCCTCCCCCGAAAGAGACCACATCCCCTCCTACACCAAAGCCTCCTACCCCACTCCGGAATCCCCTTCTGCTCCCCAAACTCCTCTTCCCCAACCCCTCCCCAGAGCCCACAATCCTAGCTGGAGCCCAGACCCCCTCCTTCCCACCTCTCACCTAGAGCCCCCTCCTGTACCTCAAACACCTCATCCCCTGCCCGACCCTGAAGCCCACCCATCTCCCCAGAAAGAGACCATATCCCCTCCCACACGGCAACCCTCTGTCTGGTGAAAGTGAGTGAGGGTGGGGGAGCCTGAGGGATGGAGGGAGGGGGATGGGGCGAGCAGGGGCAGCTCCTCAAGGACGGGGCAGGGCAGGAGTGTTTGGTTTTGTGCATTTAGAAAGTGGGCGACTCTGTCCCCACACCGCACGGACGTGCAGCCCAGGACTCAGTGAGACTCAGCACTTCCCCCTCCCCCTTCCATGGGACCCCTCCATTTGTTTCCATGTCTTTTGCTCTAGCAGCCCCATACAACCATCTAGCCTGCTCTCTGTGCTGGGCACATACTTGAATTGGCTGGGGTTTTTATCCCGAGCGGCCTCCATCACATTGAAGAAGAAGGAGTTCTGTGGCACGGTGACACGGATGGAGTCTCTGAAGGTTTGGCTCACGCCATCGACAACCGTGTAGGTGACAGTGATATTGGCTGAGTGGCAGGTGGGCAGAGCACCTGTGTGGAGAGAGAGACGGTGACAAGCACCAATTATACCTTGGAAGGGGTGAGTCTCTAACTGCGGCACTCCAGTCCCTTTGGAGCTCAAGGAAGACCCAGAGATCCCACCAGGAATGCGGTGGGGGCCCAGGAGTGCAAGGGGAGAGCAAGAGGAAGAAGCAAAGTCAGAAAGAAACCAGGTCATAACCTCTTGGTCAGGTGGTTACTGGCTTTGAACCTAGGACCTCTGGATCTGTGGCTCGCTACTGCCTGAGCTAAGGACCAAGGAGCAGTGGTTTGGGAGCTAAAGCAGCCCCCTATATCACTAAGTCATCCAGCCACTGGATGTTTAGCCACAGGACTAAACATACAGCTGGTATGGAATTTTTCAAATGAACATTTTTCACCAAAACATGCTGAGTCAGTGTCCGAACTAAGGAGGAAGCAGTGTTGGGTGGGAAGAAACTCCTGCCGTGAAAAATATGTGGTTGAAAAGCGTCCACATTGGAAAGTTTTTTTCTTTTGAGTAGAATTGAGAAATTTTAGTAAATTTACGCAGAAAGAAAAGAGGGGAGAGTGTGAAGTTGAAGCATTTTGAAGTGATCCAGAGGAAATACGTTGATTAACTCATCCTGTGGGTTTTGTTTTCTGGGATTTTTCCCTTCCCGGTTCAAGCACATTTGAGATTTTTGCCATTTTAACTTCAGGCAGGACAGGATTATTTTTTTTAAATATAGAAAATCCTCATGGAACAGGAAAAATATTCGTCCCTGTGCCAACTTTGCTACATGTGCCTCCACCCCATCTCCATGCTGAACTTTAGATGGCCCTACCACTGTGCTTAACAAGACCCTAATGAGGCAGGGCAGTTTTGTTGTCCACATTGCACAGATGGAGAAACGGAGACACAAAGAGACACAGGGCAGATCTGCACAGCACATGGGGGTTGGGGTGGGGGCAAACATAGCAGTGTGGACGTTCAGGCTTGGACTAGAGACTCTGCCCTCTGCCCCCATCCCTCCTTGGCATTTTCGCTAGCCTGAGAATCTCTGCCCAGGCTGTTTACACCTGGCTAAATGGGGTGTGACTACAGTCCCTATGCTGGACCACATCTCTAGTGCCGCAGGCTGGCATGGTCCCGTGCTGCTGGTCACCTGTGTCCTGGCCCAGTAACAGCTGCATCCTTGATCCCCGCTCTCTCTTCCCCTCCCCCTTTTCCTGAGTGCCATGTGTGACATTTCCCAGCCTGGGGATGAGCAGTAGGAAAGGTAGGAAGTGAGAGGCTGCCGTGGCCTAGATGGCTGGGGAAACAAGGCTATTGTAGTCCAACCACTGACAAGGCGCAGAAAAGGGAAACTCCTCCTGAATCCCCAGCTGAACCAGACGGACCAGCTTCCAGGGCATCGCTCTGTCTGTGTGACAGCCACACTGCACCGTTGTTTATGTAAAATAGATCCTGTCAAACTAATATGATATCTTTTTTATTGGATTACTAGTTTGGTTGTTAAAGTTAATAGGGTTGATGTAATATACTTAGACTTCTTTAAGGCATTTGGCTGGGTGGCCCATGACGTTTTGCTTTAAAAAAAAACTAGACATGTAAAATAACATGGCAAGCACTAAATGGATTAAAAGCTGGCGAAATGATAGGTCTCACAATTCAATTATACATGAAATATCTGTGAGCAGGTGTGTTTCTAGAGGAATCCCATAGAGACTGATTCTTGCGTCTGCTAGTTAACAGTTTTTATTCAAGAAAACACTGATAACATTTATAGCTGACACACATATCAGGAAGGGGTAAATGAGGACAACAGCTGGCTCATATAGAGCAATCTGGATCACTTGGTAAACAGGGCATGAGCAAATAATGTGGATTTAAGAGGGCTAAATGAATTGTACACATCTGGGAATAAAGGGCGGAGGCCATACTTAGAGGATGAGGGACAGCATTCTGTAAAGCAGCAACTCTGAAGACAATTGTGGGTAATCAACTGAACTTTGCTCCCCGTCTTTGGCTGTGGCCAAAAGAACAAGTGTAGAGAGGTAGAACAGGGGAATCTTGAGGAGTGGAGAGATGATTTTACCTCTGCATGCGGCTCTGGTGATTGGACTACTACGTCCAGTTCTGATGTCCACAGCTCACGAGGGACGTTGATGAATTGGAGAGGGTTCCGAGAAGAGAACCCGGCCTTAAGCAACAGACTCAAGGTGCTCATTCTATTTAGCTTTATAAAAGGGGAACTCTATCCCCTGGAGCAGGCTCTGGGAGGGAGAATCCAGACTCCTGGGTTAACCCCTGCGCTGAATCACCACTGCCCCGTGCCTCAATTTCCCCATGCACCTGAAGAGCTCGGCAGAGGGAGGATTATCAACGCCCTGCGGAGGGCTTACTCCACTGCCACCCAGAAGCCACACCACCCAGGGGAGGGGTACGTGGCACAGGCCACTTGACTCACCACAGCCACCGCACAGCCCCCCAGGGGCAAGGTACAAGAGCAGGAGCCCGGCTAGTGTGATCACCAAAGACTTCATCCTTCCTCTGTCTGCAGTTGCTCCCTGGCTGTGCTGGGACCTGGCTTGGGACCTGGTATTTATCAGCTGGAAGGAGGCGGAGGCACCAGGTTGCTCTGCCCTCCTTTGTTGGCTTGCCTCACTATGCTACTTCCGGGTAGCAAACATTGAGTAATGCCCAGCAGCGGGACTGGATTCATGCAGGGGTCTTAGGGGTTGCAACCCAGGGCTAAGGAGGGCCATGCAAAAAAGTCTCCAGGCCACCAGAAGTACAGACCTTTTGTGGGGGCCCCTTAGCCCAGGGCCCTGGACTGCAGCCACCAAAGACCTTATATTCTGGCCATCCCTGGTGGGACAGGGAGGGAGCAGCAGTGCAGCTCTGCATGCTGCTGTCCCCCTGCCCTGGTGGGAAGTACTGGGAACTCCATCCACACATGTCCCTCACCTGTCACTGCAGCTCCCATTGGTCAGGAATCATGGCCAATGGGAGCCGCATGGGGCGGTGCCTGCAGGTGAGCACAGGGCCTGTGCCACCAAAGCAAGTTACCCCGGTAATTGCCCTGCACCCCAACTACCTGCTCCAGCCCTGAGCCCCTCTCACATCCTAACTCTTCCCCAGACTCTGCATCCCCCACCTCCTGCCCTGAGCCTGCTCCCACACGCCCAACCCTTTGTCTGGAGGAAAGTAGGAAGTGACTTTTGTTTTGGGATCTGACTCTTCCCAGGTGTAGGCCCAGCAGTCTGGGGACTCTTCCCTTTGCTTTTTGAAAAAAAGGAGCCAGGCTGCCTTGGAAGAGTTTGATCCATTCCAGGAGCTCTTAGGCTGCAGCTACAGCCTTGCACTAAGAATCTTTGGGACTGGAAATAGCAGGCTGCTTCTGATTGCCCTTTGGCTGTACCCGTGGCTAGAAGCTACTCTGCATCCAGCACACAGAAGGAGACTAGAATCATCCCCTTAAGCTGCAAGATCTTCAAGGGCGTCCACGCAAACAAATGTATGGTACTGTGAGTTCTAGGAGTGCATGCTCTAGAGTATGATAAATGGTGGTAGTGCAAAGGCCAGATAGATAAGTTTCCTATTAATTCTGTGTTTGTTAATGGTATTCACTGGTAATCTGTTAAATCCTGTTTCTTTACATTGTTAAGTAAAGGTTTTCCATTGTAATGTAATCTATTAGATGTATATGATTTGTAGCTGTTGTTCTGGAGTTAGATACAGATTATTGCTGGAATAATTTTATTCCTGGAAGCTCCCAAGGCACACCATTAAGTGTACACAGGGCCAGCCAGGTGGAGGCACTGCCATTGTATGTTCTTTATGAGCAAGCGACTGCAGCAAGGGGGTAGATAGGGATTTTACCCAACTAAACATCACCACTGGGGTACTAAGGATCTCCTTTTATGTTAAAACCATCAGGTGCCCAGG
Organism: Pelodiscus sinensis; assembly: GCF_052426305.1. NCBI lineage: Eukaryota > Metazoa > Chordata > Testudines > Trionychidae > Pelodiscus > Pelodiscus sinensis. The sequence goes on along the minus strand of NC_143056.1, from coordinate 127,007,204 downwards.
AACACCTATGAGCGTGACCTGCTCCTGAGTAACCCAAGGAGGAAAAGGGGGGTTACTTCCCTTCCTGGGTTCCCAAGTCAGTGAGTGCAGGTGGACCTGGCTGTAGGTTGGTGTAGTAAGATGAAGGCTTAAAACATACGCCCATGTAGCACAGGCCTGGTCTGAGGCCAGCTAACAACAGATAAAACATGGGGAACATAAAGCAAAGCTAAGTTGTGCTCAAGAAGTAGGCCCCTGCTCACAAAACTTGGCTCCAACAGGAGTGAGTATGTAAAACACTAACTGGTAATAAGCCCAGGTGTAGAACAGTCATGGGTACTGGTCATAAGTGGAAAGCACTTGGTACCAGCATCTCCTTCAAAAGGACCTTGGTACCCACACTCCCCACAGATACAGACCCAGGTTCAGAAAAAGTCTAAACTGACAGCATGGTGGATAGAGATGTTCTAACCAGATCATGAGGTGCAGGGCGACGGGGGGTACCTCATTAGAGGCAGAGGGCAGTAACCTGGCAATGTCAGCAGTGTAAGTTGTTAGTCCTGGTATATGAAGTGGTGTCTTGGGGGTCAGGCTTTGGATGATCTAGGGGGCAGCAGAAATGTCCCACTGATGGATTCATTCCATTGTTCTGAGGTACGTACGCGTAGTGGTTCGGTAGAGTCTACTGACAACTACTCCTGTACTTTGCTTAACAATAAACCTGACCGGGCACCTTCGATCCTTATCTGGTTTGTGGTCTTCCGGGGCTCTTTTGGGGTCTGCTGTGGAGACTAAATGCACAAGTCCATACGGCTCACATCATGGAGCACACACACAAGCTGCCTTCTGGTTATCATCATCATCCACGGAGCCAGAGACCTGTGAGGACACCTCGGCAGTAAATGCTGACCCTGCTTGACTAACAACAGTTGGGACTGAGGGGCATGAGCAGAGCTGTAGTGGGGTGTTCAGGGCTGGGCTAGCAGGGGTGTGGGGTTGTAGTTGGTGGGTATCAGTAGAACAGTGGGAGGGAAGGGACCTGGGCTAGGATTCCAGAGTATTGAGTTTGGGATTGAGGGGGCTCAGCAGAGCAGTGGGGATGGGACCGTGAGCTGGGATCCCCAGAGCTGAGCATGGAAGGGATCCCAGGGGGTAGGGTCAGGTCTGATGAGCACGGGGTATAGAATAGTAAGGGATGGGCAGTTCTGTGGACCACAAATCCACTTATTTAAACTGAAGTCCGGACTGCTTAGCATCTCTGAATGGCAAGCCCTAGGAGTTTCAAATTAGCCACCCACAACTAATGGGTGCTTGAAAAATTAGCCCTCGATCACCTCGTGCCTCAGTTTCCCATCAATCCAACGGAGGTGAGCATCCCTTCCTCTCTTACCACAGGTGGTGTGGGAAGTTAGTTCTTCCATCTGTGCACAGCACTAGGAGAGCCTTATCTAGGAGGTCTTTGCCTGCCGGTGAGGGTTTTCATCCCCATGCACTGATATGTGTGTGTGGTAGGGGCGGGGAGGGGAATACAGGGAAACAGTGGGCTGCCATTTTTCAAAAAACTGTCTTATCGCAGAGGGGTTGTGAGCAGATATAACGTCTCCTAGCAAAATGAGTGGGTGTGGGAGCGTGGCAAGTTACCACCTCTGGGAGCTGACAACAAAGGCTGGGGGTATTGACAGGCTGGCTAACTAGATCCCTCCTGGTCCAAGCTGGCCCTGTCAAAGCTGCAGAGGGTGGGAGCCGTGTACCCTGTAAGCTGGGCGCTTGAGCGGCCACTCAGGAGAGATTCCAGTGCCGCCCAGCTGATTAGCAGAGCGCCTACAGCTGGGTTTTTTGTTTCCACTGGTGGTGCACATCCACACCTACCTCAGTGCACAGAAAAAAATAATTCCACACATGGACGGAAAAGATTAGAGGGAACACTGGGTGGGAGTGGCCCTGTGACTGATGCTGGTAATGGTGGAATGGCAGACACCTGTGTGCTGCTTCCCCAGGTATAAAACCGGCCAGTGGGGGCAGCTGCTCCTCATGAGGGAGAATAGGATGGGTGCTCCTGTAGGCTGGGCTTTGCTCCTCTTAGTCACTGGTGTGTGGGCTCAAAATGCTTCATGCAAAATCTGGAGGGCTAGGAGCAAACTGAGCTGTTTGCTCAGCTGGTCCTCCAGCTGTGGGACTTCCAGCTCTGTGCTCACGGAAGGGTTGCTGTGGGGCAGAGCCAGGTCCTGCTGATCCTCTGACCTTAGTACTCTATGTCTGGGAAAGCCGAGCCTGGTGCTTTCTGCTAAAAAGATTCTGGGCACCTGCTCAGTGGCTTATCTGCTGGCAGGCTGCCTACGCAGCTTCACTTCTTTGCAACCTGCCTGGGAAACCCCAGCGCCTGTACAGATGCTGCGTGTGGCAGTAGGTCTGCCTGCCAGCCTGTGGCTGTGATGCTCCCAGTGCAGCTTCCTTGCGGTTCAAAGGCCGATCTCCTGTTTCATAACCCGGGGGCGGGGGCTGTGGATTTAAGGCAGCTGTTTAGCAGAATGGTCTCCTGCCCACTGGGGCTGAAAGTTAGAGAAAGAGCTGTTGTGGTATCTCAGCACCTGTCTGTAGCTCACAGGGTTGGGGTGTGCAGTGAAAAAAACAACTAACCCTTCATCCCCATCTTTGACATTTTGTCCCAAGCAGGATGGGCGGGAATGGTTCTTGGGTTCACAGACCTGCCTTGTCTAAGGACACAACACTATGGTTGTTTTTTTGTTTGTTTGTTTGTTTTTTGTGGTAGGCTTCCTAAGGCTTAGTCACCATGAGACAAATCTTCGCTGTTGTCTAATTACTGCTCCTATCTGTTTCTAAGCCCAGATTTTCAAAGGCACTTAGGCACTTAGCAAGGTTTTTGAAAGCGGCTAGAAGGCTGGGTGCTTTGTAAACCCCTTGCTGCATCCTTGGGTGCCTAAAACCTTTGCAACTGTGACCCTAAGGCACTGGCCTGACCTCAAACAGGACATCCATAGGAAAAGTAGAACCGAGTTCTATCAGGTTGGTCAGCTGGATTAGGGAGCTAGCCCCATCTCTGTGCTGCATGCTTGGCAGGTGAGGGGAACAGGTATATGGGAGCAAAACCCAGTTCTTGCAGACTCTAGAAAATAGTCCCCAGAGGCTGGGCAGGATATGATGGCTGACAGCATGTAAAGCAGCATAGAGGTCAGGTAGGCTGGAGAATGGGCATCAGATGAGAGGCGATCACTTAACTGCCAAGGGGTGGCAGTTCTGTCCCAGGCTGGGTGGTAAAGCAAGAGTTACTGTGCAATTTCACATTGTAACCAAAAACCTTTATGTTCTGAGTTTGAGAAAATGGAGGAATCGGAAAGTGTCCTAAAGATCAAGGTAAGTGTTTATGCCTCATGTTCTTAGGGGTTCGGCTTTATCCAGGCCAATTCCAGAACAAGCCTCGTAAATTTGTCACAAGTTTCATAACTGTTTTCCTTAAAGCCTCAGCTCCTGGTGTCAAGTGGATCTGTGACTCCTCCCCCTGCCCTCCTTAGAAAATAAAGGCTGGCATCTAGTCCTTGTGCCCATGGAGAACATTTCAAAATGTGACCCCAGTGCACCTAAAGGTTTGAAAAGCAAAAGGCAAATAAAAACGTCCGATCTATTTTTATATAATCTCCTGAATGTAAAGCCAAGGTCATGGCTTTTTTTTGGTGAGTCTGATTCATGATATTTGAACACTTGGGGCTGGCAATCCAGTAAAAGTGACTTGCAGGTGTCACTTTCACTCCTGTGAAAGATCTGTTTCTAGCCTATTATTTGTAGTGAGGTAATGAACACCCCTTAATCCCCAGGCAGCTGCAGTATAAATTCACAGGGCCTTACTCTAGTAGGGTGCTTCCAAAGTTAAATGATCTGTTCCAAGCTTGGAGAATTGCAAAAAAGTGATAGAAAGTCATCCACGCTTTTCTACAAGTATTTTGATTGGTTGTATTCAAGTGTTTGTAACAAAGCAAGGAGATATTAAAATGCAAAATCTCACCAATATCCCTTCAGTGACTTGACGTAAGTTGTGAGAACATGTTTGTATTGGAGATCACTGGGCTTAAAAAGAGAATTAAATACATGTTAAAATAAAGGTGTTTGACAAAGTGCTCCTAACAACTAACTTATAAGTTACCTACCAAAAAAACACCCACCTAGCATTTTCAGGTGCCTAGATAACTTCTGGAATCATAATTAAAGTTGCCCCCCTAACATAATCTGAAATGGTACTTCTGTGCTTTAGAGGGACGAACAGGAGCAGATCAATCTATTTAGCATTAAAGGTTCCTCAGGACTCATTGGAGTTTGTCTGTTTCAGACAAACTCCAGTCATCTGAAGAAGTGGGTTGTGCCCAGGAAAGCTCATGATCCCATCGACATGTTTTGTTAGTCTATAAAGTGCTACCAGACCATCTGTTGTTTTTTAATTTTATCTTAGTACTGTACGATCTGCTCTGTGTAGCACTCTGTCCCCCTCTACTGGTGGCTTGGCCAGCTAGAGCTTCTGTTGGCTTTGGCTAAGAGAAAGTAGAAGTTCCTGTGTTGAGAGTAAGAGGCCATGGTTCAGTCCCTTCCCATGTGCAGGGGCATTAGGGTTACATTAAGGCACAGAAAAAATTAGGAGAGGTGGACTTAAACTCCAAACTTAAGGGCTTTTTCATCCTAGCAAACAGACTCTAGCAAGATCCCATAGGTGGAAGCTGAAGCTAGACCAATTCAGCTTAGAAAGAAGATGCGATTTTAAAAAAAATAAAGCAATAAGAGTGACTAGCCATGGGGACACCTTGCCCAGGGCTCCGGTGGAGACTCATTCGATGGAGTCTTGTGTTTAAATCAAGATTGGCAGCTTTTCCTAAGGATGGGTGCAATTAAAAAAAAAATGATGGAGAAATGTTGCCGCAGAGGGCAGGACAAGAGGCAGCAGTTCAAATGAAATCTGTGTTGGGGTCGATGAAATCTCTGGCAAAAACTACCCAGCTGTAAGAACAGGAGGACAATGGAATAAGCTGTCCAAGGAGCTTGTAGAATCTCCTTCCCTGGATGTTTTCAAACAAAGGCTGGATAGCCAGCTCAAATCCGGGGCTCCTTACAGCCCCCAGACTGGTGACCTCTCCAAATAGGCCACAAACCAGTCTCACAGAGCACTTCAGCTGCCTGCCTGAAGCCTCACGAGCAAAACCCCTCCGACACCCCAGCAATATCCGTGCCCCAGATGGCCCCGGGCCTCATACACAGGTGGGGGGGTCCTAGCACCCAATCCCACCTACCCCGAACAAGTTCTGTCTGGTTCCAAGAAACCAGCCATAGATCCCTGGTCAATTTACCCTCTGGATCTTACCCGCAAATCACGCTGGGCCAATCCTTTAGAATCTAAAACTAAAGGTTTATTATCACAAGAAAGAAAAGCATGAGAGTCAGGTTGTTAAAGAATAGTACGTTACATGCACCGAATCTCCCAGTCCTTGATGCAGGCTCTAGCAGAGATGTTACAGCTGCTGGTTTAAAAGTCCTTGTTGCACATCCTAGCATCAGGATGGGTTCACAGGTCTTCCGGGCTCTTCGATCCCTGCACTGCTGCCTCTGGGATGAAGTGCTGAGCTGAGAACAAAATGGCATTGACCACATGGCCTCTTTATACCTCCTTCCTGGCCTCTTCTTGTATGCAGCAGGTCACCTGGTCAGAGGCCAATCTCTGTGTTTCCTGCTGGCTGCTCTCAGGTGACAGCCCCCATTCTTTAGGTGTGTCCTTGGCCCATCAAGTGCCATTGTCCCACAGGGCCTGGCTAATCAGCCTGTCCATAGCAATGCTTAACCACATTCAGAGAAATATTCAACTTCCACACAGATTACAGATTCCTACCTATACACACAGACATTATACACTCACATAAATAGCGTACCTAAGGTCAGCAAACAATAAGCTCCCATTCAATACCCCACATGGCTCCCTTTTATAGCAATTTCTGGGGCCAACACCCCCACCTAGGGGTGCAGCAGCGATCTGGCTGCTTCCCTCCAATTCGGTAATGTGACAAGGATCCTTGCGGGGGGATCCCCGCCCAGTTCTGTGGTTCTATGATCTGCGCTAATTCAAACCGTAACAAATTCAGGGTGGTCCCGTGGCCTGTGCTAAGCAGGCAGTCAGCCTAGCTAATCACAGTGGTCCCTTCTGGCCTTGAAGTCTATCCTAGGTGGTACTTGCTGGCAGTGACGGTAGGAGTTGATGTCTTTCTCCTACACTGTTACCGCGGCAGTGAATTGTATGTGGGGCTGCCCCAACAATCCCACATTTTGAGGGTCCCTATAGGGGCTGCTCCAACCATCCTATGGATAGGGTGGTTAAGGTTGCCAGGTGTCTGGTATTTACCCGGACAGTCCGGTATTTTTGCCTCCTATCTGGTAAAAAAAATTCAGAAAATACCGGACACCTGAGATGTCCGGTATTTTCTGATTTTTCTTTCCCCCCCCGGCCAGGAGGCAATAATGCTGGGCACCTAGCAATGCTACAAACACTCAGTGCCCAGCTTGCCCCTCCCCCAGCACCCCCAGACTCCTGCCCCCAGACCCCATGTTTACCTGGTTCCACAAGACTGTTGGTAGAAAATGGCTGCTGGCAAAAAGACCAAGGGGAAGCACTGCCACCCCTGGGTCTTAGTGCTCAACCTCTCCCTGTTCCTATCCCTACACTCACTCTTAAAGGGGACGTGCTGTTTTATTTTTTTTTTAACAACTTTGGTTCCCCCCCCCCTTTTTTCAACAGAATTTTTTCCTAGTGTTTCTTTTTGGGGGGGGGGGGGTAATTTTGGGTTCAACCATCTGGCAACCCTAAGGGTGGTCCCCATCATGATAGCAGCCACATGGTCTGTAGTAGTCTGGGGCAATACGTGGGGGCCTGGTGCAGGGTAGCAGTGGGGACTGGGCCCCTCCTCACTCCTGACTGCAATGGGAATCCATGGGAAGTGGAGCGACACAGCCGCCTGCTCTGCCCAGCTATCTCCTAGCTGGGTCGCTCCGCTTCACTGTGGCAGCGGGAAACAGTGCTCCGGTCACAGCCTGCTCCCCCCCCCCCCCAAGCAAATGGGGCTCAGGAGCATAGCAGGCTGGGGAAGCAGAGGGATCTGGCTGGGAGATGGCAGAGAGGAGCAGGCTGCTGTGTTGCTCCATTTCCCAGGGCTCCTGCCACAGGGAGTGCATAAACCCACCCCCACTGTGCCAGCCCCCGCAAGTAATCCTGCAGCTTGCATCTCTTGGAGGAGGGGACTTCAGGGAAGGGTGCAATGGAGCCAAGAGGGGGCAGAGCAGGGACTGGGCTGCTGGGTGGGGGGGGGGGAAGGGATGTACTGGAGCAGAGCAGAGGTGAGACAGGGCCTAGAGTGGAGGGTGTTGCCCTGGGCCATAGGGACTGCCCTGCCTCCAGCCCCACTCCAGGCTGATTGTTCTAGGATTGGGAGGTGGGTGTGAGGGAGGATAATGGCGGCAGGTGGGGAGGGGGGAAGGGAAGGTAACCATGCAGTAGCAGAACTCCTCCGAGATAAGCCTAGTTAATCAACAGACACTTGCAGCAGCTTCCCCCAGCTGGGTCCTCTGGAGGGGGCATGGGCTGGGACTGCAACAGGTGGGGAGGCCGCTTGGAAGGACACAGGGAAATGGCGCTGCCTATGGGGAAACCAGCCGGGGAGCTGAGGAGGCTGCCTGGAGCTGGGGTATTGGCCGGGCCGGGCGGCATGTTGTGAGGGGCGGACGCAGGAAATGGACCTGTGATGAAGCTGGCTGTGAGGGGCCCTGGGGCAAGGGCACAACCCCAGTCCCTGACCCCTCAGTAGATAATTATCCACCTCGCGATCAACCCAGGGCTCAAGGTGGTGTGTGGCGGGGGGGGGGGGGTACCAGCTTTGACAGGGACACAGTGTGTGGGGTCAGCTGGGAGAGCTGGGGGGTGATGGAGATGTGGGGGGGGGGAGCTCTCCAGGAATGGCTGGTGGTTGTGAGACTCACCACAGAAGGGCCAAAGGGTGGTGGAGTGTGTGTGTGTGGGGGGGGGGAATTTCCCTGGCATGGCCATCTTGGTATGTCTCTTTCCCTGGTGGCCCTCCCTGACATGTTCTCATCTCCTCCAGAGCCACAGAGGCCATCGACCCCACCCCACACAGCCACTTAGACCCATCCCCTGGAGCCACCCAGCCCCACAGGCAGCTGTATCACTTGGCCCCAGATGGGCCGGCCCCCTTGGTTCCTGAGGCACAGCGACCTTCCCTGGGCTGGAAGGAAGCTGGCAGGCCCCTTCCCATCTCAGTCAGGGACGCTGGGACTGGGGAGGGCAGCGCGTGCTGGGTGGTGTTGAAAGCTCTTTCTGTGGTAACCATCCGGCAGCCCCACAGGGGGTTAGGACACTTCCTGGCAGGCCTCCAAGGATGCAAGGGGTGTTGGCTCTGCCTGGCGGGGGCGGGGGAGCAGCAGGAGAAACGGGCGGAAAGCCCGTTGTTAGCACCCACATTGGGAGCCCACCTCGGTGACAGGACGGAGCAACCCGGGTGAGTGTGGGGAGAGATGTGGGTGAGGGGTCCATCGGGAGGGCGGTGGGTGGGGTCAGGGCAGCGTTCCCTGTAAGCTGGGCACTTGTGCAGCTGCTCAGAGTCAAATGCCACCCAGCAGATTCGCAGAGCGCCCTCAGCTGGGTGTTGTGTTTCGACCAGTGGTGCACATTCGCATGTAACTCAGTGCACATAACAAATTTATCCTGCACATGGAGAGAGAGAGTGCACACATGGATGGAAAAGATTAGAGGGAACTTTGTTCAGGGGTTTGGGGCTGGATCACTGCAGGAAGAGGTGACTGGCCTGTGGAGGGCGAAGGATCCTTTGGGACAGGACCCCTGCCCTTCATTCCCCCTGGTCAGAGGAGCGTCTCATCCTGGAAGCCCTAAATCTCTGCCTGTCTCATGGTTTCCTCTACTTCCAACTTGTCTCCTAGGTAGAGACTGGCCTGTTGCCCCTCCCTTGGGGCTTCCCCCCACAGGGACCAGGCCGATAATCTTTGGGGTGACACTCTCAGGAGGGGGTTGCACGGGCTGGGGTGGGGGGGAATGGCTCTGCTCATATCCTTCTCAGATTGACGCTCCCCCATTACTCCCTTCGCAGGCTCGTTTGCAGGCCTCCGCCGGGGTTTGATTCGTGTCACCACACCCAGGGGCCGCCATGCCGGAGCTGGAATCCCCACTGCACAGCTTCCTTGGGGTGCAGCCCAGAGTCCTCGGGGTGAGGCCTGGCCCAGGGAGAGACAGGGCTGGGAGCTTCCTTCCTGCATCTCCCCTTGGGCCTCCCTCCTGTTCCCGCCTCCCACAGCTGTGGCAGTGCCCCCAGATGTGGCTCTGTGGGCAATGAAGGTCCCGCTCCTTTGCCACACCCAGAAATCAGGGAAGTGCTCTGGGTCTCAGGGCCCTGTGCTGGCCCCTAGAACTACTTGGGCTCACTTTGGATGGGGCTTGAGCCTCAGAGTGGGAGGGAAGCAAATGCCCATGTGGTTTATCAGCAAACAGCCTCTCCCCTGGCCCTGATGCCGGGCGCTGCAAGGCTGGCTTGCGCTCTGGGCCATGCCAAGGGTTGGTATCCGACGGGCATCGTTAGCGACCGCCGTACTCCCGGACCCCTTGCCAATGGCTGCAGCGTCTCTCGTTGCCAGGCGATGCTAGTGGTGCTGGGGCTGCTGCAGGCGGCCTTCGGAACGCTCTTCGTCATCGACAACTGCGCCTACACGGATGGTGTCGGCATCCACTTCTTCCCAGGAGTCCTGGTAAGAGGAGTCGTCGTCTGGGCTCCCCCATGGGCCCACCCATGCCCACCTCTGCCAGTGCCCCCTCAACCCTGACCTGCAGCCCCCTGGCTATCCCAGCTCTGGGCTCCCCACCCCCTCTACACACCTGTGACAGTGCCCCTCAATCCTCACCTACAGCTTAGAGCTGAATAACTTTCCCTCCACCAAAGCCTGACAGTTTCTCCTTGTGCTCTGACTCCCTACAGTTGTTCTTGGCTGGCATCACTGCCATCGCAGCTGACAAAGCACCTAGCATGGCCCTGGTGAGTCCTGGTCCTCTCTGTCTCTTTCCATCTCTCTCTCTCCCCTCCCCGCTTTCCTTGGGGACCACGTTGCCCATAGTTCTGCTCTCTCGCAGGCGAAGGCCAGTCTGGTGATCCAGATCATCGCTGCAGCTGTTGTCGTGGTGATCTGTTTCCTCTACCTGAGGGACCTGTTCTCCTATCTCAATTTTGACTGTGATCTCCAGGACTGCCGTGTGCATGACCAGATCCTGGTGAGTCGTCCCGTCCCTCTCCTCCCCTGATCCCATGTCCAGCCCTGCCTTGTTTCGGGAGACAATCAGCTGTCTTCTGGGGGAGGGGGAAGGTGTATGATGCTGGGGGATTCAGATGCCATCATCTTTTGTGCCTGGGCTTCCATTCCACCCCCTTGGCTGCTATAACTCTGAAGGCCAGAGTCTGACCTACATAGCATGGGTCAGAGAATGTCTTGTCTTAGGTTCTTCTATCACCCCTTAACCACTTTAATGTCTGGATCTTGGGAGGCAGAGCTGTGCTCTACTCTCCAGCTTACAGACGGAAAAGGCTAACGCTCATCACACCTAGATACTTGTCACAACCTGGACCTACGTGTCTGTCTATACGTCATGCAGGACATGGATGGCAGTCATGGCTTGTCAGACCATCCTTTTTTCCCCCAATAATTGACCATTACCCCGTGACTTTTGCCTAGCTGAACCCAATGCCCTGTGGTCTAATGGCAGCGTCTATCTTAGAGATCCAGTCTCAGTTTAAGGATTCCAGGGTATGTCTACACTACACTCCTGATTCGAACTAGGAGGGTAATGTAGGCATACCGCACTTGCAAATGAAGCCCGGGATTTGAATTTCCCGGGCTTCATTTGCATGAAGCCAGCCGGCGCCATTTTTAAATGCCGGCAGTTCGAACCCCGTGCCGCACGGCTACATGCGGCACGGAGTAGCTAGTTTGGATTAGGCTTCCTAATCCGAACTAGCTGTACTCCTCGTGGAATGAGGAGTACAGCTAGTTCGGATTAGGAAGCCTAATCCGAACTAGCTACTCTGTGCTGCGTGTAGCCGCGCGGCACAGGGTTCGAACTAGCCGGGATTTAAAAATGGCGGCGCCCGGCTTATGCAAATGAAGCCCGGGAAATTCAAATCCCGGGCTTCATTTGCAAGTGCGGTATGTCTACATTACCCCGCTAGTTCGAACTAGCGGGGTAGTGTAGACATACCCTGAATGATTATTAATATTTAATATTCTCATGGTGTAGAATTCCAATGGTGTACATTTTCCATGGTCCCCAGCATCACTGACAAGGGGGCTGGAGATAAAGTCCTTAGAAGGTATCCCCCTTCCACTGTTTGTAGGGATATAAGTGGTGATGTAGTTGTCTTCCTAGCTCTAGTTTCTATGCTGATCTACAGGGAATTGTTTGTAATTTTCTGTCCTTGGTCTCTTCTCTAGATCTATTGCACAGGCATGCGGGGCATTGCACTCTTCACGGCAACTCTGGGGTTGTGCTTCACTGTTTCTCTGGCAGTGTTTGGATGCAAAGCTGTCTGTTATCCAGACTCTGAAGACAATGTGGTAATTAAACAGCCGCTGCATAGGAGGGAAGGGGAAGAGAAACAAAATGAGAAAACGGGATCTTTATTTTTTTTTAAATCACTATAACTCCTGACACACAGCTCCAGTTCCAGCTTTGTCTTGTTGATGGCAGGCTGCACCCTGCTTGGTACTCTACAGCACAGACACCTAGTGGCCGAGTAGTACACTGCACATAATCGATATTGCACAGACAGTGGACAGAAGAGGGAGAGAGGCCTGGGGTGAAGTTCCCAGTTACAGTGCCTTTTTCTAAGCAGGCCAATCAGGACAGATGGGTGCTAGGAGACAGCAGGATGGTGGCCTTGGGGGCTGGGGTTTCATTACTGCTATATGTGTGGATTGTTCAGCATGCTTCATTTCCTGTCTCTTCCAGCCCATTGTTGCCATGAGCTCTTACGAGGCCCAAGCAGATCCTGAGTGAGAGGGACCCCTTTCCTGCCACCAGCTGGAGTGACCTCACCAGATAGCTCCGCCTGAGAAATGCTGCTTCATTTGTGAGCAATAACCCACAGCAAGGGGCAAGGCCAAGTACCCAGGCAGTGCAGGATTCTGGGGATAGAGAGGGGATCACCAAGCAGCACAGCCAGGCAGACTTGCTCCTAGAAGACATTGGCAGGTCCCCTACTAACTTTTGTCCCCATGACCATTGCCACTGGCTTCTCCATGCAGCAGGCAAATGGCCTGGATTCTCCCGTGATCAATAAGGCTACATCTACATTGAGTTTTCTCGGCAAAAAATATGCTAATGAGGTACTCATTTGCATGAGTCACGATCTCATTTGCATATTTTCCGCCAATCCATTTCCGCGCTAGGGTTTTTCCACAAAAACGAGCAGTGTGGATGTTCTCTTTTTGTGCAAAAAAACCCATTTATACCAGGACTGAATTTGCCCTGTTTTTGTCACCATGTCACATGATGTTGCATTGCCCCCCATGGGGGACCTGTTAATATAGAGCAGTGTTTCCCAATTGTATTTGGCCATGGAACCCTTTTAAACTCAAAAGAATTTTGTGGAACCCCTAATAACAGCAACTGGTTTGACAGCTGAAGCTTCGACTTTGTTCGAAACGACGCTAGTATATTTGCATTCTGTCACCTACGTGATCTGAGTGGGTACGGGGATTTATGGTGGTATATAACAGGTGATCGCACCACTGACTGCATATGCAGCACTGAGTAGTGACATGATCATCTCTGGCTAAGCTGGCATTACACAGGGACGCTTATCATAGTAAAAACAATTGAAAATGGTTTTCAATAAAATTCATAAATGCTTTGGAAAAAATATTAATCACAAAATGTTATTGTAATGGAATTTTCTCGTGGAACCCTTATGTTCACTTTGCAGAACTCCAGGGTTCCACGGAACACCATTTGAGAAACAATGCTGCAAAGCATCACCATCAAAAGTGGTAATAGGGGTACCTGGGTGAGTCGCATCAGGGATAGACACAGGCATCTACCTGCTACTTGGCCTGGGTTATTGCTGATCTGCACTATCTCTTGCTTTCATTTAAAAACAAATTAAACAGTTCAGGAAACTCCGGCATTCCTTCTGTTTCTGGTGTACCAGGAAAACGATCTTCCACAGCTGCAGTGCCTCCCCTCCCAACAGAAGCCACACGAGTAATTTCAGAACGGCTCTATACAATAGAGCTAAGCAAACATTGGCATTTCCTAGGATGCTGACATTTTTTATGCTTGTTTCCATCCAAATTGGGACAAAATACTAATTCTTCCCTGAAAAAAGTTCTGAAAACTCAGAAATTTCTAAATTTTTTGCCATTTGCTGTTGAAACACTTTGAGATGCTGTAGTTCCTCTGTGGGAGTTATAGTGTGGGTGCATGTTGCCTTCATTCTTTATAGTCTTCATTCTCTGGCTAGACTACATTTCCCATCATGCAACTTGGTTTGAGGGAAGACTACGTTGCATCATGGGAGATGTAGTACCCAGCTATCTGACGTACTCCCTTCACATGCAAAACCAAAACCAGTGGCTAAGAATATGCCACAGTGGTTACCTCATTCAGGGAACCCATGAATTTTGCTATTGATTTGGACCTCATGGTCCTCCTTAACAGGACATCAGTTCACTTTGATCTGCCCCCATCCTCTTGGAAACAGGACTAAAGTGAACTAACCAACTGGTGATGTCCAGAAATAGATGCAGTTTTTGTTGTTGCCATGAGCATGGCATGATTTTAACATGCCGAAATTGTACCCATGGCAACGGCACATGACGGAGGCTCAGTTTTGCACACGAAAGTCAGGAAGTGCCAGAGTCTTAGAGGGCAACCTCTCCAGGCAGGCAGCGTCTCTTCATCCGAACCACAGAAGCCAGATTCTGAGAGAGGACTTTGGCTGCTACCATGACCTACTTCTCTAATAAGAAGAAGCTTCAGAATCTGACATCTTTCTGCGCACCCACAAAGCCGCCCTGAGCATGACAAGAATCGACACTGACCGACAGCAGTGATGGATGCCGCACCACAGACTGCAGAATGGTTCTGCACGCTATGGCTGAGCAAACATTGGCATTTCCAGCCCTTGGGAGAGCTGCAATTGGCGCAGCCACCAGGGTAACAGATCTCCTGGGGCTGCTGGGCTGATCAGGATCCATTTTTCAAACTCTATACAAAGGGAAGGGGCATGAGCAACCTTGGCCTAGATTTTACCCTGCCCCTTGTGGTGAAGGGATGAAAACAGCTTTTGATCATCACTTTCCTGTATCATTCTGATGCTCTGAGGTTTGGCTCCGCGTGGTACCCAGTGTACATTAGAGCAGCTCTCACACTCCTCAGCTTGTGCGTTGCTTCCCTGCCCCTAGGAAGCTAAGAATATCCCATAAGGCCATCTTTGCCACATGCCCATCTCTCCTCTGAACTGCCTCTGTTTCAGTGGCTGGTGCCAATCCTTCAGACAGCTCTCTACCATGCAGACACAGGGGAGCTGGCTATAAAAAGTCTTCCCTGTTTCAGGGAGGGGTGGGGGAAATCTGGCTACAGGACCATCTCCCCCAGGGGAAGGGCCCAATGCAGAGTCTGAAAATGCTCCAAAACTTCCCTCCTCAGAAAATCTTTTACAGGTGTGAAGGGATCAATACCCCAGCTGGCCCTGAAAGAGTTAAGGGGCATGAGAGGCCCAGAGATCCAGCTGGCAGACCCCGCTGGTCTCATTAAAGCTGATGCCCAGTTGGCACAGAAACTGCAATGTGGGGTGATCATCAAGGAAGGAAGCCCGATCCAAAGGAGGCTGCTGGGGCAGAGGGAAGGAACGCGGCAATCCCTCTCTGGGATGAGGGAGAGTGGGAGAGCCAAGGGAGAAGGCTGGGGGAGAGTAGGGTAGCTTTGGGTTCCTTTTCTGAGTAGAAAGGAGTCTGGCAGTGAGGCTGCCAGACACAGCCTGTGGGGGTCAGCCCTGATAATAGGACAGGCTCTGAACTTCCAGGGAGAGAACCCAGGGACCTAGACAAGGCCAAACCTAGGGCAGGCAGATGCAGCTTTACATTTGTACTTCCAGGGAAGGGGGGGGAGGGAGTTCCTAAGAAAAACATGAACTTCAAGAGGCTGGGGGAGGGGGTTAGCAAAGGGGTTACTGTAGGACGAACACCAGGGAGGCATCAGCGAGGCGCTTGATGGACCAGTCCTTGAGGGGGCGTTACAGGGCGAAGCTTTTTTTTGACAGCTCCAGACGTTAGAGAATAAGGACTTTGAGAGGGCATGAGGCCCAAAGCAAACTTACGGAGCAGCAGCATTATTTGCTGGACTTCCTGTTACCTAAAAAGACGTGGAAGTAAGATGTGGTCCGATAGAATTGTGAGAAGAGATGGGCCTCAGTGGGGGTATGTCTACACTGCCACCCTAGTTCGAACTAGGGAGGCTAATGTAGGCATTCGAACTTGCAAATGAAGCCCGGGATTTAAATATCCTGGGCTTCATTTGCATGTTCCCAGGCAGGCACCATTTTTAAATGCCTGTAGTTCGAACTACCTGCCCGCAGCTACACGCGGCATGGACTAGATCGTTCGAATTAAAGCTCCTAATTCGAACTACTGTTATTCCTCCTGCAAGGGTGCTAGAAACAGAAGAGCTGCTACATCGCGCCCACCCACGAGGAATGCCCCGGCTAGAAGTCAAGTGTCTACACCAGCCTAAGTGATGTTTGTCCAACAATCAATCCACCCTACCCCCAGTGGAGTTTGGACCTTCTCGAGCCAAAGGAGCCTACTAGGGATTGCTCTGTGGTAGCTGATTTTACAGGGAAAGTAACCAGCTAGCAGAGTGATGAATGGTAGCATAAAACTCTAAGACAGAATTATGATAGAGGATAATAGAATCTTCCTGGGGATTTAGTGGCATTGAATAAAGAATACGTGTCATGAAAATATGATGGCATTTTTGATGGTGTGGGGATAGAATTGGCAAATAAAAAGGGTGTAAGTCAGAGGTACAAATCAGATCTCACAATCCAGGAAGAGCTGGCAATAAAAGCACTGTCAGTCGAGGGGATAATAGTTATAGACAGATGATTCAAGCAGTATCTATGTCATGCCAAGAGTCCTAGACTGCTGTTCTACTGGAGGCAACCAATCACCATTCTTATTCTACAGAAAATTTGCATACTATAGTTTCATCCATACAGAAACGCAACCAGCACACACAATAACCACAAACATGTCCAGCTGCTCACCGTAGCACACCCCTATCAGTCGTCACCCACACAAATCTGCACAAGTCTTCTAGCACAACACAACCTGCACGCATATCAACACAACCAACACTCACATAGTGGCACAAGTGGCATAGGTGTGGGTCACCATGAGGGGAAAATAAGTGGAATTGCTATCTATTTCACAATCTCCCACCAGGAAAAGTTGATAGGAGGGCTTGGTCAGAATCACACACTTAGCGGGAGCATAGAAGGTATGATCACGGGAAGGAAGGAGGAGAAGGGAAGGAGCATTACCCAAATATAGAGAGAAATGTTTGCACCCAGCCTGAAGTGTGAAAGTAGAAAGAATTATACTGTAAGAGAAAGATGAATTGTGCTATAATAATTGAATAAGTTGAAGGAATACTGTTTGTCTCTGAACAGGAAGAAGAAAAGTATGTTAATGTTGTTTGTAGGTATGCAGATCAGAGTGCTAGCCAGGTGGGCCTGAGTTAATAGGAAAAGGAACATTAGGTATGAGGCAGAAAGCAATTGAGATAACCAGGGAGATATGGACAGGAGATTGCAGTGTGCTTGATGTGGAAATGAAGATACTTGACTAGCCTCGCACTAATCATGTGAAGTTTTGCCCCTCTTTTAATCCTGTTAACTTGGCTTTCTTTTGGCTGTATTAATCAAGGAGTTTGAACCTTGTAGGGTATTCACATTTTTCTGGGTGAATTAGCAGAGCAACTTTGCTAATAAACAGAGCGGTCTGACAAATCTGAGTGAGTCCTGTCTGACTTTGACAAAAGCCAACTGAGAAGAGGAATAAGCAATGAGACAGGGATGAGACTCACTGAGTCCTCAGCGTTGCAAGATTTCACAGTTTTTCAATGAGCCCGATCACGTGGAGAGAGTTACCACTGAAAGGCCAAGGCTGTGTGATATGGAACCTGTGGATATCCCATGGTAGCCACGTGACAGCCACTTGCCGACCCTGAGGATGGAGTTCCCAGTAAACTCTGTGCCATCTCTATTGGGCCTCACAGGGCAGGAGTGAGGCTAAACACTTAGGCTATGTCTACACTGCAGGATTCTTGTGCAAAAACTGTTTTACACAAGAGTTCTTGTGCAAAAGCTCTTCCACAAGAGAGCGTCTACACTGCCATGTGCTTTTGCGCAAGAGCGTTCACGGCAGTGTGGATGCTCTCTTGCGCAAGAAAGCTCTGATGGCCATTTTAGCCATAGGGCTTTCTCGTGCAAGAAACCTCTGTTGCCTGTCTACACTGCCTTCTTGTGGAAGAGCTCTTGTGCAAGAGGGCTTATTCCTCATGGGGAGAGGAATAACTCTTGCGCAAAAAGCCCTGTTTTCCAGTGCTTTACTGTACATTTATTTGGGCAAGAACGCACATGCAGTGCAGATGCTCTGCAAGTTTTCTTGCACAGTTGTTCTTGCACGAAAAGCCTGCAGTAGACATAGCCTAACCTATCAGTGGGAGTATGTAGCACACATATGAGTGGGGGTTATGCCCCTACAAAATCTGTGGCTGGAAAGGGCTTTCCAGCAGAGCCCAGTGAATAATCGGGTTTTGGGGGGCAGGAGGCGGGTTTCTGAACCTATACCAAAATAATTGGGAAACAGGGAAAAATTTTAGTTGAACCACAATAAAAATAAATTTCAACATTTTTGCCAAACCACCGAATCAGGAAAACAAACCATTGAAGATACATCTACACTGCACACTTATTTCAGAATAAGCTATTCCTGAAAAAATATCCCAAAATAGCTCATTTAGAAATAGCGTGTCTATACTACAGGGAAGCCTCGAAATTAGTCCAAGATAGACTCCCCTAATATGGACATGCTACCTCAGTTTAGAGCCCCAGGAAGTACTAGGGAGTAATTACTCTGAATGGCCATGGGAAGGAGCTATTTTGAGAGAGCGTCTACATTACAGATATTTCAAAATAGCTGTTTCAGAAGAGGGGTTATTCCTCATGGAATGAGGTTCACAGAAGTTGGAATAGGCCATCCGTTATTTCAAAATAATGGAATTGCTGCAGACATCCAAAATAATGTCTGTTATTCCGAAATAACGCTGCTATGTAGACGCACCCTGAGAGTTGAATGGAAGGTTTCATACAACACATGTTGTTTCCTCTTTGAGCTCTTATTTTGAAGAGATGTCTTAATTTTTAAAACAGGAAACCAGTTGTGTTTTAAATGAAAAGGTGTGGTGAATCACAAAGTTAGATTTTAAAAATGCCAGATTGAAACTTCCCATTTTTATTCAGAAGCTTTTAGGGGCCTTTCCTCCTCTGATTTGGAGAATTCAGCACAAATTCACCATATGTTTCAGTTGATCGGGAGCTGCATTTTTCACCAGGGAACATTTTACCTAGCTCTCCTTTCCAGGAGCAGAAAAGCTGTCTCTGTATGGGTCAAAGGCTGAAGGAAGTGTCTGGAAGGAAAAATGGGCCAGATACAGACCGTGGTTGGATGACACCCCAGGCTTCTGGGACGGGACTGATACACTAAGTATCTACAGCTCCCTGTGCAGGGATGGGGGTGAGGAAGCAGAGCAATTCTGATGTTGAAAGCCCCTTGCTTGCAGCAAGCGGCCGGCAGCCCTGTAGGAGGTTGGGACACTTCCTGGAAAGCGTGTCCTGGCTGTGATGTAACTAGGAGGTTCGGATCAGTCTGGCAGAGGAGTGACACGGAGCTGGTGAGTAGCACTCACACTGAGAACCCAGGGCCCACACCTGTGCTGGGATAGCACAACACAGGTGAACGCCGGGAGGGAAATGCTGGTCCCAGGTCCCCCAAGGTGGGGGAGGGGGCAATGGGGAGGGCCGTGGATGGGAGGAGGGGGTTGGGATTGGATCACTGAAGGAAGAGGTGGCTGGAGGTGACAGGCCTTCTGGGACAGGACAGGATCTCTGCCCTTCATTCCCTCTGGCCAGAGGAGTCTCCCACCCTGGGAACCTGAAATCTGTGTCTTTAACATGGCCTCTGCTCCTTTCAACTTGCCTCTTAGCTGAACACTCGGCCTCTTCCCCCTCCCTTGGGGCTTGCCCCACAGGGACCAGGCAGATCCTCCCAGGAGTGACTCTTGGGAGGGGCTGACCAAGCTGAGGACAGAGAGATTGAGAGAGAAAGAGAGAAAACAGATTAATTTAAGGGGGAAAATACAGAGGGACAGAGAGGGTAGGAGAGTGAGAGAGAAGAGGCGAGGGAGGCAGACTCTTAATGGGGTCAGGACATGGAACTCTGTTAGCGGCCGGTAGGGGTGCTGCTGTCAGAAAACGGGTTGAACGGAGGCGGTATAAGATCTCCACTTGCGTTCGGGTTGCTCGCTGGGTTGGCTACAGCCCATTTTCATGTATTCCTAGATTTACAGGGACTGTTAGGTCTTCTGATCTGACCCCCTCTGTGGCACAGGCCAGAGAACGTCACTCGGTTACACCTGTGTGGAGCTCAGTAACTTGTGTTTGGCTGAAGCCTCTTCTGGAACAGCCTTCAGGTCGGATTTGAAGCCAACAAGAGATGGAGAACCCACCATTTCCCTTGGTCACTTGTTCCAAGGGTTCTTTAACCTCACATTTAAAAATGTGTGCTTTGCGTCTACTTTGAATGTGCCCATCTTCAGCGTGCAGGCATTGGGTCTTTTTCTCTTTCTCCGTTGGGTTAAAGAGCCCATTGGTGTCTCATCATTTATATCCTGTAAGGGCTATTGTCAACTGGCTCTTCTGACATAAGACAGGACACTGGAGACTTTCAAAGTAACAGTGAACGCTTCCCTGAACTACCAGCTGAGCACTGTGTAGATCAGTATTGCTAGCCAGCCTCCAAGCACAAGCCCTGATAATGGTTCCCCCCCCCCCCCTACAACAATCGGCTTCACTCCAAAGTTCCTACTATCATTATATCTGCCCTTGAAAAAAACCCCATTCCCTTTAACTTGAACAGAGTACACATAGTACCTACAATTCTAGTTAGCACCCAATCTGAACCCTTAAAGAAGGGGTGGAGAACCTAAGGCCTGGGGGCCCAATGCAGCCCCTGGCTTGCTTGGATCTAGCCCCTTGGTCTCAGAACTCTCCCACCCCAGCACTCGGGAGTCTGCGCTGGTGCTCCAGCCCTTCCACCATTCCATTGCGGGGCTGGAGCACACAAACACTATTGGTCTAGGCCCCTCTGGGTTCTGGTGTGCAAGGGGAATGTGGGGAGCGTCTTTCTCCGTCTCAATCAGGGGCCACATCAGTGAAGGTTTTTTTTTCCTTCTCATTCGCGTGCAGCCCCCGATTGATTTTTCTGTGAGTCAGCAGTCCTCAACTCAAAAACGGTTCCCCCCCCTGCCTGAAAGAGTCTAGAACAGTTAGCCTCTGTAGCCTACTGCAGGGTACATCTACACTGCAATAAATGGAGCCCTGCAAACCCGTGGATATCCACTTGCTATCTGCGGAGGTAGATGTGAATAGCTGCAGCTCGCTTTTACAGCTAGTCTGCAAAATTCTGTATCCGTCCAGGGCTGTAACCATAAAAGACCCACAGCTGGCCCATGTCAGCTGACAGGCTTCCGGGGCTTGGGCTGCAGGGCTATAAAATTGCAGTGTAAACCATGGGTGGGGGGGTTCCGTCACAGTTCTTATTTCCCTTTTTATAGATGGGCCCTACATTTGCCCTTTTCCAGTCTTCTGGAATCTCTCCTGTCTGAGGCCATGCAACCCTATGAGAGGGGTGGGGGTCAGAGCTTGGGCTAGCCGGCGCCTCAATGTCTATGCTGCAATTTTATAGCCCTACAACATGAATCCTGCAAGCCTGAGTCTGCTGATCTGGGCTCGGTGACTCCTTGCTCTGAATTTTTATTGCAGTGTGGACATACCCTGGATCTAGCCGGTTTCCTTGCCACTCTGCCGTTCGCGGTAGTCACAGGAGTATCCGTGTCCCATTTTTCCTCTTCTATATTCAGACTGACCACTTGAGACTCGGTAGCCTGCATTGTCGGCATGTCTGAGCTGGATGTTGACACAGATTCTGTTTGCTCCATATGTTCATTCTCCTCCTGCGCAATTCTTTCAATGTCCATCAAATCTTTTCTGCATCCTCAGTAGACAGCTTCTTCCTCTGTGTCAACAAGATAAGATCTTGGAGCAGTGCATTGGTCAATTGCCTTGGCAGGTTTCTGGGCCCTTTCCCACAAATACAAACCATCGCTTCCTTTTTCCAGTGAGGATAATGGCTTTGCACTTTTGTCAAAATATAAGTCTCCTCTGATTGTCTCTCTAGTGCGTGTGTCTCCTTGTACAGGTCGAACCTCTGTGGCCTGGGACTCTCTGGTCTGGTAACATCTGTGGTCCAGCAGGACCATGGATGTTGCTGGACCAGAGAGCCCCAGTGTCAGAGGTTGCCAGTGGCTGGCCAGAATCTGTGGGGCTGCTGGAGCCCACAGGGCCAGTGGGGCATCAAAGCAGGAGGAGTCCAGCAGGGCAGCAAAGTTGGTGGGGCTGCTGGAGCCCAGCTGCTGGGAAGAGGAGCCCAGGTGGGAGCCTGGCACCCGCCCCCCACCTCCCTTGGTCTGGCAAACTCCCTTGTCCAGGACCGGTCAGGTCCCGAAGGTGCCGGACCAGGGAGGTCCATCCTGTACAACCTTGAGCTACTGTAACTTGGATGAAGTTGGCAATCTGGTCCTTAGATCCCTTTCCAAAAGGAGTAGAGCCGATGATCTGCAATCCTCCTTATTCCCTAGAGGTGTTAGTCCAACAGGCTAAGCTAGGGATCTGTTATCCTTGCTAGATTTTTTTTAAGATCCCTTTGTACGGTTTGAACTGCTCTCTGAGCCAGTCCATTCGATTGAGGGAACATCGGCCTTGATGTGTTATGAATGAAGTCCCAGCACTTTGTAAAACTTTTGTAAAGTCTCTGGAGCAAACTTGGGGTGCATTGTCACTAATGAGTTCTTCGGGGATGCCAGGCCTTGCAAACATAGACATGCAGCATCAGATGCACTTGTGGTCCTGAGGCAAGCAGCCTTCTGAGTATTTGAAATAACAATCAGCAAATAGGCCTGCCAAGCTAAGTTCCCTGTAAGCTGCATGACTGTGCAGCTGCTTAGTTAGCACCACGCAGACACCCAAGACACCCATGCAAGGTGGGAAGAAGGTCCAGTCAAGTACTAGCCTCCAGCCTGGTGGCCAGGGGAGGGGATCTTGGGAGAGAGGTTGCCATCATCCAAGTGGAAAAAAACCCACCCTTTCTTCTTGAACCCAGCAAGAAATCAGTTGGGAACTTCTTCCAGAGACTTGAGAACTTCTTCCATGCTCTTTTACCACAAGAGAGCTTAAAAAAGCCAAACAAACTATAATCTCTAATAGCTGACCTCTCAGTCTTAGGCGTGCATACACAGACCTCTCTTTCAAAACACAATAATCAGATCATGCTCTTAAAAAAGGTGATTTTATTGACAAAACAAGAAGATATACTTGGTAAAGCATACTGGGGTGCTAAGTATTAAAGAGCAACTGAGAAAAAACAGATTAAAGTGCAGAGAATTTCTTCCCTGGAATTCGGCTTTAAAGTTACAGTGGGGGGAGGGAGAGCACATGGACCAAGCTCAGACGAGTTTAACCTAACAACAACAAAAAAGAAAATAACCTGAAATAACCTGATTGCGTCTAATTAAACATTCCCTGTCTACTCATATATCCATACGTCCAAGGTCCCATCCAATTCTAGGCCTGATATTCTTTCTAGGCATGGTATTCCTGCCTGGTTAAATTCATCTTGTTCCCCCAGCTCCTGGTTTAAAACTCCCACAAAGAAAAGCAGCAAGCAGATTTCCTTTCCAATGAAACCTCAGCACTTTCTTCCCATTGGTTCTCCTGGCTCCCTGCCAACATTTCCTAGCTATCTGAGTTTAACCCTTTAGTTACTGAATGCTGGGATGTTTAGAAAAGGACAGCATGCCTCCCATCTATCACACACCATCACTGGGTTTACAGTACAAATGTTTACTGTCACCTTATCACCTGGGGTCCAGATGTTAGCAGTGAAATTAACACCTGCAGCATCCTATAAGCATTTCATAGAGTCTAAACATGACCCACATGCTTATGATCTTAGCATCTATTTTAACACCACTAGCACTCAAGTGAGCCAGACTGGTTTCCAGGTATGCATTGAGCAGTGCACATAAACTGGCACCTAGTTTGACAGCATCCCCGTGCCAAGTTCCTGCTGAGGTCTGTTCGGGACCTCCTGGTGTAGCATTTGTTCCTTTTGAGTTTTGTTCTCGAAGGTCTGGTATGTTTTGCAAGCATTTACTGTGTATTCAGTTTGATTACAGTTAGCATCTTGTGTGCTCCTTTTACGTAGCTCTGCTCACAGATGATTCTTATTAATAATAGCCAACGCGTCTTTTCTGAGACTTTGGTACTATGATTCAGTCATTTTAAAAAACAAGTCCATTTTATATGACCAATGAGTACAGATATCCTCTGGCAGTACCAGTCTATTATCTGGCTCTCCTTGACAAATAGCTTGCAGAACATCCATGTGCCGTAGCTGCTTGAAGTTCCTTCAATTTCCATTCAGAAACCAGCACATAAAACATCATCTGATGTAATGCAACATCAGTTTCCTTTGCCCTTATTCCCCTTCATCATGCAACATGTATACTCTGGAGTCTGGATAAAGCATCAGCAACTACTAATTCTTTCCCCAGTCTGTATCCAATTTCTGTGTGCTATTTCTGGAGCATTAGCAACCATCTTTGAATCCTTGGTGGAGTACTACGCAAAGGTTTTCTGAAAATAGCCTCAAGATGCTTGCGGTCAGTTTCCACAGCTACTTATTTTCCCCATAGATAAACTGATGAAATCGAGTACAGCCAAATTCTATTGCCAACATTTTTCTTCTTCTGTGTGGGCACAGATCAGTTGTGTAGTTCTAAGCTTTAGAAGCACCATATAGCCCCTAATCTGGTGGAATTCGTATCCACTGACTTAGTAACTGGGTCTTGGACATTAAAATAGATCAGCCCAGAGGCCTTTGTAAGTGATTTTTTTCAAGCGTTCATGTGCCATCATATGCACTGGCATCAGGTGAACTCGACATCTTTTCCCAGCAGAGGTCTTCAAGAAGTTGCTACTCTTAGTTGACATGTTCAGGATAGAGTTCCCAAGATAAGTAACCATTCGGAGAAATCTTTGCGATTCCGCCTCGCAAGTTCAGTGACTGCAGCTATGATTTGAGTTGTCAGGCTTTTGACCTTTTGTCAAGGCATGCCCGAAATGTTTGCTCTCTGTCAGAGCCCATTTACACTGGCTCTTGTTCAGTCACAGATTCCTTTCAGGACACCTGCCTACAACTCCCCTGAGCCTGTCATCACATTCTTGCCCTGCATTTCCTCCCATCAATATGTTATTGATTGCACATTCAGCACCTTCCAGGCCTCCAGAGGCCTGATGGATCACTCTTTGCTCCACTTCAAGGGCTGAACAGATGCCAAAAGCAAGGCTAGCGAGCCTGTGCCTGCCAAATGGTGTGTTAAACAAACAGAATCTAAATCTTTTGTCATCCAGGTGTATTTGCCTATATCTGCCATGAGCCTCCAAGACAGCAAAACCTGCCCTTTTCGCTAACTTGCCTGTGATTTCTTCTACTGTAGGCAATTGACATTGTTCCCTTTGTAGCACTTTATTCATCTCCCTTGGATCTAAATATGTTTTAATTTCATCTCAACTTGGCTTGACTTCAGTTACGATAGAATTGCCCCATTAGTAAGTGTGATGTGTCTAGTCACAGAGATCTCTTTGTGACAATCACTTGTGCTGAAAAAACACTGAGCCAACTTTCCTCCTTTCCTGGGTGCCCTCTTTACTCTGTCTTGTGGAGCCAGGCCCTCTGGCCTCCTCCAGCACTGACAGAGAGGTGGGATCACAGCCCTCAGCAGAGTAATACAGACACTGAGATCAGATCAGCTCTGGAAAGACTCAGCTAAAGAGAATCTCCTCAGCACCCAGGTTGCATAGCTCCAATGGGACCAGAACCCCAGATAAATCCATCTTGCTCCATATAAAGTCACATACAGAGCAAGCTCATACTCCCTGCCTCTTTCTTATGTGTAGAGAGAGATGCACAGCTGCTTCCCCCCTACTTCCCCCGCGGGAACAATTGTTCGCGCTGGGTTTATTAATAAACAAAAGGGATTTTATGAAGTGTTAAAGGTAGGATTTAAGTGGTTTTAAGTAACACCACACAGAGCAAAGTAAGTTACTAAGCAAAATAAAATAAAGCATGCCAGCTAAGCCTAATTCACTAAGAAACTTGTTACCTTACCCTAACAATAGTTCTAGTCATCTTCTTTCACAGTCTGGAAAGCCTCCAGTCTGGTCCCAACCCTTCTTAATGTTCAATGCCAGTTGTTTCCAGTAGGTTTCTTAGGCTATGTCTACACAGCAGCGTTATTTCGGGATAACTTAGTCTGCATCTACATTACAAGCAGTAATTTTGACATAATGCCAAAATAATGTCGAGCTGAAGGACTTCTTACTCCAGCTCCTGTAACCCTCACTGTACGAGGAGTAAGGGAAGTCAGCAGAAGAGTGCTCTTTCTCGGACTTCCTGCTGTGTAGACAGTGCCAAAAGCCGAATTAAGCTATTTCGACTTACGCTACACATTTGACATAGCTCAAGTTGCGTAGCTTATTTCAGTCTTAGCCCTGCTGTGTAAATGTGCCTTTAGAGAGTAAACTGGGATGTTCTCAGGAATGGCAGCCCCGCCTCTGGGGGCTTCCCCCTTAAATAGGTTGTCCACAAGGCCTCCCCACTCCCTTTGTGTGAAAAACTACTAGATTGATGATGGTCTCTCATATCAGGTGACCTGAACACATGTTTTTGTGGGTATGCTGAGCCCTTCCTTTTGGGCTGCCCCACAGGAAAAATAAATCCATTTCTGCTAGACAATTCACTGTGAGTTAAGTTTTTCCAGTTACAGACTAACTCAGCTACCCCTGAAGCTTTTAACCCCATTTACAGATAATTGTCCTTATCAACAAGCCATCAACCTTCTGAAACACCCTTATGACCCTCACTTAGCATGTCTACATCAGTAGCACAGGTTAATACTTCATATTTCAACTTTCAAATACTGGAATGCTCCCTGCACACCGATGGAATAGACACACTCAGCAGATTCTGACTTTTCCAATGATACCTAACAAGAAGTATTTCTCATTAAGCATTTTCCAGTTATGTTATATTCATAAGCATATTTCCATTAAGAACAGGGAGTGCTACATCACAGGAGGTCCTTGTACTTTTGCTATTATTTCCAACTATTCCATGCAGTTCAAGTCTTTCTCTGCTTTGTCCCTCCGGGTCACCGGACCTTTATGAGGTGAATGAATTACTGCTGGTACTTATGAGATCATCTTTATGTTGTGCATACCTGGCAAGCACTCTAGGCCTTTAGATTCATCCTTGTATTCTTCAAATACATTCCCGTTACCGTTTGGTTCTTCCTTTACCATAGTGACTCTTTGTACTGAGTTTAAACTCGTCACAGCCTGGAAGCCCAGTACAGCATGTGAGTCAAATTCCACCACCTGAAACTCCAGCAATTCACTGCCCCACTAAATATGTTATCAGCTGGATACTTGAGCTGGATACTTGAGCTGCGAAGTGATCGGGCCCCGGGGTGACTGGTGAAGGGAGACATGGGATGCCACTGGTCCTATGACTCTTCCTCAGCCCTGGGAAGTGCCGGGACAAACATCTTCCACCTCAAGCCCCAACTCTCCTCACCCTTGCTCTGCCCCCTCCCTTGCTCTTGTTCCAAGCTCTTCCTGCCTCTTCCTTGTGTTGCTCCCACTCCTCCTCTTCTCCCAACAGATGTGGCCTAGGGGATTAGTGGGCCGCAGCAGGGTTCTGTCCACCCCCTCTCTCCGCCCCACATTCACAAGCAGCAGTGGGAAGTAGAGCAACGTAACCCTGGCTCCCGCTGCTCCCCCAGATACATCACTCCACTTCCTGATGGTGAATGCTGAGACAGTCCTGTCCCCCCTCCCCCCCCCAAGAGAGCATAGCAAGCTAGGGACCCCTTGCTCTGCTTTTCTGCCGGTGAGTTGCGGGGGATGGATCCCTGCTGTGGGCAGTGCCGGCTGCTGGCCAACTGCTTGTCCCTCCCAGCCATGGTGGCCGGAGTGCATGTGTCCCACCTATGTGTCACCCCTGATTGGGCCCTTAAAGTGGGGTATAACTTGATGGACATCATCACCTGTGTCCTGCTGTGGTCAGATGTCTGGCTGCATGTGTTGTTCTGCGCACTGTACTGACTCCAGCCAGACAGCAGGCTCCAATCAGACTATCCAATAAACCCACAGATGGGGTTTGTAGCAAATGAGCTTGGTCGGGTTTATTGCCGACAAGGCATGGCGCCATGGCTCATCCGTTACAAGTACACTAACCCATGTATGCCCATGACAAGGCACCAGGCGCCCCTCGGCCAGACAAACACACCCCGGTGAGACTCCACTTTATACATCAATACAAACAAGTTGAACACGGCCCCTCTAATGTAGCTAGCTGATGCAGCCAGTTACCACCCATCACCTTGTACATTTCTATCCATTATGCTGCCATCTCAGCCTTATCCCTAGGATGGGCCAGCCCTAGACCTGGAACTAGGGTTTTTGGGGTGCTGCTAAAGTAGTTTCCATTATGCACAGGGTTTCCAATGAATGGCTCTCAGTATCCCTGCTATAAAAATTGTT
Organism: Pelodiscus sinensis; assembly: GCF_052426305.1. Taxonomy (NCBI): domain Eukaryota; kingdom Metazoa; phylum Chordata; order Testudines; family Trionychidae; genus Pelodiscus; species Pelodiscus sinensis. The sequence goes on along the minus strand of NC_143056.1, from coordinate 126,979,110 downwards.
TCAGCTCCCCTGGGGTCAGCATGTTCCTATTCTCTTTAGGGAATGTGTTTGTGTGAATCTCCCGGTGACTCGCACATCTGCAATATCAGCCCTGTTCTGTCCAGCTTCTGTGAGCAGGGCCTGTCTCTAGCTGGCAACCTGATTTTACTTGGCATCAGCAAAACTCTGAGCATCCTTTTTACCCAGGCCTCAGACCAAGCCTCTACTATAAGGGCTTATGTTCCAGGCCCTCTTCCTACTACACATGCTGTCAATTTTAAAACATAATGTTCATTGAGCAAATCCATGTTCCACCTGTCGTACCCAACGGCAGATCTTGTGAATGCTCAGCTGGCCCTGTGTGGACAAATGTCTGTTCCTTGTCAGAATAGTAGATTTTGGCAAAAGGATTGTGTTTGTCCCTTAAGAAGATAAGAACGGCCATACTGAGTCAGACCAAAGGCCCATCTAGCCCAGTATCCCGTCTGCCGACAGTGGCCAATGCCAGGTGCCCCAGAGGGAGTGAACAGAGCAGGGAATCACCATGTTTAAGAAGGATGAATTCAAACTGGAACAGGTACAAAGAAGGGCCACTAGGATGATCCGAGGAATGGAAAACTTGTCTTATGAAAGGAGACTCAAGGAGCTTGGCTTGTTTACTTTAACCAAAAGAAGGCTGAGGGGGGACATGATTGCACTTTTTAAATATATTAAAGGGATAAATACCAGGGAGGGAGAGGAATTATTTAAGTTTAATACCAATGTGGACACAAGAACAAATGGATATAAGCTGGCTAGTAGGAAGTTTAGACTTGAGATTAGATGAAGGTTTCTAACCATTAGAGAAGTGAGGTTCTGGAACGGCCTTCCAAGGGAAGTAGTGGGGGCAAAAGATCTATCTGGTTTCAAGATTAAACTAGATGGGTTTATGAAGGGGATGGTTTGATGAGATAACATGATCTTGGTAACTAATTGACCATTCATTATCAGTGGGAAATAGGTCAATGGAGGGATGATAGGAGTTACTATAGAGAACTTTCTGGGTGTCTGGCTGATGAGTCTTGCCCACATGCTCAGGGTTCAGCTGATCGCCATATTTGGGGTCGGGAAGGAATTTTCCTCCAGGGTAGATTGGCAGAGGCCCTGGAGGTTTTTCGCCTTCCTTTGTAGCATGGGGTACAGATCACAGCTAGAGGATTCTCTGCATCTTGGGGTCTTCAAAGTATTTGAAGGCTCCAATATCTGAGATATAGGTGAGAGGATTATTCTAGGAGGGGTGGGTGAGATTTTGTGGCCTGCACTGTGCAGGAGGTCAGACTAGATGATCATAATGGTCCCTTCTGACCTTAAAGTCTATGAGTCTATGAGTCTATGTGATCCCTCCCCTGTCACCCATTTCCAGCCTCTGACAAACAGAAGCTAGGCACACCATTCCTGCTCATCCTGGCTAATAAGTATTGATGGACCTCCTCCATGGATGTATCTAGTTCTTTTTTGAACCCTGTTAAAGTCCTGGCTTTCACAACATCCTCTGGCAAGGAGTTCCACAGGTTGACTGTGCAATGGGTGACGAAAAACTTCCTTTTGTTTGTTTTAAGCCTGCTGCCTGTTAAGTTCATTGGGTGACCCCAAGTTTTTGTGTAATGGGAACAAATAAACAACTTTTCCTTATTCATTTTTTCCACCCCAGACATCTCTGGCATTCCTGCCCTTATATTAGACATCATGGCATCACTATAGCTGCATTTAGAAGAACCCTTTGTTCCCTCTGACGGCTTTTTTTCCATGGCTTACAATGGCAAGTCTAGGCACTTACTAAAATTGGACTTACGCTACGATGTTTGCACAGGTTTTTCCAGTTCACCCAGCCCATTCAATTGCTCTGCAGCCATTTAATCGGCACTGTGGACGTCCACAGCACATTCAAGGGTCCAACAATCTCACTGGCACAGAGTTTGCCATCTACCCCATGCCATAGAGGCTCTAATGAGCAAGTCACTCCATTTTCTGCATTGGGAGGCTTTTCCTGCCAGTTTTACATCAGTCACATGTTGGCCTATGTAAATGTGGTTTACCAGAGCCTGAGGGTTCTTTATGCAGCCTGTGAGACATTTGGTGTCCCGTTGCCCATGCACCGGGTTGCCAAATTCTACTGGTTTTCACCCACGTCGTTTTTTTCTCTACCAGTGTGACTAAAGTGACATGCGCCTAAAGCAAGGGGCATGTGAAGTGAAAGCCGCAACACTGTGAAAGCCGCACACTCCCTCTGCAACCCCTCAAAGCGCTGCTACAGTTCAATCCATGCTCCCTGCAAATTGTACGTACGCTGGCACAGTGAGCAAAACTACCCTAGCCCGGGAGACAGTCTTGGTTACGACAGTCTTGCAGCCCACTGAGATCCACTCATGCAGCCCCCTCACTAGCCTAGCTTGCCCACCACTGGTCTATGTATTTTCTCCACCTGTCTGACTTCTAGCAAAAGCTGTGTGCCTATCACACAGGCTATTCCTGGGGAGTGGACAGTAGGCCTTAAACTTACCCTTTAAGACAGGGACATTTTTTTATTTGCTGAATCATCACATAGAAAAGCATTGAATGCTTTTCTCATTTCTTCACCTGCCACATTAAGAATTAATGCTCTTGGCAGCCACTCATTTTGTCTGTCCAGGGCCCTGGTCGTGCTGTACAGCTCACATCTTTGCTTCTGCTTTCTCCAATTTTCTGCTGCATTTCCTTCAAACGTTACATTTCCTGGAGGCTTTCCTGGGCCCATTGTTTTCCAGATTCATTCTCCAGTCTTACATTTTGTTTTTCTTCTGACACCATGTGATAGCTGTTGCCACTTGCTATTAGAACATCAGAAAAAATACCGGGGACTTTTTAGGGAACAGGAAACATTTTCCCCAGCTTGTGGCTGAGAAATGTACAGATAACATTGCTGGCATGGCTCCAAGTACAAGCAAAGTGCTTCTTCTGCGAAGGTCCCTACATAAGGATCCTGGAAAAACTCTGCCTCATCCAGGGAATGCATCCGCTTTTTCTGAATAGTTTTTGGAAAAGTGGGCATGTTCTTTCGGAAGCCATGTATCCCTCATTTTATGAGGAATAAGGGCTCTTCCAAAAGAGGAGGGTTTTTTCCCACATTTGGCCCTGTGCAGACAAGCCAAATGTTGGAAAAGCCACTTCCAAGAAAAAAAAGGGGAAAAGGTACACACATTTTTCCAGAAGAAGATCAGAGTGTAGACATAGCCCTAGGTTGCTGAGTTGCTATTAGCAAGTCAGGGTCTTTGTACCATACATGTACTGGCTGCAGAGCCCTTCTCCCAGATAGATACACACCAGATGTGTTCTCTATAGGATCTTTTCATGAACTTCCAGGAGGAAAGTAACCATGGTCCCTGTGCCTTGGTCTACTCTAGGGCTACGTCTACACTGGCATGATTTTCCGGAAATGCTTAAAATGGAAAAGTTTTCTGTTATAAGCATTTTCGGAAAGAGCGCGTCTACACTGGCAGGATGCTTTTCCGGAAAAGCACTTTTTGCGGAAAAGCGTCCGTGCCAATGTAGACGCGCTTTTCCGCAAAAAAGCCCCAATCGTCATTTTCGCGATCGGGGCTTTTTTGTGGAAAAGAAATCTGGGCTGTCCACACTGGCCCTTTTCCGGAACAGTTTTCCGGAAAAGGACTTTTGCCCGAATGGGAGCAGCATAGTTTTTCCGGAAAAGCACTGATGATTTTACATTAGATTGTCAGTGCTTTTCCGGAAATTCAAGAGGCTTTTCCGGAAATTCAAGAGGAGGGTTTTTTCCCACATTTGGCCCTGTGCAGACAAGCCAAGTGTAGACAGCTGGCAAGTTATTCCGGAAAAGCAGCTGATTTTCCGGAATAAGTGGCCAGTGTAGACACAGCCTAGGGGTTTATTTCCCAATAGCCTCCCTTATTTCGAAATAATAAACAGCGCATCCACACTACTAAGCCCATTATTTCAAAATAACAAGCTGGTTAATTTGAAATCTGTACTCCTGCTTTTCTTGAGGAATAACGCTAATTTCCAAATAGTTGTTTCAAAACAGCTTTCAGGTGGATGCTCCAGTGCCGCTATTTCAAAATAGCTACTCCCTAAAGTAATTCAGACGAATTACTCCCCAGTGCTTCCTGGGGCTCTAAGTTGAGGTAGCACGTCCACATTAACGGAGCCTGCCTCAGACTAATTTTGAGGCTTCCCCATAGTGAGGACACACTATTTTGATTTTGTTATTTCAGGAGTTATTAAATCGATTTTAGTTATTTTGAAATAGTTTCTTAGTGTTAGACATGCCCTGTGGGAGCAGTGGAGGCCACTCAGTTAGGGTGAACTGAAAACAGAATGAGGCAGACACATCCCAAAAGCTGGTGGGTATTCCGATATTTAGATGTATCAAGCCAGCACAGAACCGTTTCGGTATTACCTCACTGGCTACTCAGAATTCCAAACAACACATTTCCCTTAAAGTGCCCAGACTCAGATCTCCATCCAGGTATTCAGGTCAAATATGTTGATGACCATTGAAAATCATATTTCACCATACAAAAGAAAAAGTTCTGATCCCAAAGGACCAGCCATGCACCCAAGTATAGCTTAGACCTTACCCAAATACATGCTTATAGCCAATTTTTACTATCTAAACTTAACATTTATTAAGAAAGAAAAGAGGGAGCGCATTGGTTAAAAGGTCAATATACACACAGACATGAGTTCCATTCTTGAGGTTCGGCTGTTGTTGAAAAGTCTCAGAGGAGTAACCGTGTTAGTCCGTAACTTTAAAAACAACAAGCAGTCCTGTGGCACCTTAGAGACAAACAAAAAAATACAGGATATAGTATCATGAGCTTTTGTGGGCAAAACCCACATCTTCAGATGAGATGATCTTGAGTGGACAAGCTCATGATACTATATATAGATATAGATATATTTGTTAGTCTCTAAGGCTATGTCTAGACTGCAAGCCTCTTTCGAAAGAGGCTCTTTCGAAAGATACTTTCGGAAGAGCCTCTTTTGAAAGAGAGCGTCTAGACTGCACGCGGAACTTTCGAAAGAGCAAGCCGCTTTTTCTAAAGAAAGCACCCAGTGAGTCTGGATGCTCTCTTTCGAAGAAGCCCTATTTACATTCAAGAACGCCTTCTTTCGAAAGAAGCACTTTCGAAAGAAAGCGTTCTTCCTCGTGAAATGAGGTTTACCGCCGTCGAAAGAAAAGCCGCGTTCTTTCGATTTAATTTCAAAAGAACGTGGCTGCAGTCTAGACGCAGGTGAAGTTTTTTCGGAAAAAGGCTACTTTTCCCGAAAAAAACCCTGAGTCTGGACACAGCCTAAGGTGTCACAGAACTACTTGTTTTTATAGAATTGTTGGGCTTTGTAGCTGCAGATGGATCTTTTCAGATCAATCCAAAGTTACTAACTCAATGTCCATTATAAGTGTATGTCCTGGGATCTCATCTTCTGTGGCTTACAGCTTTTCCCAGGAGCACCCAAGCAGGTAGGAGGGATACGGGATCTTTCGGAAAAGGCTTTATTTTCCAAAAGATCCGTGTCTAGACTGGTGCTTTTTTCCGGCAAAACTGAGCCGAAAAAAAGCGGCAGCCATTTTTATGCTAATGAAGCGGGGGAGATTTAAATCCCCGCTTCATTAGCAATTGCGATACGTCTAATTTGCATCCCTTTTACGAAAAAAGGATGCAATCTAGACGTAGCCATACAGTTTACCACAACCTTCAACAAGACACATGACCAATAATGCTACTGCAATCAAGTTTCATTGTAAATGTCAATATTCCCTTCTGATCATGAATAAAAGCTATCGTGGCAAACAAGGAGCGTTCACATCACAAGACCTGAGCAAACACCTTCCATTCTAATGCTCTAACAACACAAGTTTGCATTTCAAAGTTCCACTCTAACTTACTGTAACAGCCCAACAACTACTTACAAATCTTCCTAACCAGCCTTTAAAGGTCAACCCGGGGTCGCTCAGGCCACGTCTTCACTAAACAGAAGATCACCGCTGCCGTGATTGATTTTCCGGAGTTTGATTTAGTGAATCTAGTTAAGCCTCACTAAATTGAACTCAGAGGGCGCTCTGGTCGGCAGCCAGTACTCCTGCTTCTCTGAGGAGTAAGGGAAGCTGACGGGAGTGTTTGCTCCTGTGGGCCTCCTACTGTAGGGACGGTGGGGAAACTCGAAACATGATACATCGACCCCAGCAACATAATTAATGTAGCTAGAGTTCTGTTTCTTGATTAGACCTTCCCCTTTAGTGTAGACCTGGTCTCAGCCTATAAGATGGTTAACCCTTGCTGGCCATGTGCCACCTTTTAATCAGCTGTCTAATATTTTAATCATATAACTTCACAAGTGGCTTCTGTGAAACTCAGGCATATTCCATGTGGCTGTGCCTAGTAGCTGACTGGTATAATGCAATTTGCCATTTCAGAGTGCCCCCATGACCCAGTTCCTGTTGCACCCACAGAATCATCTTCCCTGCTCCTGAGCCCGTGAGGAGTTTGGTCTCTATCAAGACACCGGGATCTGCCATGTCAGAAGAGGGGCCCTTGCTGCAGCGGTTCCTCCAGGGGCAGCCCAGAGTCATGGGGGTGAGCAGAGAGCGGGAGGGAGGCCGAGGACTGGAGAGTCTCTCTCTCATGGGCCTGTGTGCACACAAAAAGCTGGTTCTCCACTTCACAGCTCATCCCCTTGTTGCTCCAGCCTCACCCCCTCTGCCAGCCTTACCCCTCTGCACAGTCCTTGGGCCCTTGTGTCAGGCAGGCCCTGGGCCTGTTAGCCTGTGCCTGGACACAGCGCCTGTCTCTGCTGCATGCTGAGGGTGGGTTTGTTTCCATCGGCAGGCCCTCTTGCTGCTGGTGGGGCTGCTGCAGATGGCCTTCGGTGTCCTCTTGTCCATCGCTCCCTGCACCTATCGGGATGAGCTGCACGTCCACTTCTACTCAGCAGTGCTGGTGAGTGACCGGCCCCTTTCCTGCGCCTCCGGTCCCAGCTCAGCCAGGGCCTCTCTGGCTCAGGGCTGCCCTTACATGTTATGGGGCCCCACGCAATGGAGGGCCCCTTCAGCTTCTGCTGGGGTCCAGGCGCTTCCCCTTCCCCCACTTGTGGGTCCTGCTGGGAGCCTGGCTGCCTGGTGCTTCCCCCCTCCAATCTTCCCCACGCAGCTCCTGTCCGAGGCCTGGGGTTTCCCCAACCCCCAGCTGCACAGTTCCTGCCGGGAACCAGATGCTTTCCCCAGTGTTCCCCCCCTCCCCCGTGTGTTTCCTGCCAGGGACTTGGGGCTTCCCCCCACCTGCACCCAGCTCCTGCCAGGGGCTAGGACTTCACTCCTGCCCCCCCACCCCTCCCATCCCGCACTGCTTTCCTCATCCCCACCTGCAGCTTCCCAGGGCTCGAGGGGTTCCCTGGGGCCAGAGTGGAGCTGCAGAGGGTGGGGGCTCCTCTATGCCCCCACCCCAGTTCGGCAGCAGGGGGCCCTCTGCTGGCCAATAGCAGCCTGTGGGGGCAGGGAGAAGCCCTGAAGCAGGCATGCATTTCACCTATGCCTAGGGATGGCCCAACCCCCAGTTCCTTGCTCTCCCACCCCCAGGTTCCCTTCCTAGCCCCAGCCCTGCTGATGTCCCCCAACCCCCACCTACAGCCTTCCTGCAGTCCCAGCCGTGGGTCTCCCTGCCACGCCCACCTAATACCCCTTAGTCCTAACCTGCAGCCCCCTCCCCACCGCAGCTCTGCCGCTGCCCCTTATTACTCTCTCTCCTTCTCTCGTCCCCTCCAGTTGCTCTTGGCCGGCGTCATCACGCTGGTGGCAGACACAGCCCACAGCTTGGCCCTGGTGAGTAACCTCTTGATAAAGCCCATTTCAGGGCTCGGTCACACCTCTCCTCATTCCACTCCCTGGTAAAGCGACACCCCTCACGGGGACTGGCCTTGCGCTGAGGATTTCTCTCAGTGAGCAAGGTGCAGGGGAAGAGGATGAAGGCACTGGGAGGAGACGGGCCTGGACCAGCGGTTGAGGTGAACCCCATGGGTGGCGGTGTTCTGAGGTGCCGCTGGGGTACTCAAGGCTCGGCTGCATGAAGGGGAGTTGGTGCCACAGGCAGACCTGGGGACAGAGCCAGGTAGGGGGCAGTCCTAGGGAAGAGAAGGGGTGATCCTGGCCCCGCCCAAAGGAGAGGCAAGGCAGAGCCAGTTGGGAGGGAAGGGTAAGTCAGGACAAGAAGGCTGAGCCCAGTAAGATGGATCCAGAGAGGGGCTGCTAGGGGGTGGTCATGGGGCAATTTGCCTCTGTACATGGGTAGGACTCTAGCAGGCAAGCCGGGGTTTCCGAGCTACAGCCGTTCCCAGCCCAGAAGAGTGGGCAGCCGTTCCTTCTCTTAGCCGCGACAACCAGCTCCCTTCCTCCCGCAGGTGAAAGCCTGCCTGGTCGTCTGCATCATCTGCACAGTGGTGGTGGGCATGATCAACCTGTTCTACCTGGTGGACTTGGTGTATGACCCCCGTAACCGGTACATCCAGTGCTCCTCCAGCAACAGGTTGCACTGCAGGCGGCTGTACCAACTCTCGGTGGGTGCCTGATGCCTCCTCCAAGGGCAGGAATGTGGCAGCCAGCTGGCTGAGATGGGAGCAGAGATGGGAGTTGGAGGAGGAGTTCTATCCCCTGAAGAACTCAGGCTCTTGCTTCATCTCTGTCCCCTCTGGAATTGTCCCCTGAGGTAGATGGGGGATTCATTAGTGTCTGAAATTCCTCTTCCTGTTGGAGGCTTCCTGAGGACAGGGGCTGTAGCCTTCACTGTCAGTTGGGTGGTTGGGCGGCTGCTCAGGATAAATTCAAATGCTGTCAAGCTGATGAGCAGAGTGCCCGCCGTTAGGCTGGTGTTTCTACTGGTGGTGCACATCCACACATGCCTCTGTGCACATAATCATATTTATTCCTCACGTGATGGAAAAAAATCTGTACGTGGATGGAAAAAATTAGAGGGAACATTGCCAGAGGCCTGTCAGTGATTCTCCATCTCCTCTGTTTCCCAGCACTATTGCACAGGCATGCGGGCCATCGTCCTGATCTTAACGTCCCTGGGGTTCTCCATTTCCATTTACCTGGCAGCCTTCGGGTGCAAAGCCGTGTGCCGCCAGAACTCTGCCGATGCTGTGGTAACTACCCTACTGCTACTGGGTGTGGGGCAGCGGGGGAGGGGGGGGATTACAGAGAGCTGGGTAGGAGGGGGAAGGGATGGAAGGAAAAAGGGATGGACGCCAGGGAGAGGCGCAGATGTGACAGGAGCATGGGAAACAGACCGACAGTGGCTGTGTAGCAAAGAAAGGCAGATGGGAGCAGATCGGGTGTCCATGCCTGGTGCATGGATAAGGGCGGGAGATACCCAGATAACGAACAGGCTAGGCTAGGAAGCAGCTACCCATAGCTGGAGGGAGATGGGGCTGGGCTACCCCTGCTGAACCCTCACTGCTCAGCCCATCCCTTTATGTTTCTCTTCAGCCTGCTGCTGCCCCACCCAATCCGCCCACTTCCCAAGAGGCTGCCCCGGAGCCGGAGCCTGTGGCCTCAGAGGGACCCGCGGTGTGAGTGTCCTCCGGCGGAGGGACCGACAGCCTCCCTCAGTGAGCCACTATGCTCTGCCCCTCAGCGAGAGGCCTTCCTGTTTCACCCTCTGCCTTCCCTCCATCCGCCCCATCATGGAAAAGCCCCCACTAATGGCCATGGGGTGGGGTGGCAGCTCACACGCCCCCTGCTGGGCTGCAGCAGCATCACGCCACCGCACAAGCTGTTCATGTCCCGGAGAGGATGGTCTGACAGGCCCTGCAGCCAGCCAACAGGAAGTGGGCTAGAGAGAGGCCGAGAGCCGGCGCTGGTGATGGGCTGCCTCAACCAAGCTCATCCATTATATGGAATAGTTATATGAAGGCCCGTCCCGGAAATCTCTGCTTCCTGGAACCATAGATTCTCAGGGCAGGTTGGACCTCCCTGGTCTGGCACCCTTGGGACCTGATTGGTCATTTTGGGCCCCCCTGCTGCCAGTCCCATCCCTTGCCCTGCCCCCACATCAGCATCCTGGCTCCCCGCACAGCCCATCTGAGCCGCACGGCGGCTCCCACCCCCTCCTGCAGCCCAGCTGAGCCGTGCGCTGAGCTTCCAGGCTCTTCCCCCCCCCCCCCCACAAGCCCAGTTGGGCTGTGTCCCCCCCTCCCCCCATTGCCCGGTTCTCCACCTCCCACAGCATGTGGACTCTCTGATCCTGGGATATCTGTGGTCCTTCCAGCCCAGGGATGTTGCCAGCCCAGAGAGCTCCAGTTGATAGAGGTACAACCTGTACCACTGAATTATCTTCTCTGCTCTTCTGTATAACACAGATCAGCGCATGTTACTCAGTCACACCTGCACTGAGCCGGTAACTTGCGTTTGGCTGAAGCATCTTCCATGGAGGCATCCGTCTTAAGCCATCAGAGATGGAGAATCCATCCCTTCCTGTAGTAGTCTGTTAATCACCCCACCATTAGAAAATTGTGCCTCATTTAATTTGTCTGGCTTCAGCTGGTAGCCATTGGCTCTCCTTATGCCTTTCTCTGCTCAATTACAGAGCCCTGGTATTTGATCTTCCACAAGCAGTCTACCGGGGGCATCTCCTCCTGCTTTGAGGGGTGGGTGTATCAGCGAAGCTGCAGGCATGGATGGTATTATTGCTCCAAAGGGATGGCTTTGCGGCTGCTTGAAAGGTGCTGCTGTTCCCGCGGGATTGTGTCTTAATGTGTCGAATGGCCCCTGCTTTAGAAAATAAACAAACAGCCGAGTTTCCCCTTGTTCATGGTTGGGTTGGTTGGTCTGTCTTGGCGATGAGATTAACAGACCCACACAAGTCAGGAAAGGGTCAAAGGGAGCCCAATCAGCCCTGCCCCATGACACCGGGGCAGGTGTCAGGTTTGAGGGAAGAGCTACCAAGGGAGAACCCAGTTCCATGGCTGCCTGGCAGGGTGGGAGAGCTGATGTGAGAAGAGGGGGAGATGGCTATTCATTGTAGCCTGCCTGTGGGAAGAGAATTTTTGGGGGTTTTTTTTTAGATGCAGTTTGGACTCTGATTGCCCTAGAAGTGGCAGAACATTGATGTGACGTTCATAGCTGGGGGCTGCGTCGCCTCAGCCTGGAAGATGCTGGGTGGATCAGCTGGAATTTTGGGGGGAAATAGAGGCTGGGCCACTGTGGCGTGGGTCTAGGCTGTGCAGGTGTGCAGCAGTGTTCCCTCTCATTTTTTCCATCCAGGGACAGAATAAATTTTGTTATGTGCACCAAAATATGGGCAAATGTGCACCACCAGCCAGGGGAGCCAACAGCTTCTGTGGGTCCCTAAGCAAGGTGTGTGTGTGTGGAGCAGGGGTGGAATTGGCTCCACCCTCCCAAAAGGGGCAGAGCCTTGTGTGTTAGGGGTAGGACTGGAAACAACCAGCCCTCCGCACTGCCTGCCCCCCAGCCACAGAGCCGTATGGAATGGCGCTCCAGCAGCGATTTAAAGGGCCTGGGGGCTCTAGCAGTGGTGGCCGGGAGCCCCAGTCCCCTTTGAATCACAAGGCCCCAGCACTACTGCCACCTTTCAGACCCTGTCCTTGGGCCTGCCACCATGCTGCTGGCTCTGCGAATCAGCTGGCCGACATTTGAATCTCTCCTAGGTGGCTGCCCAAGTGCACAGCTTACAGGGAACTCTGGTGTGTAGCTGAGAACTAGCTGGCTTTTCGCTCATGCTTTGCAGGTTCAGTCCCACCCTGCCGATGACCAGGGTCTGTCGGCTTTACAAGTGGGGGCTTATCGGGGATGAACTGCTGGGAGGTCTCAGAAGCTTGGGACCTGCTCCTTCAGCTGAGGGAAATCTGTAATCCAGAGACCACTGAGAAGGGAGAGTGAAGTCTGCTCTACAGCCCTAGTTGAGAGGTAGCTGGCTTTTAGCTCATGTGGTAGAGACCCATGGCTTTAACCCCTGAGGTTACAGGTTCAATTCCTCTTGCCTGACAACCAGGGTCCATCAGCTCTACATATATATTTGGGAAGAAAACTCTAAGGCCTGGTCTACACTATAGCAGAGGGTTGAATTAAGAGTCCATGTATCTTAAATCATGTTTCCGAGCCATCCACACAATGGGAGGGTGACGGGAGCATCGGCTTTCCTTACTTCTCATGAGGAGCAGGAATCTTGGTGCTGATGGGGGTACGCTCTGAGTTCAATTTAGTGGGTCTTTACTAGTCCCACTAAATCAAACCCTGGAAGATCGATCATAGCAGTGTCAATCATCCACGTAGTGAAGATATGGCCTAAGTGATTATATAGCTTGGTAAATTCAATTATCTTATATGTGATTACATGACATCCTTCAAGGCAGGAAGAGGGCAAAAATGGAGCATGTAGACCTAAGAAAAGTCGAGGGGGGGGGGCAAACCAAGGTCTGGAGGAGTCTGCTGCCCTCCGTGCCCTGTCGTAAATGGCACTGCTTGACATCACATGCGGATTTGCTCCTCAGGGTAAGCTGACGTCCAGTAGATCGAGGGGAGGAGCAAGGCGCTTGCTGGAACATTATGTGTTTCATAACCGACACAATGTACAGTCAATTCTGAGTTGTTGTCGCTTTTGCTCGTTTGCATTTTGATGTGGCGGAAACCACTGCAGCCAGCCACAAAACGCAGGGCTTTTTCGATTTGCAACGTGTATTCAGAGCCAGAAAACAATCATTTGACCTGATTTCTCATGACAAGGCCCGGGGTGGGCAGACCAGCCTGCATCTCTCCACAGGACACATGGGCTCTTACAGGGTTCAAGGCCAACTCTTCAGATAGCCCAGAGAGAAGTATCTCCCTGGGGAAGGGATTAAGTTATCTGGGTCTATGGCAAACCACTGCAAGGAGAGCACCAGGACCAACCTAAAGTCATCAAGCAAACCTACTGAAGCCACTGACTCCAATGGTGGCAGCTGGGGGGCTGGCCCAGAGGCAATTGAAATCAATGGGTGTCAGTGCTTTATGCCTTTGAGGAGCGGAGCCTTTGGGCCAAATTTTCAAAGTGCTCTGCCTGCCCCCTGCTCTCTCCTTTATCCGCGGGAGCTGTAGGGAGCTCAGTACTTCTGAATATCCGGCTCTTACCCATACTTTCCATGGTGATTCCTACCCTACCTGCTATTCATTCACCTGGGTGTGGCTAGAGCTTGGCCCTGGTGCTATGGGAGGGGTCAGCTTAAGGCCGCAGGCGGAAATATGGTCAGAGGTTTCTGAGTGGGACTGACCACACATTAAAGCAAAGCCTCTTTACATGGGCCTTGCAGGGCGACTGTTCCTTTTAGCACTGCACGGGACCGTCCGTGGTCTCCATCGGTGGCATTTAGCTCTGGGGGATCCGTGGCTTGCAGTGAGGCCTACTACAATGCCTGGAGAATCACGGCTCTACAATCCACCCTCACAGACCTGGAATGCTGCTGCCTGGCCCGAGGACTGGTCTTGTGAGGGAGGGACCAGCCAGTAGGGAAACCTTTTGCGGGTGACACTGCTTAGAAATGTTCGTGGGCGTCTGCCCAGAAACTGGACAAGCAGCTCCCGCAGGCCAACCTGGACTCCAAGCGGCAGGGAAAGTCCAGAGGCTGGAGAAGGTGGCTGTTCAGAACAGGCACCGGGAAAGCCAGCAGCGGCGGCAGACACCAGGCCTACACAAGGCCTCATTGGACCCAGCAATCACACTCATCTCCCCACAGGCGGGTAACTTCCTCACCTAGGTCTTGTAACCCTCCCCCAGTCCACTGCTGCCCCGGCAACTGATGGATGGGCGAGGTCCCACCCTGCCCATCATGATGCAGGGACAACTTCCTCAGGCGCCACCAGCAGCAAGCTGAAAGCTGGCGGAACATGCAGCAACCCTACCCCTAGAGCCGGCTGGAAGGAGGGGAGCAGCGTTCTCCCCATACCTTCAGCAGCAGCCACTGCACTAAAGAGGCCCTTGCTGGTAATGGCGGGATGAAAATGGCTCAAACCAAAGGGGAAGCAGACACAGACAAATTCAGGGACCCTACCTGCAATGATCCCAGGGTGTGTGTGTGTGTGTGTGTGTGTGTGTGACATAGAACAAATTCTGTGCTGGTGCCAATGGATGACAGAGAAGCAAGTGGTGTTCCCCCTCATTTATATACACTGAGGCCCAGCTCAATGTTCCCTCTAATTTTTTTCCATGCATGTGTGGAATAAATTTTGTGCGGTGCACTGAGGCACATGTGGATGTGCACCACCAGCAAAAACACATGCTGCCGGCTGTGGGTGCTCTGCTAATCAGCTAGGCAGCATTGCAATCTCTCCTCGGTGACTGCTCAAGCGTGCAGCTTACAGGGACAACTGGCCCAGCTCCTCAAAGGCATCAATGGGTTTTGAGAGTCTGAACGCCTTTGAGGGACTGAGCGAAAGAGTCAAACACCTGACCCATTGAACGCAAATGCAAAACTCCCATTCAGCTGTAATGGGACCTGGACTGTCCGCCAGGTACAGCCCTGGGGCAGAGAGATGCTCTGATCTTTGTTTGGCTGCCTCCCTCGGCCACACATTGTGGCATTAAATCATCTTTTCACTAAGTCTCGGTCCTTTTCTTTTGTTCTGACAGGAAGTGAATGTTTTACTTTTGATCGTGCCCTCAAAAACCAGGTGACTGTGTAGCCCCAGCCTGGTTGGCTACAAGTGCTGAGAGGAGAAGCTGAAAAGAAAGGCAGATGAGTCATGTTTCCTTTGGAGGCTTCTTCCTTCTAGGTACCAGCCCCACTCACCTGTTTGTTTTCACTCAGACAAGGACTAAGAAGTGACTTTTTGCTTCTCCGTTCAGACCTTGCCCAGCACTTCCCTGTAACGTGGAGAAGGCAGCGTTGGATGTCAAAGAGACAGGTATTCTGTTAATTTCATCTACTAGTTAGGAGCCACCAATAATTTCACAGTCTCCTACCCGCAAGAAACTTGAATGAAAATGTGTTGGCTCAGGATGGTTAAGAGACCAAGAGATTCTCCTGCGAGCTCTCAGGAATGGATGAAATTGTTTTTTGACACTCCTGGGCAAATGAGTGGATGACATTGTGTTCTGAAGTAATCGTGTTACCACAAACGGGTCAAATTACCCCCTCGTTGAGCAATGCCACTTGAACGAATGGGGTTGGAGGGCATGTGATGTAGCACACGTTTCGGGTCAGATTCTGATTCTAGTGGCATGGGTTTAAATCTGGAGCGACTCTGTTTAAGTTACTCCTGGTTTACTCCAGCTAAAGGGAGATCAGAACCCAGTCCAGTGGCTCATAGTACAGTTCACTGCTTCGATGGTGTAAGTGCTGTAGAAATGCCTAGTTAAGCATATTCCACGCGTGTCTTATAGCGGATGGCACAGTCCAGTTATTAGCACATTCGTCTGGGACTGGGGACACCTAAGTTCTGTTTCCTGCTTTGCTCCGGATGTCTTGTGTGATGCTGGGCAAGTCATGGAATATCTCTCTGCTTCAGTGCCCTGTCTGGACGATGGGGACATCAGCACCAGGGTTCCCTCTAAGATTTTCCATCCACCAGTGTAGTGAGCTTTGTCTTGTGCCCCAACAATGCCCTTGTTCGGAGGTGTGCCGCTGTGGCACCCACCCACGGGAGAATCCCCCTGCCAAAGGAGCAGCTCTGTGCTTCTCCTTCCTTGCAGCTCCAGGCACTGGGGCGTGAAGCTAAGGGTGGGGGTGGGATGGAACTATATCTCGTGCTTTGGCAATGGGGGGTGGGGAGCCCATAGTTCAACTTTCTAAAATGAGATTAAGCACTCAATATAGCAGATAATTGTTTCTCCTTTGCGCTGTTGTCTCAAGCCGCTTTGCCCGCCTTAAATGAACAAGGCATCACTTCTGCGATGCTTTTGAGGCACAATGTCCCTGTATTATAGACAGGGCAATTTAGGCACAGAGGAGTCACTAAATTGCCTGAAGTCACACAGGAAGTCATGAGCAGAGTTGGGCAGAGATACAATCAAACTGCAATAGTCCTGCCTTCTCTCCTCCAGCTCACTACACACAGTACCTCCTACGCTTCAAGGCTGCAGTAACAGACACGGCTCAGCTCTTAGCTCCAGACTTGCTTACAGCGTGGCTTCTTGGGCAGGGATCCATTCATCCGGCATACACAGCAAGAGGGCTTCACATCCAGGATCTGTTCTCAATTCTGAGCATTTCGGGGGTTTTGGTACCTTTCCCTTCTCTGTTTTAATAATAATCCCTTTAACCCCAACCCTCGGTGGCAGCAACCCTCCCCCCACAGCTCCAAGCAGCAACCCTCCTGCCCGTGGCCCCAACCCCCAGCGGTAGCAACCCACCAGCCCACGGCTCCAACCCATGGGAGCAGCAACCCGCCCGCCACACATCGCCTCGGGTCCTGGCTGCCAAAGTAGCCTCCTACCCACTGCCCAAGCAGCTGCCTGCCTCCCACCACATTGCTGTGTGGCTCTGCTTCGGAGGTGGGCGGGGTAGAAATTTCTTCTACGCATGCGCACAAGTGTGCAGCTTAGAGAGAACTACGAGCAGAACCCTCCTTGCCTCACAGAGGTGTAGGGAGACCCCAGATAGATGGTCTACCCTTATGCCACTTGGTGCATGGACGGCGGGTAACACAGGCAAGGGAAGGCACAGCCTTCCCAAAACTGTCTACGTGCCCGCCACTGGGGAGGGCTGGAGCTGCAGCATGGCAACCCTGCTCCCTGGCCACCGGGGAGGCTGGGGCCGGAGCTGTAGCTCTACAACCCCAGCCCTCCAGGTGGCCAGGAAGGATCAGGCTGGGGCTGGGCGGGGCTTGGATCCAGAGGCGGGGCCTCCAGCAGAAAGGGTGGAGCTGGGGCTTCCCCACCTGGGCTTTCACCTGCCACTCATGACTTGGTGACTGGAGAGGAGTTACCTAATGGTCCCAAGGACAAGCTCGCATGCTTTCTCGAGCACAGCGCCCTCCTGACTCTCAAGCCCAGCCGATTTCAGTGGGAACAAGGAGCGAGCTGGGAGTGAGCGTGTTACGTTGGCAAGTCACACTCTGTGGAGCTGGGCGCGGCGGCCTTTGTTACTCCACATTGCTCCATCTGTGCTTCCCCCAGAAGCAAAGCGCCCTGCCCCTGAACAATGCATGCCCTGAAAGTGCCGATGTTTCCCTTTCCGAGGCACGAGTGGGGAGCGAGGCAGAGATGAACGTGGGCGCTTGTCTCTGCAGCTCTGGGGAATGCGAGATGCAGCATGGCAGCAGGGTTGATTTCCTGTGTGCTGTGTAAACTCACTCTCCTGCCTCTTTTCTTCTGTGGATCTTGATGAGTTTCCCCTTCCGCATGCCGTGTGGCAGGAGTTCTTACTGTCTGTGCCCTGCCCCACTCCTTCAGGCACCACGGATACTGAAATTGCTCTGGGAGGCAGTGCATATCTTTTCCCATGGGAACTTGGCCTGTGTCTACACTGGGAAGGGTTGGCCACAAAGTGCTGTTGACATGCAAAACTGCCAAAAGCAAAAACCGGTCAAACCAGTTTGTCTGCTTCCCATTGTTGACATTTCATGGCCACATTGCTGGGACCTTGTTGACAGACAGAGCAAAGCACTGTGGGTGAGTGTCCCACAGGGCAGTGTTGTGGGAAGGCAGAGCTGATCCCTGAGCTTCTTGGGATTCCCTCATAGCTCTGTGAGCTCTCCATGCTGAGGAATGTCAAAGCAGCACAGCTGTCTCTCCAGCCATCCCCCTACAGCAGCAGCTATCTGCCACTGTGTTCTTAACAGGGCAGAACAGAAGCACTCCAATGATTTGCTCTTTGTTTGTTTCCCAAATGGAGCAGCTCACTCAACTGTCAAATACATCTTGGAGCTTTGAAAAGGGAGGGGCACAAGTGTGCAGTGCAGCAGAGATCACAAAACACTGAGCAGAGCCACCAGGGCAGGCACTGTGAGATACTGGAGGAAGTCAGTATTTCCCACAAAACAAACAGCAGAGTCCACACTGGCTCTTTGTCAACAATAAAGGGAGGGGAAAAGACAAAAGTCTTGTTCAGGGGTGGAAGGTTTTTGTCGCCAAAACTGGGGATTTTTCCCACAAAAGTTGCATTATGGTGTAAACACTCTCACTCTTTTGTTGCCAAAAGGCAGTTTTTGGTGACAAAACATGCCAGTGTAAACAAGGCCTCAGTCAGCAGAGGACACCACTGGTCAGATGACCACCACCTGTCTCCCTCACCCATATCAGCTTGCTCCGTTTACTGGAATGGGGCGATGGCCGAATAAGGATTTTTTCAGTCCCTTCTTCCTTTATTATGTAATCTCAACTTTTTACAATACTTCATCGCCTCTCCTGACCAGAGAGAACAGTACATTCTCCTAAGGCAGATAAGAACAAAGAAATACCATTGACTGCTTCCTCTCCGTTCGTGCTGAATGCTGCTCAGGAAGGAAAACATCTCTACACTTAGCAAGCTGTGGTGATGCTGTGGTCGAAAACAACCAGCTCCAGATGGAACAAAGATATCAGGGGTGGCTTGTGAAAGGCGGGGGAAAGTACTTGTAAAATGAACGCAGCCCAGGTGCAAAGACTAGCCATGAGTTCTACCCACACAGAGGAGAGAGGACTGCGTGTGGGCAGATAATAAACAAGGACCGACCTGACTCTCCTCTTGCATTCGTGTTACCCTGACTTCATCTGGATTGATTCTGGTTTGTGCCCATGTAAATGAGAGAAGGCCGGCCCCTCTTCCCCGTGGAGCTACTCTGGTGGGCTTCACGCAAGCTTCAGCACCCTCCAGTCTAATCCTGCCCCTGGTGTTGTCGTTTACACCACTGCAAAATGAAGGCAAAGCGGGCGGCGTGCACGGCAGAACGGCGCCTGTTTCCCACTCAGTTTGCAGGGGTGTGGATGGCGACCCAAAGGGCAGGGCTGTGGGGAGGCAGGTCTAAATCCACAAAAATATTTAGGTAGTCAGGAGACTAAACAGTTCTTTGTGGATCTGGGCCTGAGTTCTTGTCACAGGGGGTGCTGGCTCTTTAAGGGGGCTGGGGCTCAGCTGCACCTGGGTCAGGCTTAGCCCACCTCGCCAGGTGAAAGGAACATGTCCTGGGGTCGTGTGATGGTAGCATGTGATTCAGCCGCAGGCCTACTGAGCACAGACAGGAGAGACTCTTGCTTTTGGGGCCTGGGCAGACTTGCAGGAGATCAATGGGGAGCAAGGAAGAGGAGCGCGAGGCCAGTGTTTCTCAACCAGTGGTACGAGTACCCTTAGGAGTACTCGAGAGGAGTCGGGGGAGGGGTACGTCAACACAACTGAAATTTGGAGAAAACTGAATTTTTGTTGTACGTTTTACCGTGCTTTATTATTTTTGTACTTTTTACACCCCAAAATTTCATCGTCTGCCTGGCTATGATTAAGCTGTTTAAACAAACGTGCTGCAATAGTAGAAAAAAATTGTGTGCATCTGAAAACTGTAGGTACTGGGGGTACTTATACTTTTTTTAAAGGGGTACTTTATTTAAAAAAAAAAAAAAAAAAAAAGGTTGATCTGGGCCACCCAGAAGGAAATGCCTGGCCGGAGCGATCACCGCATGGGGCGGGGGCAAAACTTCTAAGTGGGAATGAGATGCCACAGGGTGGGGGGGAGGGGAGGGAGGGATGCAATGGACCAGTGAGCCTAGTTTTGAGTTCAGCCGTTGTTTTATTCGATGACTGAGAAAGGGAGCATAATTCAAATGCCCCAGCGGTGGGGGTTTGACTGAAGAGTGGGGAAAGTGAGGCAATGGAAGGACCCGCCCATTGGTGAGGTGGGTGGCAGACCCCATCACCGGCCTCCTTAGACACGCACCCACTTCCCACGCCTGCCTTTCAGTGTCCACTCTTGGGTGCTAGGCATCCGGGCTTCTGATGTCAGCGACTTCAGCTGAGGCTCGGGCCCTGGAGATAGGGAAAACTGAAGATAAGCTTTGAAAAGTCTTGACCCGAACGACGGAGCAAGAAGAAAACTAGCCATAGGCACATAAAGCCACGTGGCTCAATGGGATCCTCCCCTCCCCCCTCCCCCACTCTCCCAGCCCGCTTGCTGTCACTCAGTGCAAACGTGCTCCGTGGGCAGCCACTGCTTATCAGGGCCAGGTTCTGCTCTCCATCACACCAGCTGAAATCCTGGGGACAGGGGGTGGCACTGGCGTCACTAGCAACCAGCCGTCAGAAAGTGACTCTGGATTTACATGGGGGCCGTCAAGCTCAGAATCTGTTCCTAGATGGAGTTCACATTGAGTGTCAATAGAGAAAGATATCCTTACGCTGAACGGGCAGCTGGAGAGGGGGCCCTACAGGGTGGTAACTCTATGGTTCCTCTGCAGCGCGGTGGGGCGTGAGGAAGCTATGGAGATATGCCCTTCCTGTGTGCTACAGAGCATCCCTGTGCCCCAGCTGGCAAGAGGATTGGGACAGCCCACGCCAAGTCAACATGATGTCACAGTGACATCAGCAGAGATGTGGCTGCTCATCAGTGAAACTCGCTTGATCTTTCCCCCTAGATAAACTGCGTCTCCACCGTGTCGTTCGCCAGCGGCCGTTGATACACCATGGCCTTTCCCGGGACTGCAGCCAACAACGTGACCCTGCTCCTCCCCCCGTACAATGCTGATGACACTCAGAAGAAATTCCCAAGAAAGAACGAGGCCCTCGGGGTAAATCTGATGCTTTCTCAAACCTGCATGCCTGGGAGGTGGGGGCCACCCCCTTCACAGTGGAGGAACATCTGGTGCTCCCTGAGAGGCCACCAAACCTCATGCGCACCACCACCCCATGGGCCAAATGAGGACCAACGTTGTTGGGACCATATCCTAGTAAGAGGGTGGGCACAAAATGGCCTTGAGGAGAGAGGGAACTGGGGTTGGGCTTCACAGGCTAATGCTAGGCACCCACACATGGCGTGGGGAAGAGACCATTCAAACGAGACAAGTACACTGCATAAGGTGGTGGTGGATTTCATGGTGAGGCTTCCAAAAGCCTCTAGGACAATTCATTCTGCCACACTTGCAGTCTCGCGGAGAGCGTGGGAAAGTCCCATGGATTAGCATGCAATGCTTGGGGCACTTTCTGAGGTGGGTATGTGCTTCTCGTTTGGAGAACGTTACTGACCGCACTGGCCTTGTTCTCCTCCTGCAGGCCATACAGATCATCGTCGCCCTAATACACCTGGGCCTGGGGGGCATCATGTTCTTCGCCTCAAAAGAGTCTGTCCCCCTGTGCATGGCTTCCTGGTACCCGTTCTGGGGAGCAGGACTGGTAAGTGGACTACATGGAATGATTATTGCAGAAACACAGGGGTGGCTCGCTGGAGGTGAGATTTTGCTCGGGGGCCAGATCAGCACACGAAGCCTCCTCCCCCCACCCAGCACCCAGAGCAGAGAACCACAGGGAGGAGTCAGCCATTTAATTTGCTGTGAGGCTGCTCTGAAGGAGCTGGCTGCTGTGAGTCTGCGGGTCCCAGCGGCCAGAGCAGGTGGCCCGTGGCCCAGCTCCAGTGGCTTGGCAGGCTGGATCGAACCTACAGACTGTATCTTTCCCACCCTGTCTCTAAAGTGAAGCACGTCAGCAGGGAAAGAGACATGTTAGCTCAGCCCAGGGTACTCTAATAGGGCTAGTTTGTCACAGGACGGGTATAGTCAATGAGATGGACAGATGAGATGCTGTGAATGGGGGAGAGGGTTGGTGGGTGTGGATGGATGGAATGTTCAGACGTATGAATGGACTGGGGAGAGAGCTCTTTATCTCAAATTGTAAAGTGTCCCTGGATTTCATTAACAAGCATGTTCTCTTCTCTTCACAGTTCATCATCTCTGGGTCCCTCTCAGCTGCAGCTGCAACTGCAACAAATATCACGGAAGGTCTGGTGAGTTATGAAGTTTCCTGTTATTGAGAGATACTTGGAGTTAAACACTAAGGGCAGAAATCAGAGCTCTTGTCTGTCAAGGACACCCTCTGGGATATGGTATCCCATGGGAAGGAGCAAGTGATGGTGAAGCTCAGGACTGAATGAATTCCTCTCAGGATTGAATGAATATGGACTGCTGCAGGAGTACATGGGGGTTTCAACATGAGTCCATATAAAATATGCATTACATGTAGCATCTGTTAGCAGTCAAAAGCTGGAAGATGCCACAGTTAAGGTTGCCCACACAACCTTAACAGTGCCCCTTGGTGTATCTGCTTTATTACAGTCGTTTGTTTTCTGTGCATGACCCAGTCTGATTTCAGAGCATGGGTTGGATGGAACTCAGTGAATGAGCAGCTCCACCAACTTTTCCATGAGGGGACCTCCTGCTGCATTCACTAAATACCATCTAAACTGCCTGGTGAATACAGCAGGGTGTGACAGGATATATCATCCCTCAGAGACCTGGGATGATCAGATGTGTGGCTGAATGAGAGTCATTGGACTCAGGGCTGGGAAGACAAGGATTAATGGCCAGAGATCAGTGTGCTGGAGTTCATTAGCCTCCTACATGCCCAGCCAACAGCAGTTATATAAAGGCAGCTGCTGGTCTGAGGACGATGATACATCTGGCCCTGGTGCAAGACGTTCTGTTTGTTTCCATTTGGGACTTGGAAGGAAGTCAGTGAACTGAGATGAAGGCTGTTTCCTCCTGAAGCTGAGCAGGCTGTGTTTTGCTTTGGATCTTCATCCCAAACCAGCCAGGTGAAAACCAGGACTTGTAACCACTAGGCCAAATGAACCTAAACTTTGGTCTAAGTCTGTGGAAAAGCTTCTGGACTGATATTTTAAATACACCTCCTCCCTCAAAAACCCCCTCTCAGCTTAGGAACAAGGAAGATAACACTGGAAGGAACCTCCTGGGTAATCAAGTCCAGGCTTCTGACACTGTAGGAAGTGTCATTCCCATCACAGAATCCGACACACAAATATACCAGGCACCATCTTAAAACTAATTGAGTTTTTAGACCCCACCCCATTCCTGCTTTTGTGAGACCCTTGCTTCTTAGGTGACTTGAAATCCTTTGTCTCGTTTCCAGCCAACATTTATTCACAGCCTGTTTATCCTCGCTCCTTATTGTGCCAACATTGGTGGTGGAAACTCCATCGTTAGAGGTTTTAAGGCCTGGCTGGGATGATTTAGTTGCTATGGGCATGGGGTGAATTCCATAACTTCCTGAGAACTCTTCCAACCCTGATCTTCCATGATTCTATGAACATTGTCTTTTAGGTGAAATAGCTCATTTCCATGCTTGGTGTTTATTCTGGTGTATTTATAGGGAGCAATCCGATCCCCTCCCCCCACCCCAACTATTTGTTTGAGGATCCCTCATGTACTCTGCCTAAAGTCATTTGCAGAATTAATCTTCTCTTTAAAAGCAGAGGGCCCAGGGAATGTGGAAATTAACTTGCCTGTGGAGGCATCGATCTTATCATGCAGGACCAAGAAGCGGGTTTATGCCATGTTTTCTCTAAGGAAGGGGAAGCCTCCTCAGGAGAGTTGGGAATGGCAACCGTCATGACCACCCACAACTAGGGTCTCCTATAGGCATACTATTGGCATTCTTAAGGGTGTGTCCAGGTGGAGAGTGCATAGCAAGCTGGGGTGTAAATCTTCACTGTTGCGATGAAGGCCTCAGGATCCTGCCACACCCCATCCCAGACAGGAGCAGAAGAAAGGTCCTCCAAGTGGCCTAGAGTGACTGAAGGGGAAGCAACCAATCAGATGGCAGCAGTTCTGTATGAAAAGGAGCAGTAGCAGCAGAATCAGTTAGGGTATGTCTACACAGCAAAGTTATTTTGAAATAACAGCCGTTATTTCAAAATAACTTTCCTAGCATCTACACAAGCCAACTGCTATTTTGAAATTAATTCAAACTAGCGGAGGGCTTATTTTGAAATCGGTAAACTTCGTTCCATGAGGAATAGCGCCAATTTCAAAATTGCTATTTTGAAATAAGCGCTGTGTAGACACTTATTTCAAACTAGGGGGCCTCCAGCCATTCCCAGGGTGTCCTGCTGGCCACCCTGGTCACAAGGTAACTTCTGACCTGATACCCTGCCGGAACCAGTTCTGGCCGGCCTTCAATGCGATTCAGCGTCCAATCAGTGTGGACGCGCTATTTCGAAATAGCAAAAAGCTATTTTTGCTAAATAGCAAAAAGCTATTTTGAAATGCATTTTGTGTGTAGACGTGTTATTTTGAAATAAGATATTTCAAAATAACTATTTCGAAATTAGATATTTCGAAATAATGCTGTAGTGTAGACATACCCTCTGTTGGTGCTTGGAATTGGAAGAGGGAGACAACAGTGTTCCTGGCTGGCCAAAGAGCAGCAGGACCATGGACAGTTCACTGTGCTCAGGGACTGTGTGGGAAGGGATAAGAAGTTGCTCCTGGGCTGGCTGATAAGCAAGGACTGAGTCCAAGGAGGGCTGCAGGAAGACAGCATCTCCAGGGAGGAAGCTCCATATCAGGAGGTAAAGATTGCACACCCTGGAAGGATTTGTTCTGTTCCACCTACTGACAGTGTGTGTGACTCAGCTGAAGGGCTGAATGTCTGAAAAATCACCTAAGAAACCATTGATGGGAGGGGGTGCACTTGTGAGGAAGAGGTGCCGACCCTGTTACAGGCACACTAGTGTACTATCCTCTGACTGCTTATGTGACCCTTGCTGCCACACACTACAAGTTCCCTAGTGCATGGCAGCAGGGTTCCCGTGAATGGTTCATGCCTGGCACATGAAGGAGCAGTAGATTTACATCTCAACAGCTGACATGTTAAGTCTCCATTCTAGACAAACCCTGAGATGTGGGGTAGCCTGTAGCTCCTCACTTTCCATAGTACTAAAAGACCACAGAGAGGAGATTCTCTGTAGAGCAAAGCAAAAATGTTTTGGCTGCAACTTTCTGGGGGGCAAACAATGCAGATTTTTTTTCAAGAGTGCCATGTTTTACCACTGTTTTTTTTCAAGAGTGTCATAGCTGGTTTAGAAAATAAACAAAACAAAACAAGCCCCCTTACAGTGTTGATGTTTTATACATGGTTTGATGTGTCCACATCATATTTCCTTTGAAT